>NC_068943.1:79469740-79772770 GCF_026419915.1 Harpia harpyja | reverse complement strand
GGGTCCCAGTGAAGGAGAGAGGCTCCTTCCAAACAACCTGCACATAGCAGACCTCCAACTTTTGGTGCTTGCTCTGGTACCAACAGAGGAAAGGCCAAGCTCCCCAGCTGGTCTCGTTTCAGGCAGCAGATGGCCCCAAGTAGAGTGGCCATCTCGCCACATTGCTGAACAGCACAGGGAAATACAGCGTCCTGCAGGTAGAGGCAGTCAAGGTCTCTGGCAGTGCCTTGTACCTCTGCGCTGTGAGTGACACCCTGGTGCAGAGATCTTTGGCTGTGCAACAACCCAGGGTAGGGAGGGCATCTGTCTTTCAAGGCTGAGCTTGGGGAAGGGGCTCTCAGCTCTCCCCTTGCATCACGGCTTTCTCTGTACACCCAGGGATCTGCAGGCCAAGATCCTGCTTCCCACCACAAAGAAGACAAGCTGCCTGCTGCATGGCCAGGTAGAGGCTGTGCAGGGAGACACCAGGGCTTCTTCCGCTTGGACCCAAGGGCTCGTAAAAGAGCAGCCGTGCCTAGAGAGGTTTCTGCCAAGCCTGTTGCGCAGGAGCCACCTCAGCCAGTCCGTCACATCTCTCCAAGCCAAACACTCTTCCCCTTTCAATGTCCCATAAGAAGGAGCTCATAGAGCAGAGTGGGTATGAGCTGAGATGGCAATTGAGGCAAGACCTCACCCTGAAGGAGGAGGAGAAAGAGCTTCTGTCCTGGTTTCAGCTGGGATAGAGTTAACTGTCTTCCTAGTAGCTGGTACAGTGCTATGTTTTGAGTTCAGAGCGAAGAATGTTGATAACACTGATGTTTTCAGTTGTTGCTCAGTAGTGTTTAGACTAATGTCAAGGATTTTTCAGCTTCTCATGCCCAGCCAGTGAGAAAGCTGGAGGGGCACAAGAAGTTGGCACAGGACACAGCCAGGGCACCTGACCCAAACTGGGCAACGGTGTATTCCATACCATGTGACGTCCCATCCAGTACAGAAACGGGGAAGTGGGGGGGCAGGGATTCGCCGCTCGGGGGACTGGCTGGGTGTCGGTCGGCGGGTGGTGAGCAATTGCACTGCGTATCATTTGTACATTCCAATCCTTTCATTATTGCTGTTGTCATTTTATTAGTGTTATCATTATCATTATTAGTTTCTTCTTTTCTGTTCTATTAAACCGTTCTTATCTCAACCCACGGGTTTTGCTTCTTTTCCCAATTTTCTCCCCCATCCCACTGGGTGGGGGGGGGAGTGAGTGAGCGGCTGCGTGGTGTTTAGTTGCTGGCTGGGGTTAAACCACGACAGCTTCCCTCACCTAGTTCTCAATGCAGAAGGAGGCAAGAGATGTGAATGAAGGAGAGAGGAGTTATACATGATTTCATAAGGGCCTTGCACTTGCCAAGGTCCACAGGCACCCTTTGTGGAGGTAATAGTCTTCTGACCTGACACGCTCGTCCCTTAATCCAAATGTCCCAGCTAATGATGAAGGCTGTGTTTTGATTTCCTGCAGTGCTACCTTTTCATTTTCTCATTTCTACCATGCCCATTCATTCACGGAGTGCCGGGATGATGAGCCCAAGGCTTTCCAGAGCTGAAATGCATCAGTGCAGACAGCAGATGCAGACCTTGAGCCAGAGGGTTCCTGTGCAGGCAGTTAATGTAAGGCTGTGGCACTCTGGTGGGGTGGTTTGTGTCTCTGTTTGCAGGGAGGGCCTTGGCTGCTTCCAGCCCTGCAGTCCTCAGCCCCACACCCCCAGGTTCACATCCATGAGGACATTTCACACCTTTCTCCCTCCCAACCTCCCAACCTCCTTCCCTCCCAGCTCACTCTAGCTGTATGTGGTCATCACTTTCTCAGGTGGGTGGGTCGTGCTGCTGGGATTTGGCTCTCTTCCTCCTAATGCTGCCCTCAGGAGAAAGTTGGTGGCCTGTTTGGCCTCCTGCCCTGTCTGCAAAGCCTCTGGGAGTCCTCAGCGGACACTAAGGGTGTGCTTGGGGCCTTATTTGAAGGTGTTGCAGCCCTTCCCTGCCAGGGTGATCCCCCGTGTTGCCTCTCCTGAGCCCACAGTTGCTCACGTGGATGCATGTCTGCTTGCCTGTGTGGACATTTGTGCATGTGGATCCCTGCACTGAGCAGGTATTGAACCGGAGGGACTGGAGTCCTTATGTTGCTGTGCGCAGGAAAGCCAAAGAGCTGATGAACCCTTTGGTCTTCAGCCCCTTGGACCTTTGTGTCCTGAGACTGAGCAGCCAGCAACTGGCCCTGGGGGAAAGGGATGTCTGATTCAAGGTCACACATCCCAATGCCTGCTGCTCTTCCCTGACTGGGTCAGGGCAAGACCCTCTTTCTCCCAGGGGCTGCTGGTGGTGGAAGGGAGGGTGCTGCATGAGAGGTGGAAACACTGTCTTGGAAGCTGTTTCCCTGAGGAATTCTTCCTCGAGGTGACTTCTGGCTTCTTCCTGTCAATGACCTTCTTTCTCCTATTCCAGCCAGGCTTTCTTTGTCCATGGTCATTGCTCACTGGTAGCCTGATGGTGCGAAATGGGGCTACAACAGCAGAGAGAGTTTCCTTCCCTGTCTGCAGGTGAGCCCTGAGCCCGTTTTACTTCTTCCCTCCCTGGCCCCCACACACTCTACTAGTCCATTTCTCCCCACACCCCCTTCACCTCTGCAGAGGTCTCGGGCATTGGCTTTGGACTGCAGAGAGGCGCCCGGAGGGAGGCCCTCATCCTGATCTTTCCCGTCCCCAGCAGCTCCAGGTGCTTAGCGGTCCCAGGCTAGGGATGGAGCTGTGCACACTGACTCTTGCTGGGGACTCTCCAGGTCGGCTTCCGCTTTCTCCTCCTCTGCTGACAAAGGGGTTTTAGCCTTTTCCCACCTCTCCGTCTTTTGCTCCTGTCTCCTGGGTTGGGCTGGAGGAAGGGGAGGGTCCAATTCCCAAGTGTCAGCACTCCTGCTTCTTAGCAAACAGGACTGCAAGCACTGGGGCTGTTTCCCAGAAAACATCCAGCAGGGACGGTGCAGCGGTCCCGGGCAAATGTGGGCAGTCACCGCAACTTGCACCCATAGGATGTGTGAGTCAGGCCAGAGACTGACTGCAGGTTTCAGCTGGACTCTTGTTCTCATTTAGATCTCACCCATTGACATCACAAGTGAATGGAAGGAATTGCACAGCCACGTACACACAGGTGCACGTGAAAAAGTGCTCACATCCACACACGCAGGGTGCACACACATCCCCATCCCTAGGGTCACAGAGGTGTGTGCGATCACAAGCATGTATGTACACAAATGCACATGGTCCTTGTACACATATGGAAGTGGAAGCACACACATGTGCCTGCACAAACACAAACATTTCCTCATGTGGGAGCACACATGAAAAGACGTGTGCATGCACATCCATATGTAGATGCACATACCTTAACCCTCCAGGACATGTCATCACATAAATGTTCACATGTGCTTATACGCACCTGCACCCTCACACTTGCATGTAGATATATATGCAAGTGCCGGTACGAACACAGATATAGATGTGCTCATCTGCACACAGTATGCCCACCCACATACACTCACATGCACACTCAAAACACACACTTACTTTCTCACCTGCAAAAATGTGCACGTACACAAACACAGGCACAGACACACACAGAAATGCACTTGTTCACACACACGTTGGCAGACACTCACTCTCACATGTGCAGTTGCAAATGCAAACACGTAGGCACAAATACGCCCACAAGAACAGACAGATGCACAGACACATGAGGAAGCACAGCCTCCCCCAACATTCTGATAACCAGGACTCCACCAGCCAGCTCTCTGCCTCTGTGCCCCTCACCTTTAGGCAAGTCCTTGAAAGCCCAGTGTTAAAGAAGTTAAATCAGGCACCAGCCATCCCTGGTGGATTAATGACAGCAAAGGGCTTTTGTGGGTTGGGCAGAAGTGGTTCACCTGATTGTGTTCTCATTAGAGGAAAGAGAAAAGGTGGATTGGGGTCCAAGCTGCAGGGTCCTTTTTGGACATTCAGCCTGTTCACATGTGAAGTCCATTCATGAGAGACAAAGTCAAAGCTAGAGACAATCCCTATTGCTGCAGCTCCAGGGGTTGCCCACCTAACAAGGCAAAGAAATCCCAAAGTCTGACAAGGTCCAGCCAATCCCTGGTGATCGCTGTAGGGCAGTTGTGGAGGTCTGGGACCAGTTCCATCTTCAAAGCAGGGAGAGGTGCTGCCCTGACATGCTCACACATCAGCAAAGGGTTGTGTGTCTGGGCTGTAACCTGGCTCATTAGAGCTGATGGAGCTGCACTGCTGGAGAAGTCTGTCTCTGCATCGTCTTTTAGCACTGGAGCAGTCCCCAGAGCCACGGGCGTGGGGACAGGAGGCTGTGCCCAGCGCTGCACAGGCGCCAGGAGAAAAAGCCTTGTGCCCTGAGAGTCTCCTAGAAAGGCTGGTTTTTTCCAAGGGTCCTCACCTGGTCTGGAAGGCTCCTATGCAGGTCCCCCTCCAACCGTGACACGCCTCCCTTGGAAGGAGTTCAGCTCCTAACTATGCTCTGCAAGTGCAGCATCAGGAAGGAAGGTGCCAGCCACATGGGTTTGTTAGCAATCTTCTCAGAAAGCAGCTGCAACATTGCTTAGGCTAGTCAGCTGCTGCTGTTGTAAGGAAGAAATTTTTTACGATAATGGTGGTGAGGCACTGGAATGGGTTGCCCAGAGAAGTTGTGGATTCCCGTCATTGGAAGTGTTCGTGGTCAGGCTGGACGGGGCTCTGAGCAACCGGATCGAGTGAGAGATGTCCCCGCCATGGCGGGGGGTCGGCCTAGATGGTCTTTCAAGGTCCCTTCCAACCCAACCCATTCTAGGAGTCTCTGACAGCCCGAGCCATGCCCGCCAGGGGGGGCTGCTGCTCTGCTCGCCGGGGCCACCTTGCCCCACCCAGCCCCTCCGGGCCACGGGCCCCGGGGCGCTTCCCCTGCCGCCAGGCATTGTCGTCAGCATCAGCACTGCCACCGCCATCGAGCACCATCGCAATCGGCATCCAGCTTCTTCCGAGCTTCTCCATCGTTTCCCACCACGGGATCTCTTCCGGTCCTCGGAAGCCATCCCGCAGAGGCAGGAGTTTGAGCCCAACACAGACACGAGACAATGACGTAGAGGTGACCGAAACCCTCAGGCTTTCTCCATAGGTCCCAGACCATGAGGCTGTTGTAGAGGATTTGGCTCCACACCAAATGCAGAGCTTTTTGGGGTGCAGGTGAAGTCCCAGAGATGGGATGAAAGCTTGGGCGTGCCTAGGGTCCGAGAGAAAAAGGGGGCTCAAGAGGTGCCAAGGTCATGTCTCAGAGGCAGTCAGAAAGAGAAGTGCTATGTTTCCCAAAGGGGTCGAAGGTCTGAGGTTTGCTGAAGCTGAAAGCCGTCCACTGACCAGAAAGATTTCTGTACAGCTGGTCCCCAGGGAAGCCCGCACGGCTCTAGTAGCTCACTCAGCTGTTCAAGGTCCATGCTCCCGGGCTGCAGAAGCAGAGGGGAAAACCTGGTTTCTGCAACGGCAGAGGCCCCTGTCCTGAACTGGCAAAGGACGCCTTCTCCAGGCATTCCTTGGATGGGCTTCCAACAGGCCAGGTTGCATGCTAGCCTCAGTGGTGGTGTCTGGGAGCCCAGGGCAGCACAAGCAGCTGTGCCCTTGTAGGAAATCAGACCAACTGCACTCTGAGATGTCTTTTTAAAAGGGTAGCCAGCCAGGGAAGTGATCCTTCTCCTCTGTCACTCCTGAGACCATGCCTGGGGTCTTTTTATTTCTCACTCTGTTTTGACCCTGAAAATTCTCAAGTACTGGAATGCACTGTTCACAGATATTGTACAGGCTCTGGCCTTGGAAATTTTCCAGGCATGACAGGCACAGCCCTGAGCAGCCTGATCTAATGAGACCTGCTCTGAGCAGGGACTTGGAGTGGGTGATCTGCAGAGGACCTATCCAACCTAAATTGTGCTATGGTAAGAGTAAAAATAGTGTGGCTACAAGGATTTGTTAAAGGCTACAAGGAAGGAGAGGTCAAATGCAGATCCTACTTGTTTTGAGGAAACCGAGAATGGAAGGGTTATGGTCAAGTGAAAGGACTGTTTAGTTGCATTTGAGTGGTTTGGGTTTTTTTTCCCCCAACAAGCTTTTCAGAAGCTGATTTATGAGATTTATGAGATGGGATGGGCAGTGTGGCTAGAAACGTCCTTTATCGGTTCCTGAGATATCTTCTCCTGAATAGAGGGAGAAAGTCCACAGTGCCTGGAGGGGCTGAGTGGGACAGTTGGTGTCTGCAGGGTTTGGGGTTGTTGACCATTGTGTTTGTGAGAGCTGCAGCCTTGGGGTGTGCTGAGAGGAGCTTGGGGCACCATACAGGAGCCAGGAGAGGCCAACTCAACCGTGGTCTTGAGGTTGGTGAAACAAGAGGCACGAGGCATGAAGGAAAGAGAGACTCCCAAGACGTTGCAGAGGAGGATGTGTCAGAGAGCTTGGTCACCAGGTGCATGTCTATCCCCCTTTAACCCCTCACCTTGGAAAAGCAAAGGTGGTGTCTGCAGGAGCAACACGTGTCCCTGCTGGAGGAGGGAGGACCACAGCACGGGCAATTCAAGCGTGCTAAGGAGAAGCATTTTGTCTTCCCTGTTTCATTCTTTGTTGCCCTTGCCGAGTCATTTCCGGCAGCTGTGCTCTCTCAGGGCTCTTGGTGGGGACGTGTGGCTTTTTTGAGTCTCTCTCACACATGCAGGAGGATTGGTCTCAGCATGCACCTCGGGTATCTCATCCTCGCTGCTTTCCTGAGGCAACCACTAGGTAAGCACTGGCTTTGACTGGAGGCTTGATTCCTCTTCCCCCCAGGAGACCCTCACCCCCTCAACAGTTCTCTGCAGGGAGCTGCTCTTGAATTATGGGCAAATGTTGGGAAACATCAGATCACACGGGTGGATTTGCACCTGCTTTCTCAAGATGCAGATACCGATGGAAAAGAAAAATGAGACCAAGAGGAAGCATCTCCTCTGCTGATCATCTTAGACCCCTGCCCTTCCTTGTCTCTTGCCAACCATCCACCTCTCTCTGCCTCTCTCTGCTGATCTGTCTGGGCCCAGCGTTTCACAGACATATGACTGCAGAAGCTCTTTGCTCTTTCAGCAGTACCTATTTTCTGACGCACAGGACTTCTGAAAGATGATGCAGGGACATGAAAGCTCTCTCATCCCACTCTCATTCTTAGGGTGTGCCAGTATCTCTCCTGGCTGGCACATGTCATGCAGCATGCCCTGGCTATCCATTGCTCCTGTGTGATTGCAATGCCAGGGCTTCCTTTTCCCTCCCCGCCCTTGACCTTGGAGCCTTTTGAGAGCACAGGGAATGGGGAGCAGGATGAAACTTCTCACAGGAGTTCCCGGGTCCCTCACCCTGCTGCAGGTGTCCTGGAGCCAGCACAGGAAGGCCAGGCACTACAGGCTCTTCCCTGGAGCCTCCAGGCAGTAGGAGAGTGAGGATGGAAGACCTGGGTGAAAGCACAGCTCTCTCTGGGGGTATCCCTGTGGGAGGTTATTGGCATTACTGTGCTATGGGATCCACGCTGAGCTGAGGTCTCAGACCTCCTGCCCAAAGACACTCACCACCTTGCTGTTCCCACCCATGGGGGTCTTGCTGCAGAGCAGGACACAGGGAACTTTCTCCTCTGGCACTTTGCATCCCCTCTTGTTTTGCATCTTGGAGCCTTTCCCTGCACAGCCGCTGACCCTTGCTTTCTTCCAGGCACCATGGGGCAGACCACCGTCACCCAGCAAGAAGGACAAGTCACAGTCAAGGAGAGAGACACCTTCCAGACCACCTGCACCTACCAGGTCACTAACTTTGATGGATTGCTCTGGTACCAGCAGAGGAAAGGCCAAGCCCCACAGCTTATCTCATATCAGGCAGCAGCTGGCCCCAGGCGGAGTGGCCGTCTCACCACATTGCTGAACACCACAGGGAAAAACAGCCTTCTCCAGCTGGAGGAAGTCGAGGTCTCTGACGCTGCCTTGTACCTCTGTGCTGTGCAAGACACGCTGGTGCAGGAAGTTTCCTTGGCTGTGCAAGAAGCCAGGGGAGAGAGGGCATTGGTTTGTGTGAGGCTGAGCTTGGGGGAAGGGGCCCTCAGCTCTCCCCTGGCAGTGTTGCTTGCCCTGTACACCCAGAGCTCTGCAGGTCAAAATCCTCTTCCAGGAGAGGACAGTGTCAGTGGCTTGAGAGGAAGAAGAAGGTGGTGAACGAGTCTCAGGTTCCCTCGTTTTCACCGTGGGTTATGTGGTTATCCTGCCCATGGCTTTGGAGAAGTGATGGGCAATGTAGGAGGTTGGGACCGCTTCTGCAATGGTTCCCTGCTGCTCTTAACTTTCTGGTTTTGTCTACTGCACATTGCTTCTTCAGGTATTCCTGCAAGCCTGTTCCTTAGAGTACCTGCTCCGGGATGTGTCCCTCGGAGGTCAGAGTTCAAAGTAAGACGAAAAATGTAAATAACATGCCACAGGACAACGCTCCTTCCAGGAATTACATGCTTACAACAATTTTGGAAAATACTCAGAACTACTCTGTGGCTCCTCCAGTTGCTGCATGCCTATGTGCTGTGATCCAGAGGACCTGCTGTCCCCCAGTGCACTGTGCCGGTCCTTGGAGGCCTCCTCATGCCCTGCCTCGTGGGCTTTCCCCAGCCCTGCCTCATTTCTTCTGCAGTGGGACCAGGCTGTACAACTCTGTACCAGAGCACAATGGGGGAAGAGACCTCCAGGCAGAGGTGGGCAACAAGCCCTGCCAGGAGAAGAGCCAGCTTTGAGGAAAGCTCCTTCATGCTCGGCAGAAGGCCAGGCACCACAGAGCAGCCATGGGGGCTTGGGCACTGGCTGCTGTCCTTGGGCTCCCTGTCTGGTGGGAGCTGGGGCTGTGTGAGAAGCATGAGGCCCCTGGTGTGTGGCCTGGCCAGGCTGATTTCAACATCAGCCTGTGAGTCACCTTAGCCCTGCACACCTGTGTAACTGCTGGGCTGTGCAGGGCACTGTTTGGGGGGTGGAGGGTGTAGAGGGTGTGTAGGTAGCATTCCCTTCTGCACAGGTTTGTCAGCTGTTGACCTCTCAGAGCCTCCAGCACCACGGGGCTCCTCACTGGGGGATAGCAGTGGTTGGGCTCCCCATCTGCAGGACCTGCTCTGAGGCCAAGGGGCCATACCTGAGCAGAGATGCCAGAATGCAGGGCCTGATCTCCACTGGCTGTGGAGCAGCTGAGTATGTCTTCCTCGGCTTCAAGAGGCAGTGACTGCAAGGGACCCATTGCCCTGTCTCCCACCCTCCCCTTCCTCTGCAAATGATGAAAAGTTCCCTTGCGTCCTCACCTTCTCCCCCCACAACCAAAGGCAATGCCTTTCGTCCTTGGCACCACGAGACAATGTCCACCAAGAAAAGGATTACATGGAGGCAGAGGCTGTGATGCGGAAAACTTTAATGACTCTGAAGAGGGAAGGGAGTTCAATTCTAGAGGAGGCTGCCGGTGCAGGGAGAGCAATAGCAGCTGCTGAAAGTCTGCGCCCATTGCCCATGGTGGAGATCCTGCAGGACATCCATTTGCTTGCACCGCAGAGAGAGCGGGGTCAGCAGATGCCCCAGGTTGGGTCTGGGGATCTTACGGCCCAGAAGAACAAAAGAAGGCAAGAAAGAGATCGGAGGTAGTGGAAGGCAGGGGATTTAGACTTTGGCCATGTTTTCAGAGGGCCTCCGCTGCCCTCCTTTGGAAGGGCAGCACTGGATGTTCAGCCTCTCTGAAATGAATGGCCGGGAGCTCTGTCCTCAGTTCAGCATCCGCTGCTGGTTTTGGGGTGGTCCTTGTCCGGGCTGTCACCAGGGGCTTTAGCAGGGGGGGCACCTTCTGCCACAGTAGCGGCTGGTGATGCAGGAGAGGTCACAGCACCCGGAGTTGATGGGGACTCCGTCACAGCTGAGGATGCTGCCAACAGCAGCGGAGGTGGAGGAGCCCACAACGGTGTTCTGCGGGAAGGAGCTGAGGATGGGGCCGGGCAGGGTCACCACCACGGGGGAGGGCTGGATGACAACGGTGGAGTTCTGGCACTGCCTGACGCAGGGCTCATTGCAGCTGTTGGCCAGTGGAGTCGGGCCGCAGGGCTGGCAGGGCTGGCACTGGTTGTAGCAGGACATCTCTCAGGTCCAGAAGTTTACCTGGGAGAGAGGGCACAGAGGAATCACAGCACTGGTACATGCGAGAAGCCGTCTGCCATGAGTCTATCAGCAAAGTCAAAGGCACCTGCTGAGCTGGGAGGTAGAAGCTGGGCAGTGAGGCAAAAGGGTTTCTCAGCCTTATCCAGACACGGTACTGCAAAGTGTCACCAGGCCCAAAGAAGCTGCTGACTATCTCTTAAAAGAAGAGCCTCCTCAGCCAAGTCCCAGACACTCTCTGAGTGAGACCTTCACCTTTCTTCCCCCTCCCATGACAAGCAGCACCATGACCCAGCATAGGATTGAGGAGCATGCATCTGCATGAGCAGAAAATAACATGAGGAAAGGCCTTCAGACTCACCTGGTTCCCAAGGAGAAGGACGTGAGGGAGGTGGATGAGAGAGCAAGGAGCTGGGCTGGCTTTTATGGTGGCCCTGACCTGCCCCAGGCCCAGCGGGAGCTTCTACGGAAGTGACAATTTTCCAAGGCGCTCATGATGAACGGAAAACATCTCAGCTAATGACATGGGCTGGGTGGTTGTTTTCCCCGATGACACCTCTTCATTTCCTGGCTTATGCCGTACCCATTCCCTCATGGAGGCTTCTTCTGACTGCTGGGATTGAGAGGCCCCAGGATTTCCAGGACAGGAACGCGACGTTGCTGGCAGAAGACTCAGTTCAGGTACCGGATGGGTGCAGTGCAGGCAAATGATGTTGGCCTGGGGCACGCTGGTGGGGTTGCCTGTGGCCACGTTGACAGGAATGGCCCAGCTGCTCCCAGCCCTGCAATCCTTGACTGGTCACCCAAGGGCTTCCCTGTGTGAGGACGTGCCGTGTCTTTCTTTTTCCCTCCCTCCCTCCTTCCCAACTTGCTCCAATGTTCACTTGTGGTCAGCTTCCCAGGCAGGTGGGCTGCGCTGCTGGGTTTCAATCCTCTTCCTCCTAAACCTGCCCTCCGGAGAAATTTGTTGACCTCTTTTGGCATCTTACTGGCAGGGGATTACAGGGATCACAAGGGCCCTTAATGCAAACTGTTTTTCTGAGCATGCTGGGCCAGTGAACACATCTTCCACAAGGGTAGAAGATGACCACCTGGAAGGCACTTCTCGCTTACTGCAGCCCCCCACAGGGCAAGAGGCGGTTGAACACAACAAGGTTGTTTCCCTGCAGAGGCTGCCTGCTGCACTCTCAGGTCCTGAAGGAGCATTTGAGAGTCCATTTTGGTCCCCACTCAGAAATGCAGCAGGAGTTGAAGGAGGCAGAAGTTCGCCCCATGGCTTCCATGGAGCATGTCAGGCACTCACCATAACCCTAACCCTAACCTCTGGCCGAGGCTCCAGAGATCTGGAGCCAGACCGATATATTGATTTACATCAGACATCACTCACTACATGAAGCTTATGACACATTTGTTCGGGGTGTAGAGCAAGTTTTTCATCATTTGCACCAGCTATTTGAACCTGGTGGTTATGCTCATCTCCATCTTGAAGCGGTCAGCAGGCATGACTCTATATTCTCCTGCTGTGACTTTAAACACTGTGAACATTGTGACATTTTTAGGCTGGGTCAGAACTCTCCAACCAAGTAACAGAGAACCGTGTTTTGGTCAGACTTTCCACCTGGCTGTCATTACTGTAAAAGCCTTTGGGCGTGGGGTACGCAAAACCTGCAGTCTATCCCCCATTCCAAAATTAGAGACAAAAAGCGGTGCTATTTCTTTGATCTAAATAGCAGCAACAATTATCTCTGTTTTGCGGGGAGTGACATGGCACTTAGAGCCACAAGGGACCTGAGAGGTAGAGAATTGTTATGCAGAACAAAAGAGCTACAAGCCAAACTGGGGTGGTCTGTGCGGAGGAAAGTCATGCTGAATGACATCCCCTTGCTTGAGGGCATGTTAACATACGCACCATCCTCCTGTCAGAGCGGAAAAAGGATTGGGGGAGTTTTAAACCAGGCGACAACCTCAGATATTCCAAGACCTCCTTTTACATCTTTATTATGGTGTGAAGGGTGTCAGGAAGGTGTTTGGAGTGAGAAACTCTTGTGAGCTTTATCATACATTGTATAACCATGGCCATAGCTATAAATACCGTTGATGGCACTGCCTTCTCGTGACTGTGCATTTGACCTGGGGACAATGAAAAGGTGCCCCAGTTGCTGGCTGTTGTGCAGGTCTGGAGAACGCTTACAGAGGCGCAAAGCCACAGCTGTTAAAAAGACGTTGATTGTTTGGCTATGATTTTCTGTGAGAAGTTTAAGGCTGAGGCAGAAGAAGAGCACGAACGTAAAGTTGGAAGTGCGGGGTGTGCTATAAACAGATCTGTAATGTAAACCCGCACCAGCGTTTCACACCCGTGAACAAAAATCCAGAAGAAGCACGGGGCTATATTATCTATGACAGGGAGTGTGTGCAGGAAATGGGATACATGACCTGAACTCCATTTTTTCCTGTGGAGATAGCACTGGATGCATGTACCTATGTGTAGTTTGCTGGAGTATTCCCTGACCTGATCCTCTTCCACCAAGGGTACATCTTTCTCTTGTTCCAGACTTTCCCACTGGTCTCAGGGACCTGGGATTCTGAAGGCTGGTCTTGCTAGTAAAGATTGAGGCAAAGGCGGCGTTCAGCACCTCAGCTTTTTCCACGTCACCTGTGTCCTTACAGAAGCCTAGTTGCCATTGACATCCGTGGCCAGATTCAGTTCCAGTTGGGCTTTGACTTTCCTAATCTCATCCTTGCACGCTTAGGCAGTGACCCTTAATTCCTCCTAGGTTACCTGTCCTTGCTTCCACCTCCTGTATGCTTCCGTCTTGTGTTTTGGTTTTGCCAGGATCAACTTGTTCATGCACGCTGGCCTCCAGGCATGCTTGCCTGACTTCCTCCTCATTGGGATGGTCTGCTCTCGAGCTTGGAGGAGGTGATCCTTGAATATTAACCAGCTTTCCGGGGACCCTCTGGCTTCCAGGGCCTTATATTAGGGGACGTGTCCAAGCAGCTCTTTAAAGAGCCAGAAGTCTGCTCCCCTGAAGTCCAAGGCTGTGAGTTTGCTTTTTACTCTCCTCCCCTCCCCTCAGGATCCTGAACTCCAGCCTTTCGTGGTCAATGCAGCCCCGGCTGCCCTTGAGCTTCACATCCCTAACAAGCCCTTCCTGCTTGGTGCATAGGAGGTCCAGCAGACCTCATTGGTCTCGCTGGATCCTCTATCACTTGGGTGACGAAGGTGTCTGGGGAGGTCCCTGCTGACTGGCAGGTGGCCAATATTATTGCGATTTACAAGAAGGGCATGGGGGAAGGCCCAGGAAACTGCAGACCTGTTAGTCTAACCTCAGTCCCTGGAAAAGTTGTGGAGAAGATCGTGCTGAGTGCTATTGAAAGGCTTTTTAAAGAACAATGCGCTCATCTGGAACAGTCAACATGGGTCCATAAAGGGAAAGTCCTGTTTAACTACTTTGATATCCTGCTATGAGAAGGTCACCTGCCTCGTGGATGAAGGGAAGGTGGTGGATGGAGTTCTTCCGCCTTTCAGTAAGGCTTTCGATAGTGTCCCTCGCAGCATCCTTCTGGACAAGTTGTCCAACTGTGGGATGAGCAGGTACACGGTGTGCTGAGTGAAGAACTGGCTGAAAGGCAGGGCTCAAAGGGTTGTAGTGAATGAGGCTACATCTGGCTGGCGACCGGTCACCAGAGGTGTTCCTCAGGGCTCGCTTCTAGGGCCAGTTCTCTTCAGTATTTTTATCAGTGGTCTGGATGCAGGAGTTGAATGCACCATTAGCAATTTTGCCGACAATACCAAAGTGGGAGGTGCCGTTGACTCTCTTGAGGGAGAAGAGGCCTTGCAGAGGGATCTAGATAGATTGCAGCATTGCACAATCATTAATGGCATGCAATTTAACAAGTCCAAACACCAGATTCTGCACCTAGGGTGGAGTAATGCCAGGCACAAGTATAAACTGGGAGAGGAGTGGCTGAAGAGCAGCCCTGCAGAAAGGCATTTGGGGGTGCTGGTTGGCAGCAGGCTCAATATGAGTCAGCAGTGTGCCCTGGCAGCCAAGGGGACAAACCGCATCCCGGGGTGCATGGAACACAGTACAAGCAGCCGGGCAAGAGAGGTGATCATCCCACTGTATTTAGCGTTGGTGTGGCCTCCTCATGAGTACTGCGTGTAGTTCTGGGCCCCAGAACGGAAAAAGGATGTGAAGGTACCTGAATGTGTCCAGAGGAGGGCAACAAAGCCGGTGAAAGGGCTGGAAGGTGTGTCCTATGAGGAGTGGCTAAGGACTCTGGGTTTGTCTAGTTTGGAGGAAATGAGGGTGAGGGGCAACCTCATTGCTCTCTACAGCTTCCTGAGGAGGGGAAGTGGAGAGGGAGGTGCTGATCTCTTCTCCCTGGCATCCAGTGATAGGACACGTGGCAACAATTCCAAGCTGCTCCAGGGGAGGTTCTAACTTGACATTAGGAAGCATTTCTTTACTGAGAGGATGGTCAGACACTGGAACAGGCTTCCTAGAGAGGTGGTCAATGCCCCAAGCCTGTCAGTGTTTAAGAGGCATTTGGACAATGCCCTTAATAACATGCTTTAACTTTTGTTCAGCCTTGAAGTGGTCAGGCAGTTGGACAAGATGACCGTTGTAGGTCCCTTCTAACTGTAATAGTCCAGTCTAGTCTAGTCTAGTCTAGTCTATTCTTTTCTATTCTATTCCATTCTATTCTATCCTTCACCTTGCTCAGAGGTGGCACTTGCCTTAACACTAGGTGGAGACACTGCCTGCTTCTCCACTGCAGTTGGGGTCTGGGGCTCATCAAGCTGCCAGAGAAAATCCTGTCTATCTCCCTGTCACCTGCTCTGATGCTGTGCAGTCAGCTTACTTGCACCTGCTTGCTGACTGACGAATGCTGACCACTTGCTGTCTGTTACGCCTGAGCATATTCTGTGTTGTTACAGTTCTGGCAACTGCAGTATCAGAAATATGCTCTGGAAATATGCTTTTATCAAGTTTGTGGAGAACTTAAGTTTTGCTCTTCTGCTCATTGACAGGGCTTTTGGTAAAGCAGGGAGGGACTGTGTGGAAAAAAGTGTATCTGGTGCCTGCAAATGAACTGGAGCTGCTATGGGTGCTGCCATGACCCAGGGAAGACGTGAGGGCTGATACAGTCTCCTCTTTGGCTGCTGAAATGAGGAACATCCTCCAGAAACCCGGTTTTCATGGCCTATGAGAAAGCTAAGGGTTCTATGGCCACTCTTCAAAAGTACTAGTCCCACGAGAAGCAGAGCGATCAGAAAAGGGGGAAAATAACTCCTGCTTTTCCAGAAGAAATCAAGACAGAGGTGGAAAAGCCCCTGGAGACTCCTGAGGATGCCAGCCCTGTTGTTCAGGAAGTGCCTGATAATATGCATCCATGGTATTGGAAGAATGCACAAGTGCTCCTAGGTACAGTAGGGCAGCAGAAGCATCTATCTTCTTGGGAAAACCAGGGAGGTTTTGTATACAAAGGAGATGGCATTAAGAGGTCCAGCCTGCTTGATTTAGTCCAATGTGTCCTTCCGACTTGTGGCCCATCTGAGAAGACCTAAAGGCTGGAATGTTTTTACGAAAGCCATGGCTGCGATGAATGTACCATCTTCTGTCATGGGTCATACAACACCTGGGGTCTCTGGGAAGAGCTAAAAGTGACTGAGGAGGCCCTAGAAGCACCACGCACACCACCCAGGAAGAGGAAGTTCCCTAAAACCCAGTGGCGCACCTCGTGAAGTTTACTGTTGAAACCAAAATATTCATAGAACCATGGAATTATAGCATGGTTTTCTTTGGACGGGACCTTTAAAAGGTCATGTAGTCCAACCCTCCCTGCCATGGGGGGTTTAAATTCATAAAATCTTTAAACTTTGCTCTCTGTGGTGTCCATTTAAAAAACATGTTGGTTTGGGTTGGGCTGAGCTTCAAGAGCACGCACTCAGCCTTGCAGCTGGGTTATAAGTTTTATTTGCAGAATCCAGTTATGAAAATTCCTGCAAAATTCCATGCTGGTCTGGGTCTTCTGAAACATATTTTGAGTAGCTGTGGCCAGGAGGAAAGCTTCATCTTCCTAGTTTACAAAACGCATCGGTATCTGATCATTTTGTACTAGATTGTTAGAATACAATTTTGAAATCTGTTCAAAAGGCAATCCCTTCTTACGGTGATGTAGGAAAAAGACACAGTGGTATCCACAGGCCATGGAGGGGGGATGCTGCAGTTGCTTCCTCTGCAAAGCACTATCCATAGCATTGTGTTTTAAAAAGGCCATGATGCCTTCAGGAAAGAGAGCACTCTTTGGAGGGTAAGCACATGAGTCAAAAAACTCTGTGTGGTTCTGATGCGCCAAGAAAAGTGCTAGCCGGTGCTCTCCAGGCTGGTTATGAGGATGTGTATTCACCACCATGCTTGGTTAAACACCTGGAAATGTTTCCCTGGTGTAGGGCTCTGCTGAGAAAAAACAAAAGAGCTTGGTCCACCTCAGACTTCTGTCTGAGACAGGAGATAATTCTACCCCCAAAGTATCTACCGATTACTGCCGTAATTTAGGCAACAGATGTGTAGGAGGTCTCAGTCCCAGGGTCAGAGCTGGTGCTGGGGCTCAGACCAAGGCCAGACTCAAGAGAGGACAAGGTGAAGGCTCCACCCAGCGACTGCCGTGGACTAGCTAGGAGCCTGGCCAGGCCAGGAGCATAACAGTAGCCCAAGCCAGACACAGGCACAGATAGGGCAGAGCTGGGGCAGGCCTGCGCTAGGCCAGAGCTCTCATAGAGACCGTGGGCCAGGAACCGAGCCAGAGCTGGGACCCATGGTTGCACTGGGTCTAGGTAGGCTTGGTCCTGGTGCTCATTTTCCCTGTGTTACCACCTGACTCAGCACTGCCTCCCACAGAACCCGGCCTGGGGAGATCTGCCCCCGGTCCTCACCCCACGTAGGAATCACTCTGTCCCCTATCCTGGTCCTGTGGCGTTGGTGGTGTGTGAGGTCTGTGCGAGGGCAAACCCCCACACCACAGGGTCCCAGAGTCTGCAGCTGTGGGAAGGCATTCGCCTGCGTGTAGGGAGCAGTGGTGCTGCACAGAGCACAAGGGCCACTTCAGCCTCAGGGCTCTGGGAATGCTGAAGGAACTTGGTGCCTGGGGGAAGGCACTCCAACATGTGTCCTACGGTTGCACTGGTGCGTGCCCCGTGCCATTCAGGGACAGGTCACGGATCCTGCTGATTGCAGAATCAGGTCCCACTGTCACTGCTATGTCTTCACAGAGCTGGAGATATTTCCTCTCACATGGCACCTTTCCGGACCAGAGTTGGGTTGTGGCACTTGTGAGGCTGTAGAGCTCCTGGGCCTGAAGAAAGCTGCTCCTTGCTGGGGGAACACAAGGCACCAAAGAGCATCCGTGTGTGGTTGGCCACCAGTCACTGTCTTCGGCCTGCCTTTACCCGAGGTGGTTGGTTCACAGAGACAGGGAACTCCAGTGTGTGACCTGCTGTAGCTGATACCAATACTAACTTGTGAACACCTCAGCCCTACACATGTAGGCAAGAGGTGGGCCATGCCAGATGCTGTGCTGAAGGGTGATAGGGCTGCACGGGGAAGCCGTCCCTGCTGCCCATGCCCAGGCGTGCTGGCCATGGCCCCTAGATTGGCTGATGGAGAGAAGGAGCAGGCAGAGTAGGGACTGTGGGCCATCCCCAAGGCTATTTACCCCTTCCCAATTCCTGCCATCCTTTGGCAATATTGTCTTCTGAGCCTCCTTGCCCAGCACAGCTCCAGCCAATGCAAGAGGAGCTCTCTTCCCCAAGAGCTTGTGGGACTGCTGACCTCCTCGGGGACTCCCACATGCCCACAGTTCCTCTCTGGAGAACAGCAGTTGTCAGGATTCCTGTTCACATGACATGCTCCAGGGCCAAGGGAGTATTTCTGAGCAGGGTCACAGCAAGGCAAGGCGTAATGGCCATTGGCTGTGGAGTAACAAGAGTTGTCTCCCTCAGCTTCAAGAGGCATTGCCTGAAAGAGGACTTGCTGCAGTGTGTCCCACCCTCCAATGCCTCTAGGAGTGATGAAGGGTCCCCCTGTGCCCCCACCTAATTCCCCTCCAAAGCAGTGGCTTTGTCCCTCAGCAGTCAGTATGCAGATGGAAAGACCACCTAAGGGACACAGGCAGCATTGCAGCAAATTTTAATGACTAAAGAGGGAAATGAGGTCACTCCGAGGGGAGGCCCCCAGTGCAGGAAGGCGCAGGAGCAGCCAAGAATCTGTTCCCCTTTTTTCCTGTGGCAGAGTTGCCACCGGCCATCTGTTGACCTGCCTGGCAAAAGGGAGACAGCCTAGCAGGTCACTCCAGGCTGGTTTCTGGGGTTCCCAGAGCAGGCTTTGAGGGGAGCTCAAGACAACAAAGAAAAGAGAGAAAAAGGGTGAGTGGAAGAGAGGAAAGGTAGACATTGGCCATGTTTTCAGAGAGCCCAGGCTGGTCCCTTCCATGCTGCCCTTGCAGGGCAAGCCAGAGGTGACCAGCTAGTCTGAAAACAACAGCATGAATTTTGATCCTCTGTCCAGCAGCATCTTCTGGGTTCCTAGGAATCCTTATCGGAGGCCGTTGCCAGCATCTTTAGCAGGGGGGGCACCTTCTGCCACAGTAGCAGCTGGTGATGCAGGAGAGGTCACAGCACCCAGAGTTGATTGGCACTCCGTCACAGCTGAGGATGCTGCCAACAGCAGCAGAGGTGGAGGAGCCCACAACAGTGTTCTGCGGGAAGGAGCTGAGGATGGGGCCAGGCAGGGTCACCACCACGGGGGAGGGCTCGATAACGACAGTGGAGTTCTGGCACTGCCTGACACAGGGCTCGTTGCAGCTGTTGGCCAGCGGGGTCGGGCCGCAGGGCTGGCAGGGCTGGCACTGATCACAGCAGGACATGTCTTGGGGCTGGAGGTGCACCTGGGAGAGAGGGCAGGGAGGAAGCAAAACATGGGGAGGCGTGAGGAGCATTCTGTCACCACACCACGAGGGAGCCAAAGAATATGCAGGGCCAGGAGATGGAGGCTGTGCAGGGATGCCTGAGGGCTTCTTGGCCTCATCCTGCCAGGGCCCAGAAAGAACCACGAGGTGTTATGTGGCTACTGCCTAGCCCCTGAGTCCAGAAGGCGCCTGAGTACAGTCTCAGCCTCCCTCCATGTCTAACCTTCTCCCCACTTCCCTCTCCCATGACAAGCAGCCCCATGATGTGGCATAGAACCAAGCTGGTGTCAGCTGAGAGGCCCATTGAGGTGAGACCTGCCTTTAGAGAAAGCAGAGAAGCAGAAGGGCTTTGAGACTCACCTGACTCCCAAGGAGGTGGAGGCAAGAGAAGTGGATGAGAGAGTGAGCAGCTGGGCTGGCTTTTATCATGGACCTGTACTGCCCCAGGCTGCCAGAGACATCCCTTGTAGAGGTGATTATTTTCTGACAAGCTCATCTTGAATGCAGAACATCTCACCTAATGCTATGGGCTGTGTTTTGGCTCCCTGAATTGCTGCTGTTTCATTTCCTGCTTTATGCCAGGCACAT
Organism: Harpia harpyja; assembly: GCF_026419915.1. Classification (NCBI taxonomy): domain Eukaryota; kingdom Metazoa; phylum Chordata; class Aves; order Accipitriformes; family Accipitridae; genus Harpia; species Harpia harpyja. Next base: position 79,752,999 of record NC_068943.1, on the reverse strand, counting down.
TCCCCAGTGAAGGCATCTTTTGTGTGACAGGATGAGAGGCCCAAGCATTTCCGGAGCAAAACACGTCAGCGTGGGCAGAGGACTCAGCTCACATGGTGGAGGAGTCCAGTAAAGGACACTCAAGGTAGACTAAACAGCTGGCTTAGACAACACCCATACACACACACACGTCCAGACCTCTAGTCCTCTAGAGCTAATTGAGAAGGCTCAAGACACCCCAAGAGAGGCTGTCTACACTATCCAGGGCCACCACGCAAGTCTTGGACTTGACAGAGTCAGGGGGAAGACTGATCTGCAGTCGGTGAGAGTGGGAGGTGCAGCTGATGAGAGTAATGTGCCCAGCTTGAAAGCATTTCACCCCCACAAAAGCCCTTTCCCTGCTCTCTGTCTGTCCCTGAGTAGCGTGGACATGGCTATGGGGTTTAGCCATGGGATGGAGGTGCTTCTAGGCTCTGGTAGGACAGCCTGTGGGTTCACTTCTGATCGCATGATGAAGCAAGCCATGCGCACGTGACCAGGCATGCAGGCCTTGCTGTGAGCTTATGCTAGCTGGGCAGTTCAGAGGCCACGACTGGTCAATTACAGGATCAGTGTCTCCAGAAAGGTGACTTGTCTCGTTTACCATGGACGTCTGCTTTGGGATGGCAGAAGTCCCGTGTGTGAGCTGATGTCTCTTCACTGACTGTGGGAAGAGTCTGTAGAATCTTTTAGAGCAGGTCCAGAGGAGGGCCATGAAAAGGATCAGCGGGATGGAACACCTCTGCTATGAGGGAAAGCTGGGAGAAGTGCGGTTGTTCAGCCTGGAGAGGAGAAGGCTCTGGGGAGACCTTCTTGTGCCCTTTCAATACTTAAAGGAGGCTTATAAGGAAGAGAGAGAAAGACTGTTTACCAGGGCCTGTAGTGACAAGATAAGGGGCAATGGCTTTAAACTGAAAGAGGATAGGTTTAGGTTGGACATAAGGAAGACGTTTTTTCCAGTGAGGGTGGTGAGACACTGGAAGAGGTTGCCTAGAGACATTGTAGATACTCCATCACTGGAGGTGTTCAAGGTCAGGTTAGATGGGGCTCTGAACAACCTGATCTAATGAGAGATGTCCCTGCCCGTGAGAGGGGGATTGGACTAGATGGTCTATCAACATCCCTTCCAACCCAAGCCATTCTATGATTCTATGGATTATGCGGGTAACAAAGCTGAGTCTGTGAGGTCCTTCCCTCAGGGCAGTGAGTTTGGGCTGAAAGAGCCTCTACACAAGGATGTCTTTGGAATCTGCGTTGGTCCCACAGGGCTGGAAGGACATATGCCCTGAAGGGGTCTTGATCCATTTCACTGCCAACCCCTTAATTACCTCTCTTTACTAAGACTGAGATGCAAAGCATGGCACAGAAGTCAGAAAAGAATCCCTCTCCCTTGAGAGCTCATTTGGGCAGTGTGCATGGCAGGAGTGGGGAGCAGCAGCACTCAGCAGCCTTGGCTTCTGTCCCCAGAGGACCCTCTTGGAAGAGTGAGAACTACTTGTCAGGAGTGGAAGGTGTTTGACAAGGTGAGGCAAGAGTGCTTTTGCAAACACCTGCTAAAGTGGGCAGGAGGAGTTTCAAGTAGGTGTGGATGGGGAGGTCTGCCATAGGCTGAAAAGAAGGGAGAGCACAAGGGGTAGAAGAAGTACGTGTGGGGGACAGCATGCCAGGGGAGGCTCTCACACTTGCCCTGTGGCACAGGTGGTGGTGTAGTGATATGTCTGTGTCATGGTTTAAACCCAGCCAGCAACTAAGCACCACACAGCTGCTCAATCACTGCCCCCCCCCCCCCCGCTGGAATGGGCGAGTGAATCAGAAGAGTAAAAGTGAGAAAACTCATGGGCTGAGATAAAGACAGTTTAATAAGTAAAGCAAAAGCCACCTGTGCAAGCATAGCAAAACAAGGACTTCATTCACCACTTCCCGTCGGCAGGCAGGTGTTCAGCCATCTCCAGGAAAGCAGGGCTCCATCACCCGTAAGTGTTACTTGGGAAGACAAGTGCCAGAACTCTGAACGTTCCCCCATTCCTTCTTCTTCCCCCAGTTTTAAATGCTGCGCATGACATCATATGGTATGGGAAATCCCTTGGGTCAGCTGGGGTCAGCCGTCCCGGCTGTGTCCTCTCCCAACTTCTTGTGCACCCCCAGCCTCCTCATTGGAGGGGTGGTGTGAGAGGCAGAAAAGGCCTTGATGCTGTGTAAGCACTGCTCAGCAATAATGAAAACAACCCTGAATTATCAACACTGTTTCCAGCACAAATCCAAAGCATAGCCCCATACCAGCTACTATGAAGAAAATTAACTCTGTCCAGGCCAAAACCAGCACAGCCTGCTGCACACCTCCTGCTCAAGAAGAGGAGGCAGATGACGCCGCCTTCAGGCAGTTGGGGAAAGCCTCACCATCATAGGCCCTGGTAACCATGGGCGGTTTTTAGCAGCTCAGCATCTGCCTCAGGGGCAAAATGGCCGGGCACAAGCAAACCAGGAAATGTCCTGCTCCTCCACACAGCTGTACACACACAAAAGCACACCCATACACACGCCTGTGCCCACACAATTATGTACATGCAGACCAGTCACACACATTCATACTCTGCCCCCTTGCAAAGAATTCCTGTATTACAAGGAAAATAAAAAAAATCCTCCACTGCTAGAAGCTCCCACCTGACCTTGGTGATCTCCTCAAGGGTCTGGGACCAGCCCCTGCCCTTGCAAAGGCAGCAGTGCCACAGTGACACACTCATGTGGCAGCAGAAGGGTGTGTGTCTGGGACAAGGCAGACTCCCCTCTGGCTACAGACACTCAGGCTGGCACATCAGAAGTGATGTACTAGGGAACCTGTCTCTAGACTCACTTTAAGGTAAATACCCTCTCTTCCAAAGGCAGACAAGTGCAGAAGCAACCTTAAATTACAGAGCAGCGGAAAAAAATGGTTTGGCTACGCTGTGATTGTTCATGCATTCTTTTTCTTTTTTCCCCAGTTTGAATTGATGTGCTGGCCTTGTTTCTTCCTGTCTTTTGCATGCAGGTGCAGGTGGTGTAGTTGCCTGTAGTGAGAGGGAGCTGCCTGCAGCCTCCCCTGTTAACCTTGAGCTGGCTGAGTTTATCCTGCAGCCAAGATATGCAAAAGAGTTTCTGCACAAAATAATAATACCAGAGTCATGACAGTGTATTTGCTTTACCTGGCAAGGTTTCGGTACTGAAGGGCTCAAGGATGGCTTCTGTGAGAAGATGCCAGAAGCTGCCCCCATGGCAGAAAGAGCCAGTAACAGCCGCCTCCAGGATGGACCTGCTGCTGGCCAAAGCTGAGCCCATCAGCAACATTGGGAGTGCCTCTGTGATAATATATTTAAGAAAGGGGAAAAAACAGTGTGCAGCAGCCAGAGGAGAAGAGTGAGAAAAGTGACAGCAACAACTCTGCAGACACCAAGGCTAGTGAAGGAGGAGGGGGAGGAGGTGCTGCAGGAGCCACAGCAGAGATACCCCTGCAGCCCTGGAGAAGACAATGGTGACACAGCTTGTCCCCTGGCAACCCATGGAGGACCACGATGGAGCAGATATCCACTCTGCAGCCCACAGAGGACCTCATACCAAAGCAGGTGGGGACGGCCTGAAGGAAGTTGCAGCCTGTGGAGAACCCACACTGGAGCAGACTCCTGGTAGAAACTGTGGCCCATGGAGAGGAGCCCACACAGGAGCAGGTTTTCTAGCAGGACTTGTGGCCCCACGGGGGACCCACGCTGGAGAAGTCCATTCCTAAAGGACTGCAGCCCGTGGAAAGGACCCATGCTGGAGCAGTTCATGAAGAATGGCAGCCCACAGGAAGACCCCATGTTGGAGAAGTTTGTGAAGGACTGTGTCTTGTGGGTGGGACCCCAGCCTGGAGCAGGGGAAGGGCATGAGGAGGAAGGAGCGGCAGAGATGAAGCAGTATGAACTGACCTCAACCCCTATCCTCCATCACCCTGTGCTGTTTGGGGGGAGGAAGTAGAAGAGTTAGGTAGGAGTGAAGTTGAGCCTGGCCAGAAGGGAGGGGTGGAGGCAATTTGTTTCTAGTTTTGTTTCATTTTTTGCTATCCTGCTCTCTTGCAGTTAATTGGCAATAAATCAAATTAATTACCCAAGTCGAGTCTGGTTTTCCCATGACAGCAATTGGTAAGTAATCTCCCTGTCCTTATCTTGACCCACAAGCCTTTCATCGTATTTTTCCCCCCCTGTCCTCTTGATGGAGGGGAGTGATAGAGCGGCTTGGTGGGCACCTGGCAGCCAGCCAAGGTCAATCTGCCTCAGACAGATAAAGCAAAGAGAGGAAGCATAGAATAGCAGTGATGTTATGGCTGGAAGTAGCAGAGATGTCCTGTCCCCCTTGTCCCATGCCCTGTAAAACAGCGGTGGCACAGAGATCACTAAACAGCCCAGTTCCTTGTGTGGTGTAGAAGACAAGGAGGAGCTCTGGTGTGGCTGGAGGGCAGGGGCATCCAGCACTTCATGCTTGAGGCTGCATGGCATGCGGTGAGGGGCAGCAGTCATGTGAGGCTCCATCCACATAATGGTTCTGCATGAGATAAAAGAAAGGAATGATTTTCACGGACAACTTGGAAGTGGGGGTGTCTCCTCTAGTACCCTGAACACAGCCATTAGCTCTGCATGCTGACTGCTGTCCGCACCCATCTTGCTGAGCTGGATGAAAGCTTGCAGCCTTCCACCACCTCCCTCCCTTCACATATCGGGCTGATCTAGGTCTGTGAACTAGGCACAGTGTGGCTGCTCAGGGCTGGGATGTTTGTGTGGTGGGCCTTTCTGAGCCCAGGCAGTGCTTAACAGTTCCAGGGGAGGGTTGGTCGTGTCCATCAGTCCTATTTGAGCTGGATTTTCCTGCACTGATTTGGTGGGGACATGGCTTTGCCTGCATGGAAAGATACCATTCCCATTTTGCAGTGCTGGATTGTTGTGCTTTCTGTGGACTCATTTCCCAGCTGTGCTCTCTCGCAGTGTCCACAACGTTTCCCCAGGGCCTCCTCTCATCCTGCTGGGTAGGTGCAGTCAGCAGCATAAGAGGACAGCTCACATCCTGGGGACAGGCTGCACTTCTCCTAGAGCTGGGCCACAGTCCCCTGGGAAGGCAGAGGGCTGTGCCCGTACCCCTGAGGCAGCACAGCAAATGCACATCAGCGGCCTCTGGCTGCTCTGGCAGGGTGAGCTATGGGGAGCAACCGCAGCCCCAGGGGGACGGCCGTGCCCAAAAGCCAGTAACCTACAGTGCTACACCAGGACCCAGCCGCTTGCTTTACAGGCCAGACAGGGTTCTGGAAAGGCAAATGGATCTGCTGGACAACCTCAGCTTCTAACAATGTTTTTCTAGTTGCAGAGGTGACAGCATGCCCCAGGGCAGCCAGTCCTGCTCTGAGGGTACAGTCCTGGAGGGAGGGGTCCTCAAAATATAGGGGGGCACCATCCTTCCCACTGTGAGCTGAGTAGATATGGAAAGAATATTTTCCCCCACTGGATATTAAAACTCTCTCCTGCTGACAGATCATGGCCTGTGATATATGTTGAGGAACTCTTGGAGCCCACCCCAAGCTGTAAGTAGTAGGTTCCCTGCAGGCTGCAAGGTTAGAAAGCCTTTTCCAGATAATTCTTCCGCCCCGCCCTCACGCTGATTTTGTTAACATTCAACACTTGATTCTTGCGGTAATGGGGCAGATTTCCATGAATTAGGGTTACTTCTGCCCTGGTATCTAGCAGAGCCACAGCCTGTTGGTTGTTATTCTGGCTCCACAGTGTTACAAGCAGAACACAAGGGCTATGTTCATTCCTCCCCATGCCTGTCCCTATCCCTGTCCTGGTCCCTTTCCCCATGCTGATGAGGGAACGTCCCTAAACTGGGCTTGTTTGCAGGGAAGGGGAGATGCCAGCCTGTGTGCCCCATGCCCACACCCCACCATTTCCTGCCCAGACCCCTTTGAGCTGCTGCGCCTGCATCTCATGTGGGGCCGCTCCTGCAGCTCCAGACATCCTCATGTCCCCTTCAAGCATGGTAGTAACAACAAACGCAGCATTAGTGTTCCTTCTCTTTTCCTTGCCCTACCCTCTGTTTCCTGAAACAAGCTCCTAGTTCAGGTGGGCTGGGACCTTCACCTAATTCCTCCTCACTTTCCCAATTCACCAAGAAAACCATTGAGGACAGGTCTCTTGTGACTGTTTCACTCTCCCCTTCTCTGTGCTGATTGCCCTCAGCTCTCACATGCTTAGCTCTACTTTCCAGCCTCAATGCATACAGCAGCATGGGTGACTATTCCCTGCTGGCCCCATCCATGCATGCTGGCCATGGCCCCTAGACTGAGTGGTGGAGGGGAGAGGAAGGTGGAGTAGCAGCTATGGGCCATCCCAAGGGCTGTTCCCTTCTCTAGCCCTCTTCCCATTCCCCAAAGCAAATCATCTTTTGGAACCCAACACCACCCCCTGTCACCCCAGTGCAGCTCCAACCATAGCAAGAGGAACACTCTTCCTCAAGAGATCATGTGGCTGCTGACCCCTGAGGGCCTCCTGCCTTTCTGGATGTTTGTGGGCAGAGACACAGCAGGGCAAGGCCTGATTGTCACAGGCAGCAGAGCAGCCAGGGATGGCTTCCTCAGCTCCATGAGAGAGTGCCCAAAAGAGGATCCACTGCAGGGTGTGGAGCCTCTCATTCCTCTGTGGATGGAGAAGGGTCTCCTTGTGCCCTCACCTCCCCCATCCACCCCAGAGCAACATCTTTCACGTTTGGCCGCTTGGCGAGTGTCCACAGGGGGAAGGACCACAGGGAGGCAAGGCTTGAATGCAGCAGAGCTTTAATGAGTCAAAAGAGGGCAACGAGTTCACTCCAAGCAGAGGACAGAAGTGCAGGGAGTGCTGGGGGCAGCCGAGAGTCTGGAGTCCTTGGTCATGGGGAAGTTCCTGCATCATGCCTGCCCCGTGGAGGGAGAGGAGACAGATGGTCCCTACCAGGTTGGTGTTGGGGAGATGGTGTGGGCAAGGGGATAGACAGCAACAAAGAAAAGGGAAAGAAAGGCAAAACCATTTGGGTATACTGAAAACAGCATCCAAAAGACTGATCCTCTGCCCAGCACCATGTTCTGAGTTCCTCAAGGTGTCACCCTGGGGCTTTTCCAGCATCTTTATCTGGAGATGGGCCACCTGCTGCCTAGTAGCGTCTGGAAATGCCAGAGAGGTCACAGCACCCAGAGTTGATGGGCACTCCATCACAGCTGAGGATCCTGCCAACAGCAGCGGAGGTGGAGGAGCCCACAACGGTGTTCTGCGGGAAGGAGCTGAGGATGGGGCCGGGCAGGGTCACCACCACAGCAGAGGGCTCAATGGCGACAGTGGAGTTCTGGCACTGCCTGACACAGGGCTCATTGCAGCTGTTGGCCAGCGGGGTCGGGCCACAGGGCCGGCATGGCAGGCACTGGTTGTAGCAGGACATGTCTTGGGGCTGGAGGTGCACCTGGGAGAGAAGCAGGGAGGAAGTAGAGCACAAGGGTGACTGAGGAGCAGCCTGGTTACCCTGTCACAAAGGAGCCAAGGCCAATAATGAGTGGGGAGCTGAAGGCTCGGCCAGAAGACACGCAGTCTTCATTGCCCTACAAAGAACTGCCTGACCCAGGGAGGCTCTCTCCTAATTCCTAAACCAAAACGCCCCTCGACCATGTCCCAGCCTCTCTCTAAGCAGTCCTTCTCCCTGCTTCGCCCTCTCAGGACAAGAAGATCCAAACCCCAGCACAGGCCAGAGCCAGTATCAACTGAGAGGTCCATCGAGGAGAGATCTCACTTTGGAAGAGAAGGAGAAGGGGCTTCAGACTCACCTGGTTCCCAAGGAGAAGGAGGCAAGAGCAGTGGATGAGAGAGCAGGGACTTGGGCTGCCTTTTATACCTGCCCTTCATTGCTGCAGGACCAGAGGCACCCTTTGCAGAGGTAACAATTTTCTGACAAGCTCATCTTCAATGCAAACCATTGCAGCTAATGATATGGGCTGTGCTTTGGTTTCCTGCACGGCTGCCTTTTCATTTCCAGATTTGTTCCATGCCCATTCCCCAAAGAAGGCTTCTTCTGAGCAGTGGCATGAAAGGCCCAGGATTTCTCAGGCAGGAATGCAGCAGTGCAGGCAGAAGGCACAGCTCAAGTGCTGGACAGGTCCAGAGCAGGCAAGTGACATCAGCCTAGGTCACCCTGTTGGGGCTGTTTGAAGTGTCATTCTCAGGAAGGAGCTCCAGCAATGCTCAGCTGGATGTCATGGGCTCCCGTGCATGAGGACGTGCCATGTCCTGGTCTTTCCTTCCCTCCTCAGCTCACCCCGATGGTCCCTTGTTCTTGCCTCCCCAGGGGTGTGCGTTGTGCTCCTAGGTTTTGACCCCCTCCTGCCTAACACTGCCCAGTCCCCAGGGGTCCTCAGCAGGGTCCATGATTCATGGTGTTCCTGTGTGTGTGTTCTTGTCTTGCGTGTACTTGTAAGCAACCAGGTTTGTGTGGATGCCCATCAGAACACATATATGTGTATAATCCAAGCTGGTATGCATGAGCCCATGTCTGTGTGTCCTTGTGTGTCCCTCATCACGAGGGAATATGCTGCTCATGGCAGGGACACTCTCCACTGCTCTCTCCATGAGCGCCACAGAGCAGCAGGTTCCCAGGGTCAGGAGGAGCCTGAGTGCAGCTGAGTGGTGATGGCACCAGACTGCTAGAGAACTGTCCAGGGAAGAGGCACTGAAATGCAGCCACTGTCTCCTGAGCCCTCCTTTCCCTGCCTCTCCAAAGCTCACGCTCCGCTGCTGCTGATTTCAGGCCCCAACAAGGATGGCTTCACACCAGTTTTGATCCACAGTTTAATTCAGTGTAAACAATATTGGGAATACCTCAGCATGGCTGGCAGTCCTCCCTGCCTGCCTCTCCAGGCCAGGACACAGCAGATCTCCCCAGTGCAAGAGAGTTCAAAAGGATGGGGATTGCTCTCTGGGGAAGGAGAAAGGCTGAGGAATCCTGCCGACCTTGCGCTGGCCATCCCTGAGTGGATCTGCTTACAGTGCAGTGTCAGTGGTGTCTGGGGTGGTGCATGACCCCTCTCATGTCAAGGCCAAATGTACTTCATCAGCCTGGTGCTGTGTCAGGCAGGGACTGAGACCTTGGATCAAACAGGTACTGAATGAAAGCAAAACAGAGCATGATACCACTGTGCTGTGAGTGGAAGGACAGACCCTGTGGCCTGCACAGGAAAGGCAAAGAACTGGTGACTGCTTTGGACTTCAGCCCACAAGGACCTTCCTGCCCCACACTGGAATCTCGGTCTGAGTGCCCAGCAACTGCCCCTGGGAGGGAAGGGGCATTGGATCCGAGACCGCATCCCCCAAAGCCAGCTGCTGTCCCACAGGGGTGTCCCGAACAGACCCTCTTTCTGACAAGGGCTGTGCACAGCGGGTAAATTTTCTAAGCCCATCTCCCTGCCTGAATGGCTGTCAGCCTGAGGTCAGGACCATCTTGGACTCAGTGCAGTCAAGGGCTTTCCCCCTTCCCTTTAGTGACCTCGGTGATATCAGCGCCAGGCAGCTCTGCTGGGAGAGCTCAGCCAGGGCTGATTCCCCTCTTCGTGGGTCTGCTTTTGAGCTGAGGCTCTACTCCATCTGAGAGCCAACCTCATTGCTTCCTCGTGAGGTAACAGGCACCGTGGAAAAAAGGGAAGGGCAGGGGAGGTGTGTACCTAGAGTTTAGCAAGACCTTTGACAGCCTCTCCTGTACTTCCTTGATGACCAAATTGGAGGCGAATGGGTTCAGTTAGAGGATGACAAGGTGGGTGGAAAAATAGCCGTACTGCCAGGCTCAGAGAGTTGTGACCATGGTGCAAAGCCCAGCTGGCCAACACTTATTAGTGGGGTGTAGTATTCAGGATCAGTAGTAGGACCAATACTCTTTAATGTTGTCAGGAATGTCATGAGTGGGAACTCCCAGCAAGTCTGCGGATAACACCCAGCAGGGGGAATGGGCCGTAACTTTCAGACATGGCTCCTGTTTAGAGGACATGGACAGGCTGGAGAAATGGGCTGACTGGAACTTCATGAAGGTCAGAAAGAGCAAGGGCAAAATTTTGCATCTGAGGGAGAAATCAGCCTAGGCAGTCATGCAGGCTGGCAGCTGGTTGCCTCGGAAGCAGATCCATAGAAAAGGATGTGGGGTTTTAGGGGAGACCCAGCTGAACATGAGACAGCAGCGTGCCTTTGCAGCAAACAGGACCAAGTGCATCCTGAGCTGTGTCAGCCAAAGTGTTGCTGGCAGGTCCAGGAAGGTGACCCTGCCCCTCTGGCCCTTGAGAGACCACAGCTGGAGTACTGCAGCCAGATTGGGGCTCCCTGGTCCAAGAAGGATATTGACATACTGAAGCGAGCCCAACAAAGGCCACCAAGTCGATTAGGGGGCTGACAAACATGACATGTGAGGAGAGGCTGAGAGAACTGAGCCTGCTCCTCTTGGACAAAACATGTCTCAGGGGACACCTTCTTGTGGTCTAAAACTACTTTTTCAGAGGAAATGGAGAAAATGAACCTAGACTCTGGAAGTGCTCTGCAACAGGACTAGAGGCAATGACCAGCTGCTGGAACATGGGGAGTGCCAGTGAAGCAAGAGGCTAAAGGAAAAAATGAGAACAGGCATGGATTTCCCTGGGAGTTTCTGTAATCTTCATCATGGAGTAGCCTGATCTAACGTGAACTGTTCCAAGCCAGAGTTGAGCTAGGTGACCTCTGCAGTTCCCTTCTGACCTGCGTTCTGACTCAGTGATTCCCCCTCTCCCCTGCCCTGAACCCTGCACTCCCATGGGCACAGGTGTCCTCACAGCCCCTTGGCCACAGCACAACTTTTAGGCATTGTGCCGGGAGTGCAGAGAGGCAGCTGAAGGGAGGGAGGCTCTCAGCCTCCTCCCTGCCATCCGCAGGAAATCAGTGGCTGCTGTCGGCAGCCCCTGAGCTCGGAGACAGCTCTGGGAAGCTGGTCCATCTCCTGGGTCAGGGCCCTGCTGCCGTGCCAGGCTGCCGCTGGCGCTGCGCAGGCTGCTTCTTGCTGGGGAGGTGTCCTTGCTGGAGGAGCGGGAGAGGGCATTTCCCAGGAGACGAAGCGGTGCCCGTGCAGAGCCCCTGCGCCCTCTCAGCCCGGGCGGCGCCGGCGCAGGGCTCAGCCCCGGGGCGGAGCTGGCGGAGGCGGCGGAGAGGAGGCGCCGCGGCCGGAGCAGAGAGCCGGGGCTGGCGGGGGGCAGCGAGGCGCGGGCGGCGGAGCGGCGGGATGCGGCGGTGCCGGGGCGCGGGGCTGGCGGCGCTGGCCGCGGTGCTCCTGGGTGCGCGGGGCTGGCGGGGGTGGACGGGGGCGGGGGCTGTGCCCGGGCTGTTCCGCGGGGAGCCCAGCGCCGAGCCTTCCCTCTCCTTCTTCAGCGTGTCTTTCCCCCTCCCTGCCTCTCTGCCATCCCTCGTCCCCCTTCCAAACCCTCCGAGTCCTCGCTTCCTATCCTCCCTATTTTGCCATCAGCTCTGGTGGCACAAGCCTGCTTGCATGTACGCCTGCCTTTCCATGCACCTACTCTTTCCCCTGTGCATTCGGCAGTTCTTACTGCCCTGACTATAGCCCTCCGCCCTTCACTCTAACAACCCATCTCCCCGTCTGCTCCTCCTCTCTTCATCCAGCCATCCACGCACCCAGCTTTTGACCCATCTCTCCACGCATCTAGCATCCTTAAGCCCTCTTCCCACCCTGAGACCCCTCTCTCATCTCTCCGTTTCCTTCATGTCTGTAGGCACGAGGTTGCTTTCCTGCACCACACCGTTATTGCATACATCCTCTCATCCCCCTGTGCATTCAGCATTTATTCTTCTTCTGAATTCAACCCTTCATCCTTCGCTGCAACACACCCAACTCTCCTGTCTCCTCTCCCTCTCGCCGTCCATCCATCCATCCATCCATCCATCCCTCCATCCATGCACCTGACTTTCATTGTAACTCTGCATGCATCAATTTCACATTCCCTCCCAGACTTCTCCCCTGGCTCCACACACCTGCCCCAGGACCACTCTGCATTCCTGTTGATGGGCACACGTCGCCATCCGTTCCAGTCCAGCTCTGTCTCACTGCCACTGTTCCTGACTGTTTCTCTGGGAAAAGAGCCACCAGAGCTGAGTGATCTTTGGTGATCTTTGGTCTTTCCTTCTCCTTTCTCGGCAGTGGCTGTGGTCAGAGCCCAGGTGCAGCAGGAGGCGTCGGCAGAGACCACCGAGGGCACCGGCATCAGCATCAACTGCTCACACCCCAACATACAGATCACCGAGTTCATCCACTGGTACCGCCAGCTCCCGGGCCGAGGCCCCGCATTCCTCGTGAGCACTCTTAAGGGCTCCAAAGAGCTGCCGGACCCGCCGGGGCGGCTGTCGGTGGCGGCAGACCGCCGGTCCAGCGCCCTGTGGCTCGCCCGGCCCCGGCGCGGGGACGCGGCGGTGTATTACTGCGCCCTGAGAGACACGGGGAGAGGAGCCGGGGCTGCGGCCGGGCACGAACCGCCGCGGGCGGGGCCGGGCCTGTGGGGCGGGGGCGGGGGGACAGCCCCGGGCGGGCCCGCCAGGGGGCGCTGCCGCTCCGCCCGCCGGCGCCGCCTCGCCCCGCCCGGCCCCGCGCGGCGCCGCCCGGCCCCGCCCGGCCTCGGGCCCCGGGGCGGTTCCCCCGCCCGCCCGCCCGGCACCGGCACCGGCACCGGCACCCCCGCCCTCCCACCGGGACGCAGACAGACATCCCCCGCGACAGCGGGGAGGAATCGCGACCGGAGCGGTGGCGGTGGCCGGCGGTGCCCGGGAAGGAGCGATTGCAGCCGCCGGCCCCGCTGGCTCCCGGCGAGGAGCAGCGCCTTTCTGCTGTGCCCAGGGAGGCGGGCAGCAGAGATCCTCCTGCCCACGGGCAGCCGGGCAGCCCTCGGCCCTGCCGCGCGAAGCGGGCATTGCTGCGGCTCAACGGACAGGGCCCGGGATCTCTTTCCCACCACGAACATCACCAGGTCCTCTTGGAACAGAAAGACCTAACTGATACGGTGCCAATACAAGCCGTTTCTTTGAAACCACAACCAGAAGTGGTCTCTTGCTGTTAACTTTGTAAACAGGCTCAGACACACAATTACAAACTCAATCCCCCAGCTCCACAGGCCGCTTCTGTCGTGCTCCTGCTGGTGTTGGAAAGGCATCCTGTAGAGCCAGCAGTTCTGCCTCGGCACCAGCACGAGAAGGAGATACTGGTTGTCCCAGACACCTTCAAGTGTATCGCACGGTGGCTAGTGTTCGGGCCATAGGGCTTGTTGCACAGGAGTCCCCTTAACCTCAGGTTGAGAGCCTTTGGTGTTGAAGCAAAGTCCAGGAGATAGGAGAGGAGCTTGAGCTGGGCACTTGTTGAAAGACACATCTGAGACTCAAGTTCAGACCTCAGGAGTGAGCCACAAAGAGGTCTGCTAAGTTGCCCTATGGGACTGAAGGTCTGAGGTGAGTGGGAGCTGGAAAGAGGCCTGTGGCCATGGGGTCCTGGGCCCAGCCAGTCCCCAGTGAGGCCTGTGTGGCTGCAGAAGCTGTGAAAGTCCACGTTCACAGGCTTCAGAGGCAGGGAGGAAAGGTTCAGCCCTCTTCCCTGCCTCAGCTGGGGACTGTTGTGGCAGCTATGGTTGTATTACAAGGGGACTCCTGGCAGGTTTGCAGTCATTGGAGAGCAGAGGGCAGCCCACCGTCCTTCTGCCATGGCCTCGACTGAAAAACAGGACCCTGAAGGCCTTGTGGGAGCGGGGTTGTGAATGGGTGCTGCTACGCTAATCACCTGCTTCCTGCAGTCCCTGCCAACCGTGTGAGCAAAGAGCCCTGGGTGCAAGTGGCAGAGGAGCCTTGCTCCAGGCAGCAGACATCAGAAGACATGAAAATCAAGTAGCCCTTTTGCTTGCCTGGGTATTGGGGTTCTGGGGCCCAGGGTGGGAGAAGCAGCTGGAGATTGTGGGTAATGTGGGTAGGTGAAGGGACACAGAGGGACTGCCTGTACAGCAGAGAGCTGTGTTGCCACATCCTCCCCCTGCCAGAGTGCGGGAGCGCGTCCGTTCCTGTGCGGCTGGTTTCTGCAGCAGATGCTCTTTACCGAGAAGTTTCTCTTCAGGTTCCTCCTCTATGGCCAGAAGCAAAGGGAGGGAGTGTGCAACACCTGAGCCCAGGCACTTCAGTGTGTGCCTGGTCCTTTCTCCATGCAGACAGTGCCAGGGACAGGGTGGACGTGGGTGGGTGCAGGGGTGCCTTCTCCATCTCCTGCAGAGCCGGGTGCAGGTCTGTGCAGCTGGCTAGGTGGTTGATGTCGGGAGAATTTCACAAAGGATGCCTGTCCCTCTGATTGACAGGACTTAAACCATGAGTCTGCTATCTCTCTAGAGAGCCTTCTTGTGGTGGAGGTTGGAGGACAGACCCAAAGAGGCCTGCCTGGAGCAGCAGGGAGAGAGTTTTGCTCCACCCTCTGGGCTGTGGCTTGGAGGCCTCTCTGATCTGGCAGAGGCAGAAGAGGTGAAGCTGCAAGCATCGGTTGCCTCCTGCTGACAGGTCCCTGGGCACCCCATGAAGGGAGAGCGTGACATGGTCCTGCTTTTCCTGGCAGCACTGGTGGGACTGGCAGACTTTGGTGAGACGTGACTTTCAGGCTAGGGAGAATGAGGCAAGAGTTCGCGCAGTTGGTGGTGGAAGTGGGGAGACGTGAGTCCTGTTTCCCTGGGGGATCAGGGAGTGTTTCTGTAGGCAGAGCAGGGGCTGCAGGTGGGTACAGCAAATAACGTGGGAGATGTCATGAGTAATGGGCATCAGAGGAGGAATAAGACCTCACCTTAAATTTGCAGGTACTGAACATTCTTGAATGTGCTGCTAATACATAGGAAGCCTGAAAGAGGGTAGGTGCTAGGGAACGGAGCGATGCATCATATAGGAGCTTCTCTCCTGGACATATTGGATAAAATGCAACTAATCTCTGTAGGGATGGTCATAAACCTTGGGGAACAAGGAAGGCTAACTCAATGCAAGAAGAGCTGAAATGCCATACAAGGACAGGGCAAGGGCAGAGGATGTGGTGTGTCATATGGAGGAACTGTTCTAGCAAGAAGATAGCAAGAGGATACGGTCAGAGGTGGGAGAGGAACAGCTCATGTCCTCTGCTGCTGAAGGAGAGACCAGCAGTTAACATGGATCAGAGGCAGATATGGATAGAACCCCTGGACTGAAAAACCAGTGAGTATTGCTGAAAAGCAGGATGATCTGGGGGGTGAGTAGTGGCAAGAACCTGCAGAAGGAAGTGTGCAGGGGCAAACAGCTCACAGTTTCTGAGGCTAGGAAAAGTGAGCTGCAAAGTGGGGACAGTGAGCAAGCTGATGAAGTGATAGATGGACAGGTACACAGGCAAGCAAAGCTGAAAGCTCTTTCTGGATTTACAGGTCATGCCCCAAAGGACTCTGTGCTGCAGTTTCCAGCAGAAATGACCATCCAGGCAGGGGAGAGCACAGCTCTGCACTGCAATTTCTCCACCAGCTATCCCGATCCCTACATCTACTGGTACCAGCAGCGCCAGTCCCAGTCCCCTCAGATGCTGCTGTGGGTGAGCAAGTACAAAGCTCGTGTAGATTCAGGGAGATTCTCCTCTGAACTGACTGCGGAGACCTCCCAGGTGCTTCTGAATGTGCGGGATGCCGAGCTCCAGGACAGCGCTGCCTATTTCTGTGCACTGAGCCCACACTGGTGCCCACAGCTTGCAGCTCTGCACAGAAAGGTGGGGGGTGCTCTGAGGAGCAGTTCCCTCCCTGCCACTGCTTGCATGTAGCTCTGAGCTCAGCCTGCCCGGCCACAGCACCTGGGAACTGTGGTGAGGCTGGGCTTCTACCTCCCCAGCCTGTGCTGCTGTGAAGCATATGCCAGCATGACTTTAACAGCTGCATCTAGATCCAGGATCTTTGATGATGAAAAGAGTCCAGGAAACCTGACTTGGGGCAGAGTCATTGGAGGCTGCACCATCAACAAGCCAAGCCAGGCTTGTAAATGCCCTCTGCTTAAAATGGCTGGTACACTGGAGTGAGTGCTCAGGGCAAGTAACCTATCAGCTCGTCGTCCTGTTCCCTTTCCCTGTGCCTCCGCTGATGGCCATAGCTGGAGAACGAAGCTAGTGGTAGGAGGCACAACTGCTCTTATGGTTTTGCCATTTGGCCATAGTAGCCCAAGAAGGGAAGAGCCCTTCCTTGCCCTGCATCTGGGCGTCAGCAAGTGAAAAAGACCCATCAGCCAGGCGCTGGACAAGAGTCTCTGTTCAAACCCTTCCCACACTCATCCACTGCCAGAGAGTGGTCCCACTCTTTTTCATGTCTCTTCTTCTCAGGGAAATCACCAGGCCTCAGCTGGGAAGGAAGCCCTATGTCCCTGAGTCCATGCTGGTTTCTCTGCCCAACAGCTGGCAATCACTTCTCAGTGAACTTGTTTCCACCCATAGGCAACAGGAATGGTTCTGGGGACCTATTCTCAGGCAATCCTACCCCAGCACTGCATGTGGAAGCTCAGCTGGAGGGTGCTGGCTTTCCAGCTGGATCCCACCCTATGAAGTGCAGACTGTTGCTCATGAAGTATCATCCAGTTCACCTGAGAAAGCCTAAGGTACTTGGTTGTTAACCTACTGCTGTTCCAGAATGGCCTGCCTCTTGCAAGTGACATGGGCCTGCTCTGCCAGCCCTGTTGGAGGCTTTGCATGCCCCTATTCATCTCAGAGGGCATTATCTCAGACAGCATTGATGAGGAATGGACATCAGCCCTCAGTGTCCTGCACTCCACTGTGTCTAGCGTGCCTTGGACATTTCAGGTCCTGCTTTTGGTTGCTCTCCAGGGCTGCAGAGGGCTTCAACAATCCAGAGACACAATTCTTCCCCTAAAGCAACATCATCCCTAAGCAGGATTGATAAGCAGTGATGGCTACCTGAGGACAGATCCAGGCTCAGGCTCTTTCTCCAGCCTCAGTGGGCTGTCCCAGGGGTTTCCCAAATGCCACTGAGAAAGAGAGCACAGCTGAGAAGGGTGGGCATCAGCCTGTCCTTGGGTACTGGTGCCTGGGCCTGGCTGCAGGTCTAAGAGCCAAGTGGCCAAGGACAGGTAGATACGGGAGGTTGGTGAGTCGCCTCCAGAAGCACCATTGCTTCCAGAAGGGAGGAGAAGATGTTCAGTCCACACTCCATCATCTCCCTTGGAGAGCTCTACACTCAGGTGAATTCAATCCCACACTGTTCATAAAGGTGCATCTGCCTTGTTGATGCCTCCTCCTTATGAAGTGGTCGCATGGACTGCCTTCACTGTCAGTGTGCAGAACGAAGAGCTTTGAGAACGTGATTCATCAGTTGTGAAATAAAAATCACAGGAAGGGGAAAAGTAAGAGCCCTTTGGAAGTGCTATATGTCCTGCCAATAAGGGCAAGGAGAGAGTTGCGACCCAGCCAGCCTTTCACAGCTCTGCAGTTTGGGGACTTTGCCAATCACATTGAAGTGTTTCCACAGCAAAGCCCAAAATGGGTGGAACGATGGACTGCTAAAAACTGAGGTGGAGTTTTAGATGTGTAAATGTCCAGACTCGTCTAGCATGAAGCATAGCAATTTGCATATTTTTAATTACAATTTTAAAAGTATATTCGGATACTGGATAGAGGGAAGGAAGGAGAGTGTACTTTTTGTGGACTGTCTTATCCTAGGCATAATGGTAGAGATCCCAGATGATACCAAATTTTGTCTTGAACCAGAGCATGATTCTGTGAAACAGCCACAAGAATGGGGCATAGATGCATCCAGAAAATGTCAGACTAAACGGAGTAATACAAGCCCATTTCCTAAGGCAATGAGCCAGCTGCTGGGACTTCTTTAGGGGATTCAGACGGATCCCTGACAAAATGGAGCAGTTGGCAAACTGGAATACAAACCTGTGGGAGGACCACTCCTCCAGAGTTCTGCTGGAGAACTGTTTCTGGATGGGGTTTGTGACCCTTTCCAAGCGCTGGTCTTCGGAGCACTGTGAGGCATGCTGAGTTTACCCAGGAGTGAACAGAGGGAGGTGGGAGCATTAGAATCGAGGCTCAGCCCAGCCTAAGATGGCTGTAAGATGAGTGAGATGAGCTCCCTGGGAAACTGGTGGCTTCTCACTACCTGTGATGCCCAGGTGCGCTTCCACTTTGGTGAGGAACTTCTGCAGGGTAGAAGTCGTGGGAGGAAGAGGATGAATCTGTTTTCTCCCACTGAGGTCCTTTGAAAAGCCACTTCACTTTTTCTGGAAAGCCCACCCCAGAGCTTGCCTCACTTCTTTTTTCCTGAGTGTGTAAATGAAGGGGTTCAACAAAGGACTTACAACTCATGTGGCAGCAAAAGGGTGTGTGTCTGGGACCAGGCAGACTCCCCTCCTGCTACAGACACTGAGGCTGGGTCATCAGAAGTGATGTAGTAGTGAACCTGTCTCTAGACTCACTTTAAGGTAAATACCTTCTCTTCAAAAGGCGGAGAAATGCAGATGCAATATTACTTTTCAGAACAGCAGAACTCTCTTGCAGTTAATTGGCAATAAATCAAACTAATTTCCCCAAGTCGAGTCTGGTTTTCCCATGACAGCAATTGGTAAGTAATCTCCCTGTCCTTATCTTGACCCACAAGCCTTTCATCGTATTTTTCTCCCCCTGCCCTATTGATGGAGGCAAGTGATAGAGCAGCTTGGTGGGCACCTGGCAGCCAGGCAAGGTCAATCTGCCTCAGACAGATAAGGCAAAGAGAGGAAGCATAGAATAGCAGTGATGTTATGGCTGGAAGTACCAGAGATGTCCTGTCCCCCTTGTCCCATGCCCTGTAAAACAGCGGTGGCACAGAGATCACTAAACAGCCCAGTTCCTTGTGTGGTGTAGAAGACAAGGAGGAGCTCTGGTGTGGCTGGAGGGCAGGGGCATCCAGCACTTCATGCTCGAGGCTGCATGGCATGCGGTGAGGGGAAGCAGTCATGTGAGGCTCCATCCACATAATGGTTCTGCATGAGATAAAAGAAAGGAATGATTTTCACGGACAACTTGGAAGTGGGGGTGTCTCCTCTAGTACCCTGAACACAGCCATTAGCTCTGCATGCTGACTGCTGTCCGCACCCATCTTGCTGAGCTGGATGAAAGCTTGCAGCCTTCTACCACCTCCCTCCCTTCACATATCGGGCTGATCTAGGTCTGTGAACTAGGCACAGTGTGGCTGCTCAGGGCTGGATGCTGAAAGAGAAAAGTGGCTAGTGCTCTATCTCTATACTGACTCATGGATGGTGGCAAATGCCTCAGGTCATTAGCAAAGAGATACAACATATAGATGGGCTGGCGATTAAGGGGTGGACTTGCCCATGGATACTATTGCACAGGTTATCCGTGAATGTGAAACGTGCTGCAATTAAGCAAGCCAAGCGGTTGAAACCCCTGTGGTATGGAGGGCAATGGCTGAAATATAAATATGGGGAGGCCTGGCAAATTGACTGTATCACAGTCCCACAAACTCACCAATGCAAGCACCATGTTCTTACAGTGGTGGAAGCAACCACCTGGTAGCAGGAAACATAGTATCATAGAATCATAGAATCATTTAGGTTGGAAAAGACCTTCAAGATCATCGAGTCCAACCATTAACCGTGCCCACTAAACGATGTCCTGAAGTGCCACATCTATGCAATTTTTTGAACACCTCCAGGGATGGTGACTCAACCACTTCCCTGGGCAGCCTGTTCCAATGCCTGACAACCCTTTCAGTAAAGAAATTTTTCCTAATATCCAATCTAAACCTCCCCTGCCACAACTTGAGGCCATTTCCTCTCATCCTATCACTAGTTACTTGATAGAAGAGACCAGTACCCACCTCACTACAACCTCCTTTCAGGTAGTTGTAGGGAGCAATAAGGTCTCCCCTCAGCCTCCTTTTCTCCAGACTAAACAAACCCAGTTCCCTCAGCTACTCGTCATAAGACTTGTGCTCCAGGTCCTTCACCAGCTTTGTTGCCCTTCTCTGGTCAGGCTCCAGCACCTCAATGTCTTTCTTGTAGTGAGGGGCCCAAAACTGAACACAGTACTCGAGGTGTGGCCTCACCAGTGCCGCGTACAGGGGAACAATCACCTCCCTGCTCCTGCTGGCCACACTGTTTCTGACACAGGCCAGGATGCCGTTGGCCTTCTTGGCCACCTGGGCACACTGCTGGCTCATATTCAGCTGGCTGTCAACCAGCACCCCCAGGTCTTTCCACTGGGCAGCTTTCCAGCCACTCTTCCCCAAGCCTGTAGCACTGCATGGGGTTGTTGTGACACAAGTGCAGGACCCGGCACTTGGCTTTGTTGCACCTCATACAATTGGCCTCGGCCCATCGATCCAGCCTGTCCAGATCCCTCTGTAGAGCCTTCCTACCCTCAAGCAGATCAACCCTCCCTCCTAACTTGGTGTCATCCACAAACTTACTGAGGGTGCACTTGATCACCTCGTCCAGAGCATTAATAGAGATATTAAACAGAACTGGCCCCAAAACTGAGCCCTGGGGACCACCACTTGTGACCAGCCGCCAACCGGAATTAACTCCATTCACCACAACTCTCTGGGCTCATCCATGCAGGCAGTTTTTTTACCCAGCGAAGAGTACACCTGTCAGAGCCATGAGCTGCCAGCTTCTCAAGGAGTATGCTGTGAGAGGCAGTGTCAAAGGCCTTACTACAGTCTAGGCAGACAACATCCACAGCCTTCCCCTCATCCTCTAGGCGGGTCACCTGGTCTTAGAAGATCAGGTTGGTCAAGCAGAACCTGCCTTTCATGAATCCATGCTGGCTGGGCCTGATCCCCTGGTTGTCCTGCACATGCCATGTGAGTGCACTCAAGATGAACTGCTTCACAATCTTCCCCGGTACTGAGGTCAGGCTGACAGGCCTGTAGTTCCCTGGATCCTCCCTCCGACCCTTCTTGTAAATAGGTGTCACGTTGGCAAGACTCCAATCATCTGGGACCTCCCCTTTTGACCAGGATTGCTGATAAATGATGGAGAGTGGCTTGGCAAGCTCCTCCGCCAGCTCCCTCAGTCCTCTTGGATGCATCCCATCTGATCCCATAGACTTGTGAGTGTCCAGAGGGCATAGTAAGTCACTATTTCCTTCTGGATTATGGGGGGTATATTCTTCTCTCCGTCCTTGCCTTCCAGCTCAGGGGGCAGAGTACCCTGAGGATAACTGGTCTCCCTATTAAAGATTGAGGCAAAGAAGGCATTAAGTACCTCAGCCTTTTCCTCATCTCTGGTGGCAATGTTCCCCTCTGTATCCAACATAAGATAGATTTTCTCCTTGGCTCTCTTTTTATTCTTAACATATTTGTAAAAATATTTTTTGTTGTCTCTTACAATATTGGTCAGATTGAGTTCTAGCTGAGCTTTTGCCTTTCTAATTTCCTCTCTGCATGACTTAACAAGATCCCTGTACTCTTCCTCAGTTGCCTGCCCTTTCTTCCAAAGATGGTAAACTCTCCTTTTTTTCTTGAGTCCCAGCAACAGCTCCCTGTTCAGCCAGGCCGGTTGTCTTCCTTGGCAGTTCATCTTGCGGTGCATGGGAATAGCCTGGTCCTGAGCCATTAAGATCTCCTTCTTGAAGAATGTCCAGCCTTCCTGGACTCCTTTGCCCTTCAGGACTGTCTCCCAAGGGACTCTCTCAACCAGTGTCCTGAACAGGCCAAAGTTTGCCCTCTGGAAGTCCATAGTGGTAGTTTTGCTGACCACCTTCCTTGCCTCACCAAAAATTGAGAATTCTATCATTTCGTGGTCGCAAAGCCCGAGATGGCCTCTGACCATCACACCTCCCACCAGTCCTTCCCTGTTTGTAAACAGTAGATCTAGCAAGGCTCCTCCCCTGGTTGGCTCACCTACCAGCTGTGTCAGGAAGTTATCTTCCACACACTCCAGGAACCACCTAGACTGCTTGCTCTCTGCCATGTTGTATTTCCAGCAGACGTCCTGTACCCCATGCCACCACCTGGAACACTATCCTGGGCCTTGAAAAGCAGGTCTTGTGGTGACATGGCACCCCAGAAAGAACTGAATCAGACAACAGGACTCACTTCCAAAACAACCTCATAGACACCTGGGCCAAAGAGCATGGCATTGAGTCAGTATATCACATCCCCTATCATGCACCCGCCTCCAGGAAAATTGAACAACACAGTGGACTGTTAAAGACTACATTGAGAGCCATGGGGGAGGTGGAACCTTCAGACATTGGGATACACATTTAGCGAAAGCCGCCTGGTTACTCAACACCAGAGGATCTGCCAATCGAGGTGGCCCTGCCCAGTCAGAACTTTTACATACTGTAGAAGGGGACAAAGTCCCTGTAGTGCACATGAAAAATACGTTAGGGAAGACAGTCTGGGTTACTCCTGCCTCAGGCAAAGGTAAACCTATTCGTGGGATTGCTTTTGCTCAAGGACCTGGGTAATGTGGAAAGATGGGGAAGTCCAATGTGTGCCTCAAGGGGATTTGATTTTAGGTGAGAATAGCCAGAATTAAACTGTATGATATTCATTGCTTTATAACCCTGCTATTGTATATTATCATTACTATAATTGTTATACACTATATCCATAGTACTACAGTAAGAATCACTTAGATCAAGCAAGAATGAACTGTGATAAAACTAAGCGAAGTGCAGTAGTGATGGAACCAGAGCTGACTCCAGCATGCAACAATCCAACAGTGCACAGCGTCCTCCTGCTGTGTCCAATGTCACCTGCTCACCATACCGCACTGAAGCCCGATCCTGCTCTGCCAACTGAGAGGACTTTGCACCACCCCTCCTGCCCAGAAAGACTGGTGTGACAGATGGAGCCCAGAGTCAGGAACTAAATGAACTCAACGAACATTTTATGAACATGACCCATAAACTAAAGGAATGATATCTGTCTGCGTGTGTATATATATATCTCTCTATATATCTCAAAGGACAGAAAAGGTGATGATGATTGACCAGGATGTAACTGAAGGCATAGGAACTGAGCATGATAGCAATGGTATAGAATAAGGGGTAGATACTGTCCTGGTTTCAGCTGGGATAGAGTTAACTGTCTTCCTAGTAGCTGGGACAGTGCTATGTTTTTGAGTTTGGTATGGGAAGAATGTTGATAACACTGATGTTTTCAGTTGTTGCTAAGTAATGTTTACTATAAAGCCAAGGATTTTTCAGCTTCTCATGCCCAGCCAGCAAGAAGGCTGGAGGGCACAAGAAGTTGGCACAGGACACAGCCAGGGCAACTGACCCAAAGTGGCCAACAGGGTATTCCATACCATGTGACATCACATCTAGTATATAAACTGGGGGGAGTGGGGGTGCAGGAATTGCCACTCAAGGACTAACTGAGCATCGGTTGGCAGGTGGTGAGCAATTGCATTGTGTATCACTTGTATATTCCAATCCTTTTATTATTACTATTGTTGTTTTGTTAGTGTTATCATTATCATTCTTAGTTTCTTCTTTTCTGCTCTATTAAACCATTCCTATCTCAACCCATGAGTTTTACTTTTTTTTCCCTGATTCTCTCCCCAATCCCACTGGGTGGGTGGGAAGTGAGTAAGCGGCTGCATGGTGCTTAGTTGCTGGCTGGGGTTAAACCATGGCAACCCCTCAGCAACCCCACAACCAAAGGGTCCTCAGAGAGACCGAGCAAGGTGGACAGCTGTTTAATTTCCTCCATTTCCAAGGTAGCTATACCACAGGCCCACTGGTTCCCTTTTGGGTCCTCGAAATACCCTCTCCTGAGGTAGTCTGTACCAAGGATGCACAGAGCCTCTGGGCCAGTAACAGTGGGGTGTTTCTGCCACTCATTTCCATTTGGACTCACTTCAGCTTCCAATACAGTTAACTGTTGGGATCCTCCTGTAACATCAGAAAGGCAGATGGGATCTGCCCCTTTATAGCTTGATGGCATTAGAGTACACCATACACTGGTGTCTACTAGAGCCCTGTACTCCCGTGGGTCTGATGTGCCAGGCCATTGAATCCACACAGTCCAATAAACCCGGTTGTCCCTTTTCTCCACCTGGCTGGAGGAAGGGCCCCTCTAATCCTGGTCAGAGTATCCATTATTCACTGTATGTAATCATGAATCAGAAGTCCCTTCAAGAGGATCAGAAGTGAGATCAGTCCTTCTACTCTGGATGGGGAACTGCCTGCTGGAAACTGGAGTGGCATTTTTCCTGGAAGGATCCCCTTTTGAGATTGTTTTTCCTTGCAACTCATGTACCCGTGCCTCTAGGGTCAGGGTAGGTTTTCCATCCCATTCCCTCATGTACTTTGCATGGTCACACAGGGAAATCCACAGGGTACCCCGTGGTGTGTACCTTCTAGCTCGTCTCTCTTGAACAAGGGAACGCTTACTCCTAATAGCTCCAATACAGGCCCATACAGGGGGGACAGAACTTATCCTCGAATCACTGCAACTCTCAGGACAGTTTCTCCACTAGCATGTCTGGCAGTTTCTCCACAGCAGAGATGCAGGCCCATAGGGAGGAAGAGAGACTTCCTTCGTATTGCCGGAATTGGCCAGTCACTTCATCCACCGCTTGTTCATAGCCGCCTTTCCAGTACATTAGTGCCAATGAGTTGGCATGTGATGCTGGTGCACTTTGTAGAAACTTCCGCCACATGGGTTGTGTGCATTGGACTGCATCTGGCTCTGTGGGTAACTGCTTGTTATTTGGATCATTATAAATCACCTCCAGCATGGCTAATTCCCTCCGGTACTGGATACCTCTCTCCATGGTGGTCCACTTGCCTGGGTGAAGTGTAGCATCTTCCTTGAACGGGTACTTTTCCTTCATGCCTGACAGAAGTAGCATCCAGAGGCTGAGGGCTTCTGTCTTTTTCCCAATTGCTTTGTCAATGCCCCCTTCCCTAGATAAGGATCCTAAATGCTTGGCCTCCCTACCCTCCAATTCCAAGCTACTGGCCCCATTATCCCAGCATTGGAGCAGCCAGATAACAATGTGCTCTCCTGGATGGCAGCTGAAATCCTTTCACAAATCTCACAGCTCACCCAGGGGTAGGGATTGAGTGATTATCTCTGGTTCTGCCTCTTCCTCCTGTTCTTGTGATGACCCTGGTTCACCTTCATCCCTCACTAAGCAAACTGATTTTTTTTGTGTATTTCTTCTTCTGTATAGGGGCGACTGATACTTGCACAGGTTGGTTCTCTGGTTCAGCCGCAGTGCCTGGTGCCAGGGTTGGAGCAGCCACAGTGCCTGTTGCCAGGGTTGAGGTAGCTGCAGTGCCTGTCATGACGGTTGGAATAACTGCAGTGGCTGTTGGTGTGTTTTCCCTCCCTTCCCCCTGAGGGTGCTGCCTAATATCAAGCAGTGTTTGGTAGATACTGGCCAGGGCCCAGCACAGTGTGGTATGATGTGCCTCTTTGGAATAGCCACAGAATTTTCCTTTCAAATATTCTACCACTTCATCAGGGTCCTGTAGTTGTTCAGGAGTGAAGTTCCAAACCATTGGAGGTGAGAAGTTCTCTAGATACCTGCCCATATTCTCCCACATGCCATGCCACCCATGACTATCCAGCCTTGGGGCAGGTGTCTGGGTGGTATTCATAAAAATATTTTTGTGTAACCCTAAACAAGACCTGAAACACATTCAAGAGACATAGTAACAAGAGCATGCTGGCTTGAACATCCCAAGGATATTCAAAATTCTCAAAAACTGTTGTAATTAGCCTGAAGGAGAAAGGGGAGGTGAAAGAGCGGGAGAAAGTATCCCCCCCCCCATCTTCTCCATAGATTGGAGATTACTAATAAATTCCGAGAGAAGGCGCCCGAGGTACAGGCATGACAACAATGCCACATACAAATACCAGCTTAACCTCATGAACAGTGATGCAATCATGTCGTAAGTCGACATTACCCAGTGCAGCAAAATGATAGTCCTGATCACTCTCCCAGAGGTGATAAACATCACTGCAGGAAATACATAGTGCATATAAGAATTTACATAAAAGCACCATGTGAACAAATAAACCAACATTATGACCAGAGACTATTTAACTAATATAAGAAATGGGTATAACAAATTTGTTTTAACACGCTGTGCTCAGATCTGTCATTATCTCAACCCTTCCTGCCCCACATTGGGTGCAAAAGAGACTGTCATGGTATAGGCCCAGCTGGCAGCTAAGCACCACACAGCTGCTCACTCACTCCTCCCCAGCCACATCCCCCCTCGGTGGGATAGGGAGGAGAATGAGAAGAAAAAGGTAAAAAGTCATGGGTTGAGATAAGGACAGTTTAGCAGGACAAGACAAGGAGAGAAGAAATAATAAGAACAATAATACTAATAAATATACATACGAAGTGAGTGATGCACAATGCAATTGCTCACCACCCAGAACCCCATGCCCAGCATGTTTCCGAGCCTCGATCCCTCCTCCTGGTCCAGCTCCCTCAGTTTATATACTGAGCATGATGTCATATGGTATGAAATATCCCCTTGGCTAGTTCAGGTCAGCTGTCCTGGCTGTGTCCCCTCCCAGCTTCTCGTGAGAATTAACTCTATCCCAGCCGAACCCAGGACACCAACAACAACGGTTTCACTCCAGTTTGGATCCATAGTTTAGTTCAGTGTAAACAATATTGGTAATACCTCAGTACAGCTGGCAGTCCCCTCTCCCTGCGTCTCCGGGCCAGGACACAGCCGCTCTCCCCAGTGCTAGAGAGTTCAAAAGGATGGGGTTTGCTTTATGGACAGGGAGAAAGGCTGAGCAGTGCTGCTCACCTTCTTCAGGCTATGCCCAAGTAGATCTGCTTCCAATGCAGGGTCAGTGCTGTCTGGGGTGGGACACAGCCCCTCCTCATGTGCAAGCCAATGCCAAATGTACTTGTCACCCTGGTGCCGTGTCAAGGCAGGGGCTGAGACCTCAGACCGAACAGGCACTGAATGAAAGGAACATGGAGCCAATGAGTTCTGGTGCTCTGCTGCACCTCATACTCACCAAGAAGGAAGGGCTCATTGGGGATGTGAAGAGCAAAAGCAGCCTTGGCTGCAATGACCATGAGCTGGTGGAGTTCAGGACCCTGAGGGCAGTGAGGAGGGTGAATAGCAAGCTCACAACCCTGGACTTCAGGAGAGCAGACTTTGGCTTCTTCAAAGATCTGCTCAGAAGAATTCCCTGGGATAAGGCCCTCGAGGGAACAGGGGCCCAAGAAAGCTGGTTAATATTCAAGGATCACCTCCTCCAAGCTGAAGAGCAGCCCATCCCAATGAGGAGGAAGGCCAGAAACCATGCCAGCAGGTCTACATGAATGAAGAAGCAGCTCCCAGTCAAACTCAAACACAAAAAGGAAGCACACAGAAGGTGGAAGCAAGGAAGGGTATTCTGGGAGGAATACAGAGACAATGTCCAATGAGGTTAGGGAAGTTAAAGCATAGCTGGAGCTGAAAGCATGGAAAAAGCTGAGGTGATGAATGCCTGGCTTTCAGGAATCCCAAGCCCAGACCAGAAGGAAAGTCTGGAGCAAAGTAGATGTACCATTGGTGGAAGGAGATCCGGTCAGGGAAAACTTAAGCAAACTGCACAGGCATAAATAAGCCTATGGGCCCTGATGGGATGCACCACAAGTGCTGAGGGAGCTGGCTCATGTCATTACCAGGTCACTCATGATTATCTTCAACTGACCATGGTGATAGGGAGAAGTACCTGAGGACTGGAGGAGAGCAAATGTCACTCCTGTCTTCAAGAAGGGCAAGAAGGAGAACCCAGGGAACTACAGGCCTTTCAGCATCACCTTGATCCCTGGGAAGGAGATGGAGCATCTAATCACGGAAAGCCTGCCTAATCCAGGCATGTTAAGGATAAGAAAGTCATCAGGAGTAGTCAGTATGGCTTCACCAAGGGGAAGTCATGCCTGATCAACTTGATAAGCTTCTGTGATGAAGTGACTGGACTGGGAGATGAGGGGAGAACAGTGGATCTTGTCTACCTGGACTTCAGTAAAGCCTTTGACACCGGTGCCCATAAGATCCTCATAGAGAAGCTGTTCATGTAAGGGCTGGATGAGCAGACAGTGAGGTAGATTGAAAACTGTCTGAATGGCCTGGCCCAGAGGATAGCGGTGGTCAGTGACACAAACCCTAGTTGGAGGCCAGTGACTAGCGGTGTACTCCGTGGATCAATACTGGGTCCTGTTGAACATCTTCCTTAATGATCTGGATGATGGGACAGAGCGTACCCTCAGCAAGTTTGCAGATGATAGCAAACTGTGAGGAGTGGCTGATAGGCCAGAGGGTCACGCCGCCATCTACAGGGACCTCGACAGGTTGGAGAAATGGGCTGACAGGAATCTCCAGCGGTTCAACAAGGGGAAGTACGGAGTTCTGCCTCTGGGGAATAACAACACCATGCACCAGGGCAGCCTGGGCTTGCCCAGCTGGAAAGCAACTTTGCAGAAAGAGACCTAGGGGTTCTGGTAGACACCAAGTTGGCCATGAGCCAGCAATGTGCCCCTCCTCAAAGAAGTCCAATGGTATCCTTGGCTGCATTAGACAAAGTATTGTCAGCAGGTCGAGGGAGGTGATTGTTCCCCTTTATTCAGCACTTGGCAAGGCCACACCTGGAGTGGCACCCTCTCCCATACTTTCTTTATGACCCAATTGGTGACAAACAGGTTCAGTTAGAGGATAATAAAGTGAGTGGAAATTTGACCAAACTACCAGGCATGAAGAGTTGTGATCAGTGGTGCAAAGCCCAGCTGGCGGACACTTACTAGTGGGGTCTCTGAGGGATCAGCAGTAGGAACAACACTGTTTACGGTTTTCATGAATGCCACAAGTAGTGGGAAGAAGAACACTCTCCTCAAGTCTAGGCATGACACCCAACAGAGGAGAAGAGGTGGCACACTGTAGGTCATGGCTCCTATTCAGAGGACTTGGACAGGTTGGAGAAATGGGCTAACTGGAACGACAGACCCAATGGTCTGGCTGGAACCTCAGGCCAAGAACAAGGCCAAGGATTTGTGTCTGGGGGAGGAAGCAGCCCATGCAATCATGCAGGCTGGGGGCTAGGTGTCTAGGAAGCAGGTTCACAGAAAAGGACGTGTGGTTTTAGAAGACACCCAGCTGAGCATGTGACAACAGTGTGCCCTTGCAGCAAAAATGTTCAACTGCATGCAGAGCTGTGTTAGTCAAAGTGCTGACATCCGGTCCAAAAACGTGACCCTGCCCCTCTATGCTGTTTGAGACAACATCTGGAGTACTGCGTCCATGTTGGGGCTCCCCAGTAAGAGAAGGATATTGACATACTGAAGCGAGCCCAACAAAGGCCACCAAGTCAATTAGGGGGCTGACAAACATGACATGTGAGGAGAGGCTGAGAGAACTGAGCCTGCTCCTCTTGGACAAGACATGTCTCAGGGGACACCTTCTTGTGGTCTAAAACTACTTTTTCAGAGGAAATGGAGAAAATGAACCTAGACTCTGGAAGTGCTCTGCGACAGGACTAGAGGCAATGACCAGCTGCTGGAACATGGGGAGTGCCAGTGAAGCAAGAGGCTAAAGGAAAAAATGAGAACAGGCATGGATTTCCCTGGGAGTTTCTGTAATCTTCATCATGGAGTAGCCTGATCTAACGTGAACTGTTCCAAGCCAGAGTTGAGCTAGGTGACCTCTGCAGTTCCCTTCTGACCTGCGTTCTGACTCAGTGATTCCCCCTCTCCCCTGCCCTGAACCCTGCACTCCCATGGGCACAGGTGTCCTCTCAGCCCCTTGGCCACCGCACAACTTTTAGGCATTGTGCCGGGAGTGCAGAGAGGCAGCTGAAGGGAGGGAGGCTCTCAGCCTCCTCCCTGCCATCCGCAGGAAATCAGCGGCTGCTGTCGGCAGCCCCTGAGCTCGGAGACAGCTCTGGGAAGCTGGTCCATCTCCTGGGTCAGGGCCCTGCTGCCGTGCCAGGCTGCCGCTGGCGCTGCGCAGGCTGCTTCTTGCTGGGGAGGTGTCCTTGCTGGAGGAGCGGGAGAGGGCATTTCCCAGGAGACGAAGCGGTGCCCGTGCAGAGCCCCTGCGCCCTCTCAGCCCGGGCGGCGCCGGCGCAGGGCTCAGCCCCGGGGCGGAGCTGGCGGAGGCGGCGGAGAGGAGGCGCCGCGGCCGGAGCAGAGAGCCGGGGCTGGCGGGGGGCAGCGAGGCGCGGGCGGCGGAGCGGCGGGATGCGGCGGTGCCGGGGCGCGGGGCTGGCGGCGCTGGCCGCGGTGCTCCTGGGTGCGCGGGGCTGGCGGGGGTGGACGGGGGCGGGGGCTGTGCCCGGGCTGTTCCGCGGGGAGCCCAGCGCCGAGCCTTCCCTCTCCTTCTTCAGCGTGTCTTTCCCCCTCCCTGCCTCTCTGCCATCCCTCGTCCCCCTTCCAAACCCTCCGAGTCCTCGCTTCCTATCCTCCCTATTTTGCCATCAGCTCTGGTGGCACAAGCCTGCTTGCATGTACGCCTGCCTTTCCATGCACCTACTCTTTCCCCTGTGCATTCGGCAGTTCTTACTGCCCTGACTATAGCCCTCCGCCCTTCACTCTAACAACCCATCTCCCCGTCTGCTCCTCCTCTCTTCATCCAGCCATCCACGCACCCAGCTTTTGACCCATCTCTCCACGCATCTAGCATCCTTAAGCCCTCTTCCCACCCTGAGACCCCTCTCACATCTCTCCGTTTCCTTCATGTCTGTAGGCACGAGGTTGCTTTCCTGCACCACACCGTTATTGCATACATCCTCTCATCCCCCTGTGCATTCAGCATTTATTCTTCTTCTGAATTCAACCCTTCATCCTTCGCTGCAACACACCCAACTCTCCTGTCTCCTCTCCCTCTCGCCGTCCATCCATCCGTCCATCCATGCACCTGACTTTCATTGTAACTCTGCATGCATCAATTTCACATTCCCTCCCAGACTTCTCCCCTTGCTCCACACACCTGCCCCAGGACCACTCTCCATCCTTGTTGATGGGCACACGTCGCCATCCGTTCCAGTCCAGTTTTGTCTCACTGCCACTGTTCCTGACTGTTTCTCTGGGAAAAGAGCCACCAGAGCTGAGTGATCTTTGGTGATCTTTGGTCTTTCCTTCTCCTTTCTCGGCAGTGGCTGTGGTCAGAGCCCAGGTGCAGCAGGAGGCGTCGGCAGAGACCACCGAGGGCACCGGCATCAGCATCAACTGCTCACACCCCAACATACAGACCGGCGACTCCATCCTCTGGTACCGCCAGCTCCCGGGCCGAGGCCCCGCATTCCTCGTGAGCACTCTTAAGGGCTCCAAAGAGCTGCCGGACCCGCCGGGGCGGCTGTCGGTGGCGGCAGACCGCCGGTCCAGCGCCCTGTGGCTCGCCCGGCCCCGGCGCGGGGACGCGGCGGTGTATTACTGCGCCCTGAGAGACACGGGGAGAGGAGCCGGGGCTGCGGCCGAGCACGAACCGCCGCGGGCGGGGCCGGGCCTGTGGGGCGGGGGCGGGGGGACAGCCCCGGGCGGGCCCGCCAGGGGGCGCTGCCGCTCCGCCCGCCGGCGCCGCCTCGCCCCGCGCGGCGCCGCCCGGCCCCGCCCGGCCTCGGGCCCCGGGGCGGTTCCCCCGCCCGCCCGCCCGGCACCGGCACCGGCACCGGCACCCCCGCCCTCCCACCGGGACGCAGACAGACATCCCCCGCGACAGCGGGGAGGAATCGCGACCGGAGCGGTGGCGGTGGCCGGCGGTGCCCGGGAAGGAGCGATTGCAGCCGCCGGCCCCGCTGGCTCCCGGCGAGGAGCAGCGCCTTTCTGCTGTGCCCAGGGAGGCGGGCAGCAGAGATCCTCCTGCCCACGGGCAGCCCTCGGCCCTGCCGCGCGAAGCGGGCATTGCTGCGGCTCAACGGACAGGGCCCGGGATCTCTTTCCCACCACGAACATCACCAGGTCCTCTTGGAACAGAAAGACCTAACTGATACGGTGCCAATACAAGCCGTTTCTTTGAAACCACAACCAGAAGTGGTCTCTTGCTGTTAACTTTGTAAACAGGCTCAGACACACAATTACAAACTCAATCCCCCAGCTCCACAGGCCGCTTCTGTCGTGCTCCTGCTGGTGTTGGAAAGGCATCCTGTAGAGCCAGCAGTTCTGCCTCGGCACCAACACGAGAAGGAGATACTGGTTGTCCCAGACACCTTCAAGTGTATCGCACGGTGGCTAGTGTTCGGGCCATAGGGCTTGTTGCACAGGAGTCCCCTTAACCTCAGGTTGAGAGCCTTTGGTGTTGAAGCAAAGTCCAGGAGATAGGAGAGGAGCTTGAGCTGGGCACTTGTTGAAAGACACATCTGAGACTCAAGTTCAGACCTCAGGAGTGAGCCACAAAGAGGTCTGCTAAGTTGCCCTATGGGACTGAAGGTCTGAGGTGAGTGGGAGCTGGAAAGAGGCCTGTGGCCATGGGGTCCTGGGCCCAGCCAGTCCCCAGTGAGGCCTGTGTGGCTGCAGAAGCTGTGAAAGTCCATGTTCACAGGCTTCAGAGGCAGGGAGGAAAGGTTCAGCCCTCTTCCCTGCCTCAGCTGGGGACTGTTGTGGCAGCTATGGTTGTATTACAAGGGGACTCCTGGCAGGTTTGCAGTCATTGGAGAGCAGAGGGCAGCCCACCGTCCTTCTGCCATGGCCTCGACTGAAAAACAGGACCCTGAAGGCCTTGTGGGAGCGGGGTTGTGAATGGGTGCTGCTACGCTAATCACCTGCTTCCTGCAGTCCCTGCCAACCGTGTGAGCAAAGAGCCCTGGGTGCAAGTGGCAGAGGAGCCCTGCTCCAGGCAGCAGACATCAGAAGACATGAAAATCAAGTAGCCCTTTTGCTTGCCTGGGTATTGGGGTTCTGGGGCCCAGGGTGGGAGAAGCAGCTGGAGATTGTGGGTAATGTGGGTAGGTGAAGGGACACAGAGGGACTGCCTGTACAGCAGAGAGCTGTGTTGCCACATCCTCCCCCTGCCAGAGTGCGGGAGCGCGTCCGTTCCTGTGCGGCTGGTTTCTGCAGCAGATGCTCTTTACCGAGAAGTTTCTCTTCGGGTTCCTCCTCTATGGCCAGAAGCAAAGGGAGGGAGTGTGCAACACCTGAGCCCAGGCACTTCAGTGTGTGCCTGGTCCTTTCTCCATGCAGACAGTGCCAGGGACAGGGTGGACGTGGGTGGGTGCAGGGGTGCCTTCTCCATCTCCTGCAGAGCCGGGTGCAGGTCTGTGCAGCTGGCTAGGTGGTTGATGTCGGGAGAATTTCACAAAGGATGCCTGTCCCTCTGGTTGACAGGACATAAACCATGAGTCTGCTATCTCTCTAGAGAGCCTTCTTGTGGTGGAGGTTGGAGGACAGACCCAAAGAGGCGTGCCTGGAGCAGCAGGGAGAGACTTTTGCTCCACCCTCTGGGCTGTGGCTTGGAGGCCTCTCTGATCTGGCAGAGGCAGAAGAGGTGAAGCTGCAAGCATCGGTTGCCTCCTGCTGACAGGTCCCTGGGCACCCCATGAAGGGAGAGCGTGACATGGTCCTGCTTTTCCTGGCAGCACTGGTGGGACTGGCAGACTTTGGTGAGATGTGACTTTCAGGCTAGGGAGAACGAGGCAAGAGTTTGCGCAGTTGGTGGTGGAAGTGGGGAGACGTGAGTCCTGTTTCCCTGGGGGATCAGGGAGTGTTTCTGTAGGCAGAGCAAGGGCTGCAGGTGGGTGCAGCAAATAACATGGGAGATGTCATGAGTTATGGGCATCAGAGGAGGAATAAGGCCTCACCTTAAATTTGCAGGTACTGAACATTCTTGAATGTGCTGCTAATAAACATAAAGCCTGAAAGAGGGTAGGCGCTAGGGGATGGAGCGATGCGTTGTATAGGAGCTTCTCTCCTGGACATATTGGATAAAATGCAACTAATCTCTGTCAGGATGGTCATAAACCTTGGGGAACAAGGAAGGCTAACTCAATGCAAGAAGAGCTGAAATGCCATACAAGGACAGGGCAAGGGCAGAGGATGTGGTGTGTCATATGGAGGAACTGTTCTAGCAAGAAGATAGCAAGAAGATATGGTCAGAGGTGGGAGAGGAACAGCTCATGTCCTCTGCTGCTGAAGGAGAGACCAGCAGTTAACATGGATCAGAGGCAGATATGGATAGAACCCCTGGACTGAAAAACCAGTGAGTATTGCTGAAAAGCAGGATGATCTGGGGGGTGAGTAGTGGCAAGAACCTGCAGAAAGAAGTGTGCAGGGGCAAACAGCTCACAGTTTCCGAGGCTAGGAAAAGTGAGCTGCAAAGTGGGGACAGTGAGCAAGCTGATGAAGTGATAGAGGGACAGGTAGACAAGCAAGCAAAGCCGAAAGCCCTGTCTGGATTTACAGGTCATGCCCAAAAGGACTCTGTGCTGCAGTTTCCAGCAGAAATGACCATCCAGGCAGGGGAGAGCACAGCTCTGCACTGCAATTTCTCCAGCAGCCATGCCAATCCCTCCATCTACTGGTACCAGCAGCGCCAGTCCCAGTCCCCTCAGAGGCTGCTGTGGGTGAACAAGTACAGAGCTCGTATAGATTCAGGGAGATTCTCCTCTGAACTGACTGCGGAGACCTCCCAGGTGCTTCTGAATGTGCGGGATGCCGAGCTCCAGGACAGCGCTGCCTATTTCTGTGCACTGAGCCCACACTGGTGCCCACAGCTTGCAGCACTGCACAGAAAGGTGGGGGGGTGCTCTGAGGAGCAGTTCCCTCCCTGCCACTGCTTGCATGTAGCTCTGAGCTCAGCCTGCCCAGCAGCAGCACCTGGGAACTGTGGTGAGGCTGGGCTTCTGCCTCCCCAGCCTGTGCTGCTGTGAAGCATATGCCAGCATGACTTTGACAGCTGCATCTAGATCCAGGGTCTTTGATGATGAAAAGAGTCCAAGAAACCTGACTTGGGGCAGGGTCATTGGAGGCTGCACCATCAACAAGCCAAGCCAGGCTTGTAAATGCCCTCTGCTTAAAATGGCTGGTACACTGGAGTGAGTGTTCAGGGCAAGTAACCTATCAGCTCGTCGTCCTGTTCCCTTTCCCTGTGCCTCTGCTGATGGCCATAGCTGGAGAATGAAGCTAGTGGTAGGAGGCACAACTGCTCTTATGGTTTTGCCATTTGGCCATAGTAGCCCAAGAAGGGAAGAGACCTTCCTTGCCCTGCATCTGGGCATCAGCAAGTGAAAAAGACCCATCAGCCAGGCGCTGGACAAGAGTCTCTGTTCAAACCCTTCCCACACTCATCCACTGCCAGAGAGTGGTCCCACTCTTTTTCATGTCTCTTCTCCTTCTCAGGGAAATCACCAGGCCTCAGCTGGGAAGGAAGCCCTATGTCCCTGAGTCCATGCTGGTTTCTCTGCCCAACAGCTGGCAATCACTTCTCAGTGAACTTGTTTCCACCCATAGGCAACAGGAATGGTTCTGGGGACCTATTCTCAGGCAATCCCACCCCAGCACTGCATGTGGAAGCTCAGCTGGAGGGTGCTGGCTTTCCAGCTGGATCCCACCCTATGAAGTGCAGACTGTTGCTCATGAAGTATCATCCAGTTCACCTGAGAAAGCCTAAGGTACTTGGTTGTTGACCTACTGCTGTTCTAGAATGGCCTGCCTCTTGCCAGTGACATGGGTCTGCTCTGCCAGCCCCGTTGGAGGCTTTGCATGCCCCTATTCATCTCAGAGGGCATTATCTCAGACAGCGTTGATGAGGAATGGACATCAGCCCTCAGTGTCCTGCACTCCACTGCGTCTAGGGTGCCTTGGACATTTCAGGTCCTGCTTTTGGTTGCTCTCCAGGGCTGCAGAGGGCTTCAACAATCCAGAGACACAATTCTTCCCCTAAAGCAACATCATCCCTAAGCAGGATTGATAAGCAGTGATGGCTACCTGAGGACAGATCCAGGCTCAGGCTCTTTCTCCAGCCTCAGTGGGCTGTCCCAGGGGTTTCCCAAATGCCACTGAGAAAGAGAGCACAGCTGAGAAGGGTGGGCATCAGCCTGTCCTTGGGTACTGGTGCCTGGGCCTGGCTGCAGGTCTAAGAGCCAAGTGGCCAAGGACAGGTGGATACGGGAGGTTGGTGAGTTGCCTCCAGAAGCACCATTGCTTCCAGAAGGGAGGAGAAGACGTTCAGTCCACACTCCATCATCTCCCTTGGAGAGCTCTACACTCAGGTGAATTCAATCCCACACTGTTCATAAAGGTGCATCTGCCATGTTGATGCCTCCTCCTTATGAAGTGGTCGCATGGACTGCCTTCACTGTCAGTGTGCAGAACGAAGAGCTTTGAGAACGTGATTCATCAGTTGTGAAATAAAAATCACAGGAAGGGGAAAAGTAAGAGCCCTTTGGAAGTGCTATATGTCCTGCCAATAAGGGCAAGGAGAGAGTTGCGACCCAGCCAGCCTTTCACAGCTCTGCAGTTTGGGGACTTTGCCAATCACATTGAAGTGTTTCCACAGCAAAGCCCAAAATGGGTGGAACGATGGACTGCTAAAAACTGAGGTGGAGTTTTAGATGTGTAAATGTCCAGACTCGACTAGCATGAAGCATAGCAATTTGCATATTTTTAATTACAATTGTAAAAGTATATTCGGATACTGGATAGAGGGAAGGAAGGAGAGTGTACTTTTTGTGGACTGTCTTATCCTAGGCATAATGGTAGAGATCCCAGATGATACCAAATTTTGTCTTGAACCAGAGCATGATTCTGTGAAACAGCCACAAGAATGGGGCATAGATGCATCCAGAAAATGTCAGACTAAACGGAGTAATACAAGCCCATTTCCTAAGGCAATGAGCCAGCTGCTGGGACTTCTTTAGGGGATTCAGACGGATCCCTGACAAAATGGAGCAGCTGGCAAACTGGAATACAAACCTGTGGGAGGACCACTCCTCCAGAGTTCTGCTGGAGAACTGTTTCTGGATGGGGTTTGTGACCCTTTCCAAGCGCTGGTCTTCGGAGCACTGTGAGGCATGCTGAGTTTACCCAGGAGTGAACAGAGGGAGGTGGGAGCATTAGAATCGAGGCTCAGCCCAGCCTAAGATGGCTGTAAGATGAGTGAGATGAGCTCCCTGGGAAACTGGTGGCTTCTCACTACCTGTGATGCCCAGGTGCGCTTCCACTTTGGTGAGGAACTTCTGCAGGGTAGAAGTCGTGGGAGGAAGAGGATGAATCTGTTTTCTCCCACTGAGGCCCTTTGAAAAGCCACTTCACTTTTTCTGGAAAGCCCACCCCAGAGCTTGCCTCACTTCTTTGTTCCTGCGTGTGTAAATGAAGGGGTTCAACAAAGGACTTACAACTGTATGAAAAGTAATCACAAATTTGTTCAGATCCGGGGGGTTCTCGGCTGATGGCTTGACATACAGGATCATGGTGGAGTCATACCAGATTGTGACGACACCAAGACAGGCAGAGTAAATGAAAAAGTCCTTTTTCTGGCCATGGGCTGACTGGATTCTCAGCATGGAAGAGGTGATGTACACATAGGCGACCAGCGTGACCACACAGGAGGCCACAACAATTATGGAGACAAGGAAGGTCATTAGCTCCACGGGCCACGTGTCACTGCAGGAGAGGGCAAGGCAGGAATCTATATCACAGTGGAAATGACTGATGGCATCTGGCTCACAGAACATCATCCTGGATGTCAGAAAGGCCAGCAGCAAGATGGCCAGAATGCCTCCCAGCCAGGAGCTGAGCGCTAGCCGAGCAGAGAGGACACTGTTCATGAGGGAGCTGTATCTCAAGGGGTAGCATATGGCTAAGTAGCAGTCATAGGCCATGACAGACAGGAGAAAACATTCAGTGGAGCCTAGGGAGAGAAGAAAGAATGACTGGAGGATGCAGACACTGAAGGCGGTGTTCTGGCTAGTCCCCAGCATGACTCGTATGGCTTTGGGAACAACACCTGTAGTGTACCAGTTCTCCAGAAAGGAGAGATTACAGAGGAAGAAGTACATTGGGGTACATAGGTTGCTGTTCATCCACCGCAGGGCTAGGATGCATGTGTTGCTTATTACTGTCAAGGAGTACATCAGTGCAAATACCACCACAAGGGAGACCCGAGAATTCCACATGCCTGGGAAGCCAAGAAGATCGAATTCTTCCACACCTGTCCCATTTGCAGTGTGCCCCCAAGTGTTGAAGTCCATCTGCAAAGACAGGAATGTTTCTGTGAGAATTTGCATGCCTGTGCTGGTCCTTCAGATACTACTAGTAGTGAAGCAAAGCCATCATCCCTGCAAAAGTAGGTGGTCCAGAGCATGGGAAAACAGCATCTACCCTAAGTTGAAATTGTCAGGGAAATCCTTCGCTGCAGAAACACCTTTGGACAACTCGAACTGACCCTGAAGGTCAGGCCTACACCATCAAATGAACCTGGAGAAGTATTTATTGGATCAAGCGCAGGCATCTCCTTTAGGACACGGTGAAGGCAATTGATTCCCTGAGATGAAAATCCCATTTAGGGAACTGTGGATGGCAGGCTGAGGGTCTCCAGCTATGTGAAAGGTCGTTGCAGAGGAAGGGAATAACATACCTGCACTCTTCAAGGCAGGCAATACTGAGTTCCCATCTCAGCAAATGAGACTGAGGGAACAGAAAGCTGTCATGACAATGTGGCACTGGAATAGATTTTTCTCACCTCTTCAGCTGATCACAGGGGTTTCCAGCTGAGATGTAGAATGCTGTGGCAGCAGCACAGGGCAGCAGGTTAGCATGACAGTCATTACCCCAGGACTCATGGTCTTGTGTAGTTGCTTTCTTCCAAGTCTCAGCACAGGAAGCTTTTGCAAATACCTCCATTTCCTACACTGATGTCTGCTTCTCAGCATTGGTACTGGGGGTAAGATTGACCTCTTTGTAATTTTGCCATCTCAGAGTCAGGGGAAGGACTTCCACTGACCAAGTTGAAAGATGTATCTCAGCTCCTCAGCTTAGCCGGCTTCTCTGGGCAGAGAAAAGGCACTTGGGAGAGAGACATGGCTCACCTCGCCTCATATACATGGCTAAAAGCCCTCTAGAAGTGCCAGGTTGTCTCTGAGGACTGAGGCAGGAGCCTAGCAAGCGGCTTAGATGAATGTTGGACATCTCAATTTGGGCAGAGATATCCATGCCTCCGTGGCTGAAGGCAAAATTCTCTGAGCTGAATCCCCACCAAGGTAGTTCTGCTGAGAAACCAGCTGAACCGAGGGGTTTCACCTGTGCCCTCCCTGCAGACAAGGGAGGATTCCTGATCAGTTCTCTAGGGGACAATGAATCTCATCCTCAGGTGGGTATCTGAGACAGGTGGAGCTGAACCACCACCTGAAGGATCCCTTTCTCTCCTTTCTTCCTCCTTAGGAATTTACATACCAGAAACCTCATGTGGCTGAAGGGCAGAGAAATCCCCCTTAATGTGGCTCTCCTTAAACGTGCAAGGCATTGGAAGTCTATGCTAGAGGTCTTGGGCAGGCTTCATTCACCAGCTCAGCCAATGGAAATGATCAAAATGACAACTCCTCAAGCACCATCCTCCAGATGAAGCCATGGTCCCCTTGGCTGAGGGAGAACATTGGAAAGATGTTGGTTTATTGGAGGAGCTCTGGATGCAGCAATGTCAGGAGAAGTGTGGATGAACAGCTCTCACCTTGCCAACACACTTCAAGCTGTACACTATTGCCTGACGTTGTTTCCTCTCCATCTACCTAGCAGGTATTGACAGCTTGGGCTCCCAAATTTCTTTCCCCCTCACAGCCACCACTGTACTTCCACCAAGGGGAGCCTTGTGTGCACACACACAGAGTGTAAAGTCTCTCCAGTTTAGCTCCATGTAGTGAGAGCATACATCAGACAGTCACCAGCATCGTTAGCTTAAGAACATCCCCACACCCACCTCATTAACACACTGAAGCTCAAACTGGCCACACCTAGGAGACAGGTTTCTGTTTTCCCTCTATGTGCCACAGGGAGTTTGATCTCTGGGGGATCTCATGGGCTTGTCAGAGGTGGATAATGCTCTCTCTTCACACAGGCCAATTAAAGAACAGCAACAGGGTTCTCTGAAGTGTGGCCAGTTGCTGGCACGCAGGAGGTGTCAGTGATAGTCATGTCCCAAGAGACTGGAAATGTCAAATATTTGGTGCTGAATACTAACGTGGTCTTGACACCTCCAAGGTGGGAGATACCTAAAGGCAACTATGGACATTTGAATACAGAGAGAGTAAGGTAAGGGATTCACCTACCTCATTTCTGAGCCTCTAACTGCAGTTAAGGCCTAAGTCTTCATTGAAGTGAAGATCTGAGTAAAGATCTAAGCACAAAGTCAGACAAGAGATGGGTAGGGGGGAATTGATCTCCCTTGCCTCGAGAGCAGGTGTCTCCAGGTGAGCTACTCATCTTTGCTCCATTGATCATGAGTGGAGAGAAATAGGCACTGCCGAGCCTCAGTTCACCCTGTCTCATACAGATCAGGCTATTCATGCCTCACAAGCACCTATTTTTCTTCTGTTGACACTCAAGATAGACTAGACAGCCAGCTTAGGCAACACACACACAAACAGTCACAAGTCTCAACCTCTAGGCATCTAGAGTTAGTTGAGAAGACTCACACCCAAAGAGAGGCTGTCTGCACTGTCCAGGGTGTTGGACTTGACAGAGTCATCTTCTGCAAGTCCTGCATCCAAGTCTTCCATGTGGTCAAGGGGAGATGTGATCTGCACTTTGTGTGAGGGGGAGATGCAGCTAACGAGAGTAATGTACCCAGCTTGAGCCCATTCGCCCCCACAAAAGCTTTCTCCCACCTATCCATCTGTCCTCAAGTACCTTGGACATGGATATGGGGTTTAGCCATGGGATGGAGGTGCTTGGAAGGCTAAGTAGATGGGGGCTTATTGCTCATTGAGGATGGGACCTGGTGACTAACGATAGGGAAAAGACTGAAGTACTCAATGCCTATTTCTCCACAGTTTTTACTGGTATGGCTTCTCCTCAGGCCTACCACATCCCTGAGCCTCCCTGCAGACTCTCTGGGAATGAAGCAGCACCCACAGCAGGAGAAGAAAGAACTAAGGAGCTCTTACTACCATTTGGACATGCACAAGTTCATGGGACCACTTGGGATGCATCCGAGGGTGATCAAGGAGCTGACTGGACAGTCTCTGCTCAGTCCCTGGAAGTAAGGTGGAGCAAATACTCTCAGAAGCCATTCCTAAACTCCTGAAAGGCAAGAAGGGTATTGGGAGCAGCTCACATGGGTTTACTGAGGGCAGACTATGCCTGACCAATCTCATTGCTTTCTATGAGGAGGTCACTGGCAGCGTGGGGAAGGGGAGGGGCACTGGCTGGGGTGTACCTTGACTTTGGCAAGACCTTTGACATACCCTCATGGATGGACACCCATGCACACTTACATGCACACAGAGGTATGCACACTCACAGCATGCACACACACATAAAAACGTGTGCTCTTGGGGAATTTGTATTGTACCCCTTGAGGCAAATTAAACACATGCTTTTGCTTAGATATGAAAAAAACCCAAACCCACCAAATGATCACTGTATTGGACAGAGTGCTGCCACCCTAAGCAGTTCTACAAGGAGTCTGCAAAGATGCGTCACAAGCCATTCCTTGTGTACACTGGCACCACCACCAATCCTGTGAGCGGTTGCATGGGGCACCTCAGCCTGGCACTGGGTCAGTCCCCCAGCACCAGCTCTGCTGCCCAAAGGTGGCCACTAAGCATTCACATTCCAGGATTGCTACAAGACAAAGCTGTGGCTGTTTCTTATCTCATCACCAAGGGAAACTGCACTGCCTTACAGGGAGCTCTTCTGTCTCTGGCATTCCTGCTGCCAGCCACTTCAACCCCTTCTGCATTTGGGCCTTCTTGCCCTCCGTGCCACATCATTCCTTGGTCACAGATTACCACTGCTGAGCAGTTACAATCTGAATTTCCCCGTCAGTCCACACACAAAGTCACACACACAACCATACACGTGAGCTTACAGGCACCCACAGAGCAACCTATACGTGTGCACTTCTAAAGAGGTGTGTACAAACATGTTTCCAAAGGAGCCCACGTGCATACCAAAATGCACAGCCACTCCCCATACCAACACGCACGCACAGATATTCAGACATGCTTACACGTATGCCTGCTCCTGCACGCATGCGTTTGCATACAGACGTACATGCATGCTGCTCTACACAGATGTACACACACAAAAGCACACATGTACCCGCACCTGTGCCCACACAATTACGTATATGCAGACCAGTCACACACATTCATGCTCTCCTGCATGAAGGCACGTGCGTGTGTTAAAACACATACACACTCGTGGACACAATTGCCCAAACACACACACACATGGAGAACATTTGTGCACTCTCATGCTTGTATGTGTGTTACCACAAGTACACAAATGTAAGTGCAAATGCACACATGAGCACAGCCAGAAGAACATGTATGTGAGCACCATCATACATACACACCAGCGAGAACCAGGACTCCCGACACCAGCTCTCAGCCCCTCTAGATGACTCTAGGCAAGTCCTTCAGACCCTACAGTGAAGGCAACAAATCAATCACTGGACAGCCCCATCCACTTTCCTGAGCTCAAGAGTTTGGCAGTGGTTCAGTCAGCTGTTTTCTCACTGTAAGACAGAGAGAAACCACAGCAGAGTCGAAGCTGTCATGGCCTTTCCAGGCATTGAGCCTCTCCACATCTCAAGTCTGTGTGTGAAGAGCAATATAAAAACCAGTGGACATCCCCATTGCTGCAGCCCCCCAAAGAATTCCCATATTACAAGGAAAAGAAAACAAATCCTCCACGGCTAGAAGCTCCCACCTGACCTTGGTGATCTCCTCAAGGGTCTGGGACCAGCCCCTGCCCTTGCAAAGGCAGCGGTGCCACAGTGACACACTCATGTGGC
This sequence comes from Harpia harpyja, assembly GCF_026419915.1. Classification (NCBI taxonomy): domain Eukaryota; kingdom Metazoa; phylum Chordata; class Aves; order Accipitriformes; family Accipitridae; genus Harpia; species Harpia harpyja. The sequence continues at coordinate 79,709,997 of NC_068943.1, read as the reverse complement.
AGCAGAAGGGTGTGTGTCTGGGACAAGGCAGACTCCCCTCTGGCTACAGACACTCAGGCTGGCACATCAGAAGTGATGTAGTAGTGAACCTGTCTCTAGACTCACTTTAAGGTAAATACCCTCTCTTCCAAAGGCAGAGAAATGCAAAAGCAACCTTAAATTACAGAGCAGCGGAAAAACCGGTTTGGCTACCCTGTGAATGTTCATGGGTTCTTTTTCTTTTTCCCCAGTTTGAATTGATGTGCTGGCCTTGTTTCTTCCTGTCTTTTGCATGCAGGTGCAGGTGGTGTAGTTGCCTGTAGTGAGAGGGAGCTGCCTGCAGCCTCCCCTGTTAACCTTGAGCTGGCTGAGTTTATCCTGCAGCCAAGATATGCAAAAGAGTTTCTGCACAAAATAATAATACAAGAGTCATGACAGTGTATTTGCTTTGCCTGGCAAGGTTTCGGTACTGAAGGGGCTGCAGGGATGGCTTCTGTGAGAAGATGCCAGAAGCTTCTCCCATGTCAGAAAGAGCCAGTAACAGCCACCTCCAAGATGGACCTGCTGCTGGCCAAAGCTGAGCCCATCAGCAACATTGGTAGCACATCTGTGATAATATATTTAAGAAAGGGTAAAAAGCAGTGTGCAGCAGCCAGGAGAGAAGAGTGAGAAAAGTGACAGCAACAACTCTGCAGACACCAAGGTCAGTGAAGAAGGAGGGGGAGGAGGTGCTGCAGGAGCCACAGCAGAGATACCCCTGCAGCCCTGGAGAAGACAATGGTGACACAGCTTGTCCCCTGGCAACCCATGGAGGACCACGATGGAGCAGATATCCACTCTGCAGCCCGCAGAGAACCTTGTAGCAAAGCAGGTGGAGATGGCCTGAAGGAAGTTGCAGCCTGTGGAGAACCCCCACTGGAGCAGGCTCCTGGTAGAAACTGTGGCCCATGGAGAGGAGCCCACACAGGAGCAGGTTTTCTAGCAGGACGTGTGGCCCCACTGGGGACCCACGCTGGAGAAGTCCATTCCTGAAGGACTGCAGCCCATGGATAGGACCCATGCTGGAGCAGTTCATGAAGAACGGCAGCCCACGGGAAGGCCCCATGTTGGAGAAGTTTGTGAAGGACTGTGTCTTGTGGGTGGGACCCCAGCCTGGAGCAGGGGAAGGGCATGAGGAGGAAGGAGAGGCAGAGATGAAGCAGTATGAACTGACTGCAACCCCCATTCCTGAGTGCGGTTTGTGGGGAGGAAGTAGAAGAGTTAGGGGTGAAGTTGAGCCTGGCCAGAAGGGAGGGGTGGGGGCAATTTGTTTCTAGTTTTGTTTCATTTTTCGCTATCCTGCTCTCTTGCAGTTAATTGGCAATACATTAAATTAATTTCCCCAAGTCGAGTCTGGTTTTCCCATGACAGCAATTGGTAAGTAATCTCCCTGTCCTTATCTTGACCCACAAGCCTTTCATCGTATTTTTCTTCCCCTGTCCTCTTGATGGAGGGGAGTGATAGAGCGGCTTGGTGGGCACCTGGCAGCCAGCCAAGGTCAATCTGCCTCAGACAGATAAGGCAAAGAGAGGAAGCATAGAATAGCAGTGATGTTATGGCTGGAAGTACCAGAGATGTCCTGTCCCCCTTGTCCCATGCCCTGTAAAACAGCGGTGGCACAGAGATCACTAAACAGCCCAGTTCCTTGTGTGGTGTAGAAGACAAGGAGGAGCTCTGGTGTGGCTGGAGGGCAGGGGCATCCAGCACTTCATGCTCGAGGCTGCATGGCATGCGGTGAGGGGCAGCAGTCATGTGAGGCTCCATCCACATAATGGTTCTGCATGAGATAAAAGAAAGGAATGATTTTCACGGACAACTTGGAAGTGGGGGTGTCTCCTCTAGTACCCTGAACACAGCCATTAGCTCTGCATGCTGACTGCTGTCCGCACCCATCTTGCTGAGCTGGATGAAAGCTTGCAGCCTTCCACCACCTCCCTCCCTTCACATATCTGCCTGATCTAGGTCTGTGAACTAGGCACAGTGTGGCTGCTCAGGGCTGGGATGTTTGTGCGGTGGGCCTTTCTGAGCCCAGGCAGTGCTTAACAGCTCCAGGGGAGGGTTGGTCGTGTCCATCAGTCCTATTTGAGCTGGATTTTCCTGCACTGATTTGGTGGGGACATGGCTTTGCCTGCATGGAAAGATACCATTCCCATTTTGCAGTGCTGGATTGTTGTGCTTTCTGTGGACTCGTTTCCCAGCTGTGTCCACAACGTTTCCCCAGGGCCTCCTCTCATCCTGCTGGGTAGGTGCAGTCAGCAGCATAAGGGCCAGCTCACATCCTGGGGACAGGCTGCACTTCTCCTAGAGCTGGGCCACAGTCCCCTGGGAAGGCAGAGGGCTGTGCCCGTACCCCTGAGGCAGCACAGCAAATGCACATCAGCGGCCTCTGGCTGCTCTGGCAGGGTGAGCTATGGGGAGCAACCGCAGCCCCAGGGGGACGGCCGTGCCCAAAAGCCAGTAACCTACAGTGCTACACCAGGACCCAGCCGCTTGCTTTACAGGCCAGACAGGGTTCTGGAAAGGCAAATGGATCTGCTGGACAACCCCAGCTTCTAACAATGTTTTTCTAGTTGCAGAGGTGACAGCATGCCCCGGGGCAGCCAGTCCTGCTCTGAGGGTACAGTCCTGGAGGGAGGGGTCCTCAAAATATAGGGGGGCACCATCCTTCCCACTGTGAGCTGAGTAGATATGGAAAGAATATTTTCCCCCACTGGATATTAAAAGTCTTTCCTGCTGACAGATCATGGCTTGTGATATATATCGGGGCACTCTTGGAGCCCACCCCAAGCTGTAAGTAGTAGGTTCCCTGCAGGCTGCAAGGTTAGAAAGCCTTTTCCAGATAATTCTTCCGCCCCTCCCTCACCCCGATTTTGTTAACATTCAACACTTGATTCTTGCGGTAATGGGGCAGATTTCCATGAATTAGGGTTACTTCTGCCCTGGTATCTAGCAGAGCCACAGCCTGTTGGTTGTTATTCTGGCTCCACAGTGTTACAAGCAGAACACAAGGGCTCTGTTCATTCCTCCCCACGCTTGTCCCTATCCCTGTCCCTGTCCCTTTCCCCATGCTGATGAGGGAAAGTCCCTAAACTGGGCTTATTTGCAGGGAAGGGGAGATGCCAGCCTGTGTGCCCCATGCCCACACCCCACCATTTCCTGCCCAGACCCCTTTGAGCTGCTGCGCCTGCATCTCATGTGGGGCTGCTGCTTCAGCTCCAGACATCCTCATGTCCCCTTCAAGCATGGTAGTAACAACAAACGCAGCATTAGTGTTCCTTCTCTTTTCCTTGCCCTACCCTCTGTTTCCTGAAACAAGCTCCTAGTTCAGGTGGGCTGGGACCTTCAGCTAATTCCTCCTCACTTTCCCAATTCACCAAGAAAACCATTGAGGACAGGTCTCTTGTGACTGTTTCACTCTCCCCTTCTCTGTGCTGATTGCCCTCAGCTCTCACATGCTTAGCTCTACTTTCCAGCCTCAATGCATACAGCAGCACGGGTGACTATTCCCTGCTGGCCCCATCCATGCATGCTGGCCATGGCCCCTAGACTGAGTGGTGGAGGGGAGAGGAAGGTGGAGTAGCAGCTATGGGCCATCCCAAGGGCTGTTCCCTTCTCTAGCCCTCTTCCCATTCCCCAAAGCAAATCAACTTTTGGAACCCAACACCACCCCCTGTCACCCCAGTGCAGCTCCAACCATAGCAAGAGGAACACTCTTCCTCAAGAGATCATGTGGCTGCTGACCCCTGAGGGCCTCCTGCCTTTCTGGATGTTTGTGGGCAGAGACACAGCAGGGCAAGGCCTGATCGTCACAGGCAGCAGAGCAGCCAGGGATGGCTTCCTCAGCTCCATGAGAGAGTGCCCAAAAGAGGATCCACTGCAGGGTGTGGAGCCTCTCATTCCTCTGTGGATGGAGAAGGGTCTCCTTGTGCCCTCACCTCCCCCATCCACCCCAGAGCAACACCCTTCTGCTTTGGCCGCTTGGCGAGTGTCCACAGGGGGAAGGACCACAGGGAGGCAAGGCTTGAATGCAGCAGAGCTTTAATGAGTCAAAAGAGGGCAACGAGTTCACTCCAAGCAGAGGACAGAAGTGCAGGGCGTGCTGGGGGCAGCCGAGAGTCTGGAGTCCTTGGTCTTGGGGAAGTTCCTGCATCATGCCTGCCCCGTGGAGGGAGAGGAGATAGATGGTCCCTACCAGGTTGGTGTTGGGGAGATGGTGTGGGCAAGGGGATAGGCAGCAACAAAGAAAAGGGAAAGAAAGGCAAAACCATTCAGGTATACTGAAAACAGCATCCAAAAGACTGATCCTCTGCCCAGCACCATGTTCTGAGTTCCCCAAGGTGTTACCCTGGGGCTTTTCCAGCATCTTTATCTGGAGACGGGGCACCTGCTGCCTAGTAGCGTCTGGAAATGCCAGAGAGGTCACAGCACCCAGAGTTGATGGGCACTCCATCACAGCTGAGGATCCTGCCAACAGCAGCGGAGGTGGAGGAGCCCACAACGGTGTTCTGCGGGAAGGAGCTGAGGATGGGGCCGGGCAGGGTCACCACCACAGCAGAGGGCTCAATGACGACAGTGGAGTTCTGGCACTGCCTGACACAGGGCTCATTGCAGCTGTTGGCCAGCGGGGTCGGGCCACAGGGCCGGCATGGCAGGCACTGGTTGTAGCAGGACATGTCGTGGGGCTGGAGGTGCACCTGGGAGAGAAGCAGGGAGGAAGTAGAGCACAAGGGTGACTGAGGAGCAGCCTGGTTACCCTGTCACAAAGGAGCCAAGGCCAATAATGAGTGGGGAGCTGGAGGCTCGGCCAGAAGACACGCAGTCTTCATTGCCCTACAAAGAACTGCCTGACCCAGGGAGGCTCTCTCCTAATTCCTAAACCAAAACGCCCCTTGACCATGTCCCAGCCTCTCTCTAAGCAGTCCTTCTCCCTGCTTCCCCCTGTCAGGACAAGAAGATCCAAACCCCAGCACAGGCCAGAGCCAGTATCAACTGAGAGGTCCATCGAGGAGAGATCTCACTTTGGAAGAGAAGGAGAAGGGGCTTCAGACTCACCTGGTTCCCAAGGAGAAGGAGGCAAGAGCAGTGGATGAGAGAGCAGGGACTTGGGCTGCCTTTTATACCTGCCCTTCATTGCTGCAGGACCAGAGGCACCCTTTGCAGAGGTAACAATTTTCTGACAAGCTCATCTTCAATGCAAACCATTGCAGCTAATGATATGGGCTGTGCTTTGGTTTCCTGCACTGCTGCCTTTTCATTTCCAGATTTGTTCCATGCCCATTCCCCAAAGAAGGCTTCTTCTGAGCAGTGGCATGAAAGGCCCAGGATTTCTCAGGCAGGAATGCAGCAGTGCAGGCAGAAGGCACAGCTCAAGTGCTGGACAGGTCCAGAGCAGGCAAGTGACATCAGCCTAGGTCACCCTGTTGGGGCTGTTTGAAGTGTCATTCTCAGGAAGGAGCTCCAGCAATGCTCAGCTGGATGTCATGGGCTCCCGTGCATGAGGACGTGCCATGTCCTGGTCTTTCCTTCCCTCCTCAGCTCACCCCGATGGTCCCTTGTTCTTGCCTCCCCAGGGGTGTGCGTTGTGCTCCTAGGTTTTGACCCCCTCCTGCCTAACACTGCCCAGTCCCCAGGGGTCCTCAGCAGGGTCCATGGTTCGTGGTGTTCCTGTGTGTGTGTTCTTGTCTTGCGTGTACTTGTAAGCAACCAGGTTTGTCTGGGTGCACGTGGGAACACATATATGTGTATAATCCCAAGCTGGTATGCATGAGCCCATGTCTGTGTGTCCTTGTGTGTCCCTCATCACGAGCGAATATGCTGCTCATGGCAGGGACACTCTCCACTGCTCTCTCCATGAGTGCCACAGAGCAGCAGGTTCCCAGGGTCAGGAGGAGCCTGAGTGCAGCTGAGTGGTGATGGCACCAGACTGCTAGAGAACTGTCCAGGGAAGAGGCACTGAAATGCAGCCACTGTCTCCTGAGCCCTCCTTTCCCTGCCTCCCCAAAGCTCACGCTCCGCTGCTGCTGATTTCAGGCCCCAACAAGGATGGTTTCACACCAGTTTTGATCCACAGTTTAATTCAGTGTAAACAATATTGGGAATACCTCAGCATGGCTGGCAGTCCTCCCTGCCTGCCTCTCCAGGCCAGGACACAGCAGCTCTGCCCAGCGCAAGAGAGTTCAAAAGGATGGGGATTGCTTTCTAGGGAAGGAGAAAGGCTGAGGAATCCTGCCGACCTTGCGCTGGCCATCCCTGAGTGGATCTGCTTCCAGTGCAGGGTCAGTGGTGTCTGGGGCGGTGCACGACCCCTCTCATGTCAAGGCCAAATGTACTTCATCGGCCTGGTGCTATGTCAGGCAGGGACTGAGACCTTGGATCAAACAGGTACTGAATGAAAGCAACACAGAGCGTGATATCACTGTGCTGTGAGTGGAAGGACAGACCCTGTGGCCTGCACAGGAAAGGCAAAGAACTGGTGACTGCTTTGGACTTCAGCCCACAAGGACCTTCCTGCCCCACACTGGAATCTCAGTCTGAGTGCCCAGCAACTGCCCCTGGGAGGGAAGGGGCATTGGATTCGAGACCGCATCCCCCAAAGCCAGCTGCTGTCCCACAGGGGTGTCCCGAACAGACCCTCTTTCTGACAAGGGCTGTGCACAGTGGGTAAATTTTCTAAGCCCATCTCCCTGCCTGAATGGCTGTCAGCCTGAGGTCAGGACCATCTTGGACTCAGTGCAGTCAAGGGCTTTCCCCCTTCCCTTTAGTGACCTCGGTGAGATCAGTGCCAGGCAGCTCTGCTGGGAGAGCTCAGCCAGGGCTGATTCCCCTCTTCGTGGGTCTGCTTTTGAGCTGAGGCTCTACTCCATCTGAGAGCCAACCTCATTGCTTCCTCGTGAGGTAACAGGCACCGTGGAAAAAGGGAAGGGCAGGGGAGGTGTGTACCTAGAGTTTAGCAAGACCTTTGACAGCCTCTCCTGTACTTCCTTGATGACCAAATTGGAGACGAATGGGTTCAGTTAGAGGATGACAAGGTGGGTGGAAAAATGGCTGTACTGCCAGGCTCAGAGAGTTGTGACCATGGTGCAAAGCCCAGCTGGCCAACACTTATTAGTGGGGTGTAGTATTCAGGATCAGTAGTAGGACCAATACTCTTAATGTAGTCAGGAATGTCATGAGTGGGAACTCCCAGCAAGTCTGTGGATAACACCCAGCAGGGGGAATGGGTCGTAACTGTCAGAAACGGCTTCTGTTTAGAGGACCTGGACAGGCTGGAGAAATGGGCTGACTGGAACTTCATGAAAGCCAGAAAGAGCAAGGGCAAAATTTTGCATCTGAGGGAAAAACCAGCCTAGGCAGTCATGCAGGCTGGCAGCTGGTTGCCTAGGAAGCAGATCCATAGAAAAGGATGTGGGGTTTTAGGAGAGACCCAGCTGAACATGAGACAGCAGCGTGCCTTTGCAGCAAACAGGACCAAGTGCATCCTGAGCTGTGTCAGCCAAAGTGTTGCTGGCAGGTCCAGGAAGGTGACCCTGCCCCTCTGGCCCTTGAGAGACCACAGCTGCAGTACTGCAGCCAGATTGGGGCTCCCTGGTCCAAGAAGGATATTGACATACTGAAGCGAGCCCAACAAAGGCCACCAAGTCAATTAGGGGGCTGACAAACATGACATGTGAGGAGAGGCTGGGAGAACTGAGCCTGCTCCTCTTGGAGAAGACATGTCTCAGGGGAGACCTTCTTGCTTTCTACAACTACTTGCTGAGAGGAGACAGAGAAGATGGACCTGGTCTCTGGAAGTGCCCAGGAGATAGAACATGGGGAGTTCTGATTAAGCAATAGGCTAGAAGAAATAATGAGAAAAGGAATGTCTTTCGCAGGCAGCTTGTGCAATCTCCATCCTGGGAGGTGTTCAAGGCTGGACAGAATGTGACCTTGAGCAACCTGATCTAATGGGATCTGTTCCAAGCAGAGGGGTGATCCATATGACCTCTGCAGGTCCCTTCTGACCTGCGTTCTGACTCAGTGATTCCCCCTCTCCCCTGCCCTGAACCCTGCACTCCCATGGGCACAGGTGTCCTCTCAGCCCCTTGGCCACCGCACAACTTTTAGGCATTGTGCCGGGAGTGCAGAGAGGCAGCTGAAGGGAGGGAGGCTCTCAGCCTCCTCCCTGCCATCCGCAGGAAATCAGCGGCTGCTGTCGGCAGCCCCTGAGCTCGGAGACAGCTCTGGGAAGCTGGTCCATCTCCTGGGTCAGGGCCCTGCTGCCGTGCCAGGCTGCCGCTGGCGCTGCGCAGGCTGCTTCTTGCTGGGGAGGTGTCCTTGCTGGAGGAGCGGGAGAGGGCATTTCCCAGGAGACGAAGCGGTGCCCGTGCAGAGCCCCTGCGCCCTCTCAGCCCGGGCGGCGCCGGCGCAGGGCTCAGCCCCGGGGCGGAGCTGGCGGAGGCGGCGGAGAGGAGGCGCCGCGGCCGGAGCAGAGAGCCGGGGCTGGCGGGGGGCAGCGAGGCGCGGGCGGCGGAGCGGCGGGATGCGGCGGTGCCGGGGCGCGGGGCTGGCGGCGCTGGCCGCGGTGCTCCTGGGTGCGCGGGGCTGGCGGGGGTGGACGGGGGCGGGGGCTGTGCCCGGGCTGTTCCGCGGGGAGCCCAGCGCCGAGCCTTCCCTCTCCTTCTTCAGCGTGTCTTTCCCCCTCCCTGCCTCTCTGCCATCCCTCGTCCCCCTTCCAAACCCTCCGAGTCCTCGCTTCCTATCCTCCCTATTTTGCCATCAGCTCTGGTGGCACAAGCCTGCTTGCATGTACGCCTGCCTTTCCATGCACCTACTCTTTCCCCTGTGCATTCGGCAGTTCTTACTGCCCTGACTATAGCCCTCCGCCCTTCACTCTAACAACCCATCTCCCCGTCTGCTCCTCCTCTCTTCATCCAGCCATCCACGCACCCAGCTTTTGACCCATCTCTCCACGCATCTAGCATCCTTAAGCCCTCTTCCCACCCTGAGACCCCTCTCTCATCTCTCCGTTTCCTTCATGTCTGTAGGCACGAGGTTGCTTTCCTGCACCACACCGTTATTGCATACATCCTCTCATCCCCCTGTGCATTCAGCATTTATTCTTCTTCTGAATTCAACCCTTCATCCTTCGCTGCAACACACCCAACTCTCCTGTCTCCTCTCCCTCTCGCCGTCCATCCATCCATCCATCCATCCATCCATCCGTCCATCCATGCACCTGACTTTCATTGTAACTCTGCATGCATCAATTTCACGTTCCCTCCCAGACTTCTCCCCTTGCTCCACACACCTGCCCCAGGACCACTCTCCATCCTTGTTGATGGGCACACGTCACCATCCGTTCCAGTCCAGTTTTGTCTCACTGCCACTGTTCCTGACTGTTTCTCTGGGAAAAGAGCCACCAGAGCTGAGTGATCTTTGGTGATCTTTGGTCTTTCCTTCTCCTTTCTCGGCAGTGGCTGTGGTCAGAGCCCAGGTGCAGCAGGAGGCGTCGGCAGAGACCACCGAGGGCACCGGCATCAGCATCAACTGCTCACACCCCAACATACAGACCAGCGACTCCATCCTCTGGTACCGCCAGCTCCCGGGCCGAGGCCCCGCATTCCTCGTGAGCACTCTTAAGGGCTCCAAAGAGCTGCCGGACCCGCCGGGGCGGCTGTCGGTGGCGGCAGACCGCCGGTCCAGCGCCCTGTGGCTCGCCCGGCCCCGGCGCGGGGACGCGGCGGTGTATTACTGCGCCCTGAGAGACACGGGGCGAGGAGCCGGGGCTGCGGCCGGGCACGAACCGCCGCGGGCGGGGCCGGGCCTGTGGGGCGGGGGCGGGGGGACAGCCCCGGGCGGGCCCGCCAGGGGGCGCTGCCGCTCCGCCCGCCGGCGCCGCCTCGCCCCGCCCGGCCCCGCCCGGCCCCGCCCAGCCCCGCCCGGCCTCGGGCCCCGGGGCGGTTCCCCCGCCCGCCCCGCCCGGCACCGGCACCGGCACCCCCGCCCTCCCACGGGACGCAGACAGACATCCCCCGCGACAGCGGGGAGTAATCGCGACCGGAGCGGTGGCGGTGGCCGGCGGTGCCCGGGAAGGAGCGATTGCAGCCGCCGGCCCCGCTGGCTCCCGGCGAGGAGCAGCGCCTTTCTGCTGTGCCCAGGGAGGCGGGCAGCAGAGATCCTCCTGCCCACGGGCAGCCCTCGGTCCTGCCGCAGGGACCGGCCACTGCTGACGCGGGACATACAGGGCCTCTTCTCGGGCGTCTGACTTTCCCCGCTGGGATAGCCAAGGGAGCCCTGAGCAGGTGTTCCCTTCTGCTCTGTAACCACAGGGACTCCCCTGCGAAGCTGCTAATGTGAAACTTAACTTAGAAAAGAACGCCCAGAAGGGGTTCCACATTTTGTTACTTTCTAAAAGCTCGAGTAGACAATTGAAAACAGAGTCCTCCCTCTACAGGCTTTCAGGGAGCGTTCAAAATGTTCCTGCTAGCATTACAAAGTCATCCCACAGTCAGGAGTTCAAGTTCCACAGGGACAGAAGGGGCTGTCAAGGTCCCAGGCACCTTCAAGCGCTTCCCACAGTGGCTCAGTGTTGAGACTATGAGCTTGTTTCAGAGGATCCAGAACCTTTGGAGTTGAGGCCGAGGAGACAGAGTAAAAGCATGGACTGGACATGCTGACCACAGCCTCAAGGGAGACAGACAGGTTCCTACTTGATGAGTGAATCAGAAAGAGATTTGCTGAGCTGCCCTAAGGGGCTGGAGGGCTGAGGTGAGTGGGAGCTGGCAGGAGGCCTCTGGGAAGAGACTGTGGGCTCCAGCCCGTCCCCAGAGTACTCTGTGCAGCTTGAGTAGCAGACAGAGCTGTTCAAAGCCCGTGGTCAGAGGCTTCTGAGGCACAGAGAGACACAGATCAGCCCTGCTCCCCGTCCCAGCCGGACTTTGTGTTTCCAGGGAACTACTGGCATGTGGTCAAACAAGGCAGAGCAGCAGGCATAGGCCAGGCCAGCACATGGATGAGACACATGTTCACATGGGATCGTCTCCTCTCATCCCTGTCTCCATCTGTCTTCCCATGCTTGCTGCAGGCCAAACTGCCTTGACTCTTCCCTTCCCCTGCCTCTGCTGCTTTTTCTAAGCATCCCATGTCTTGCACAATCCAGAGAAACTTTTCCACTGCATCCCATAAGGATTCTGATCCCATTGTATGCAGAAACACGCCTGAGTTTATAAGATGATCCTGTCTTCTCGCCCTTCTGGGAGGTGTCATCTGCAGACAAGGAGTCGATAGCAATATCTGAAAGGATGGGGAGAAGATATTTGTAAAGAGGGTTGTGTGCCCTCTTGCCTAAAAATTGTGTGTTTCACTCTGGGTGGGATATTTACAGCTGGAGCTATTTCCAGAGACATTTTGAATGGAGAGAAACGCTCTGTGAGTAGAGGGAGTAAGACTTCTGCTTCCAAGTACCTTTGGCTGTTGCTGGTTCTACGTCCTTTCAGATACTACCGAGGGACAAAGAGCATATTGGGGAGTTGCAAAGGGACATGTCTCCATCTCCATGAGAGGTGGGTGCAGGCCCCTGTCTCCGGCTGGCCACTGGATGGCAGGAGCAGTTCACCATGGACCCACCTTCCTTGCTGGCTGCTGCTTGGGCTGGCTGTGATCTCGATGCTGAACAACTTAGCTTTGTCCCATGCAAATCTGCAACACAGTAAGGGTTGCAGTTTGGGGTCTTTCCTTGGGCTGAGCATTTTAACAACTTCAGTTTCTCACCCTACAGAGCCTCCTCGTGGCAGAGGTGTGGAGTCCCAAGCACGCCTGACTCAGAAGACTCTCTTCTTCATTCCCTTCCATCGGCTATTTACACACACTGCCAAGATCCCCCCGGAGCCTTCTCTTCCCCAGGCTGAGCACTGCCAGCCCTTTCAGCCTGTCCTCATAGGAAAGATGCTCCTGTCCCTGCACCATTTTGCTGAGCTTGCTCCAACATCTTTCTTGCACTGGGGAGCCCAGGACAGGACCCAGCACTCCAGAGGTGGCCTCGCCAGGGCTGAGTAGAGAGGAAGGGTCAGGTCCCTTGTCCTGCTGGCGATGCTCTTCCTACTGCAGCCCAGGATGCTGTTGGCCTTCCTTGCCATGAGGGTGCATTGCCACAGCAGACTCAGGAAGACGCCTGAGCTGCTGAAACTGAGCAGGACTCAGCAGTGAGTATTCAGGAGAAGTATCCCAGCTGCTTGCCCAGCTCTTGCTTTTCCCTCAGCAACCATCAGTGTTGGAGAAGGGGGCTCTTGGTAGGAGACATGACTGCTCGTGTGGTTTAACCTCCTAGCCAAAGAAGCCCAAGGAGGGAAAATGTCTTCCTAGCCCTGCATCTGGGGACCAGCAAAAGCCTCAACATGTGAGCAAGACCCATCAGCCAGGCACTGGGCAAGATTCTCTGTTCAACCCCTTGAGATGTCCCTCTGCTTTTCACATCTCTCCTCCAGCTCTGGGGACTCACCAGTGCTTGGCTGGGGGCAGACCCCATGTCCTTGAGTCCCTGTGGATTCTCTGCCCAACAGAAAACTGCTGGAGGCTGCATTTCTGGGGTGTGCATTTCTGGGATCTAATTTGTCCCTCTGTGCACATGTCTCTTGTTATGCTAAGTCTGTTTTGGAAAGCAAAGAGCTGTCCCTGGAGATGATCTGTGGTGGAAGCTGACAAAAGCAGCCATGGTAGCAGGCCAACATGGTCTAATTACAGGATTGATGTCAGCTCGGCAGGCCCTGGCATCAGGGCCTTTTGCTGTGAGGCCTTCTGAGGTGACAAAGAAAGCTCAGTCTCTGCCCCTGGAGAAAAATGTCTCTGTGAGGTACTGGAAGGTGGATGAGAAGCCCCATTCCCACCTGGATGGGGAAGAAAGCTGTGGTTTGGATCCTACCTGGAGGTTGAGTTCAGGTCTGTCCTCATCCGCAGCTATACTCCAACTTCTCTGGGGGTGGATTCAGGATCTTGCAGGAAATGCAGGACATCTTGGGAGGGCAAACAGTAAATATGCTGGAATACAGGGCCACAAACTAACTCCTTCCAGAATGGCATTTCAGGTGAGCTGAGTGCTTTTTCACACCCACCTTACATCTGAAACCAATTGCTCCTTTGTCCAATCTTTCCCTTTTCCTTCATGTTTGTAACTTCTCAGGCATCCTGAAAAGTGCATCCCGTGGCTTAACATTGCTGCAGGTGTTGCAGGGAGACACTTCAAAGACTGAGCTCAGCAGGGGCTTTCCCCTCAGAGCCTTCACTCAAGAGGCCCGATTTTCTCTGGGGACAGGAGCCTTTCAGCACCCTGAGGAACTCGCACACCTGAGGAAGTCCAGCAGAGGATACTGTCAGGGCATGTGGAAGGTGAGAGCTGCTGGCTCACTAAGGCTGTCAGCTCAAGCCCCTTTTCCTTTCAAAGGGAAGAACAAGTAAAAGGGAAAGTGATAAACAAAGCACACAATGACAGCAATCTCTCAGTAAGTGATAAGGGAGACAAGGAGGGAGACCAGAGCTCTTCAGCTGCCAATTGATGGGCCATTAGGAAACTGCAGGTGTGGCTTTGAAGCTCAGGGTCAGCCTGAGCTTTGTAAGTGACAAGAAGTGACAAGATGAACATGAGGATTACGGATGTTTGAAGGGGTCCTGCAGGACTAGGCAATGCTTATTAAGGAATGCTTAGGGGAAAGCTCAAAGGTGGGGGGAAGAGAGGACTGGGGAGGTGCAAGGGGAGGCAATAGAGAGGAGGAAGAATGAAAGGAGGTGCCTGCACCTAAGCAGGGGCTTGTCAGTGCACTTGTTGGGATGAGCCCTGTGCCTGATCACCACAGTCCCTCCTGCTTTCTTATGAAATCCTTTCTTAACCATTCTTCTGTATATCTTCACTGCCTTTCCCATGTGTGAGTGCTGCAAGGCCTGAGTGTCAGTAACTGGAAAGACTGGTATAAGAGGTCTGGGTGCCAGTAACTGGGCAAACAACCAACAGCTATAGGAATTTTAGACCTGGGTGCCAGCAACTGGATGGACTGGGACATGTGCTGTAAGGTCTAAGTGCCAGCAACTGGAGAAGGAAGAACGCGCCAGAAGGGTCATACATCCTGCTGCTGTCAGCAACTGGAGGGACCATATTGCATGTGTATGTGTGAGAGGTCAAAGGATCAGTGACTGGAGGGACCTCAGTGTGTTTCTAGTTTTCCTTAGTGAATTGAACCTGATATACATGGGGGTCTATGTGGAACTTGCTAGCATATTTCAAGTTGACCTAACTGGTGAGTAGAAGGAAAAGCTGTATCTAAAGTCTGACGCAGAGACGGGTAAGAGAGCCCAGGGCCCACTCATGCACATTAAGCAGGCTGATATTACCAGCCCATGGTAATGTTTGAGTGGGGGTGATTGTGACAGGAGTGGGTGATTGCATGCATCTCTCTGTTAGTTGACATCAGGCTGCCCTTGCCAGAGAGAAGGAGGAGACCCAGGTGCTGGGTGAGAGGGCCCAGGATTCAGGCAGGGCTATTGGATGAGCTGAAGGCCCATGCTGATATTTGAGGGGCCAGTTAGATGATGAATACACCGGAGCATCTCCTATATGGAGAAAGGCCGAGTGAGCTGGGAGTGTTCAGCAGAGAGAAGTCTCAGGGGAGATGTCATCAATGTGCACAAATACCTGAAGGGAGGCTGTGAAGAAGATGGAGCCAGGCTCTTCTCCAGGATGTCCAGTGACAGGACAAGAGGCATTTGGCACAAACTGAAAGGAGGCTCTGTCTGAACACCAGGAAACAATGTTTGACTGTGAGGATGAGGAAGTACTGTCACAGGATGTCCAGAGAGGTTGTGGAGTCTCCACCCTTGGAGGCATTCAAAAGCTGTCTGGACATGGTCCTTTCCAACCAGCTCTGGGTGAGCCTTTCTGAGCAGGGTGGTGGACCAGATGACCTCCAGAGGCCCCTTCCAAATTTACCAATTCTGTGTTTCTGTAACACGAGGCATGAGGAGGGTCTTAGAGAACTGGCCTTCTTTAGCCTTCAAAGAGAAGCTAAAGGGAGAGCTTTTTAATCTTCTAACATTTGACTGGAGAATGAAGAGAGGAGGAAGCCACTGGAGCCAAACTTGGAGGATGACTGGCGGAAGCCAGATGGAGCAAAAATCTTCCTGAGCATAGTGATAGAAAGAAATGTTATGGGCACAGTCTGGAACAGGGGAAATTTATACTACAATTTAGGATTTTATTTTGTTTTTACCCATGAGGTTAGAACATGGATGTAGATGGATCCCAGTAAGAATGTCACTCTGGCTGCATAAGGTGTTGATTAAAATACTATTAATTGGAGATAATACAAGAAGGAAAAGGGGATAGCACAGGTAAACTTATGCCCCTTCAGATGCTGGCAAATCCTAATTATGGATCATGAAATGGACCTTGACTCACTGTTTGTCACATGGTGCAAATTTTGCCCATGCTGAGATTCACTGACATTGTCATTTTTGGAGTTTTCATGGGATTTTTTTAGAAGTAGACAACTCTGTTTATCATTTCTACTGTTGAAGCAAAATAACATTTGTATGAAAACATGGTGTTTCTCTCCTAGATAAAGAGAAGGACATGCTTGTGACATCATTGCCGAGTGCCAAATGATATATATAGCACAGCACGGGTCTGTGCCTAGTCAAGTTAGCTGCCATGCAGATTCCTAACTTCTCCATGAACACTAACCTTCTGGATACTGTGGGCCACTACAGCCAGGCAGGTAGATACACTGGTTCATGAGTTACTTTTGTTTGGATAGGGGGAGAATTCTGAGTATTTAAAAGGAACAGTTGGGGTCTACAGGGCTTTGAGTGTCACTCATCAGGTGTCTGAGAACTACAATCCAGAGGTGTGCTGGGGGAGGTGTGGGGGCAGAAACTGTGATGGAGCCAGGTGCAGCCAAGTCAGACAAAGTATTAGGGATGGTAAGAGAAGAGACATAAGCATCAAGAAAGGAGAGACTCCCAGTGATGTGGCTATATGGTCAGCGAGGATAGTTGCAGGTTGAAGGCTATGGCTCAGTTTCTCCTCTCAGTAGAAATGCAGAATCCTCGTCTTCCTGTACATGTCTTATGTCTGCTGTGAAGCCTAAGAAGGCAGATCCATCTCAGGAGCCAGTTGGAGAGTAAGCTTCAGCCTGCTCTTCCACCTAGGAAAGACTGTGTTGGCCTCAGGACCCTCCACATCTGTAGAAACCTCGTTTTACAACATGAGGAGGTGTAGCACTTCCATGAGGATATTCTTATTATAACAATTATCATTACCTGTATCATTATTCACCTCATTGTGGAGGTTTTTCAGAGCAAAAGGCATGTTGGACTCAACCAAAATGAACAGTTATCTCTGCTGTGACTGATGCATGGGATCACTCTGGTGATCTGGAAAGGGCATGGGAGTAGGGGTCTCCACCTGCCAACCCCCCACTCCTTCACATGCTTTTTCAGTTCTGGGGTGCAGGGCTGCCCCATCCCCACCCCTCACAGTGCAACACTCCAATGGGTGCCCAGTGTACTCCCTGTGTGTGTGCGAGGGTGACCTGCTGATCCCTCGCCCCTTTCCCTATCGAATAGGTTGTCCTTGCCATCTCTGGGTGCGTGGCATCCAGAAGCCCTGCTAAAGCCAGGGTGCTGTCTCACACTGGGTGTTATCCCATCAGAACAGAACACAGCCACAGAGACCCTGGGCTGCTGCACAGCAGGGTTCATCTCTTATCTGAAGGGACTTGAGGGAGAGACGTTTTTCCCAGGCACATGAAGAAGGAATGGGAAGAAGTAACAGAAACAAAAGAGACTTCTGTTCCCAGAAGAAATAGCAGTGTCCCCAGTGAGCTGAGGACCCCAGGGGAAGATGTGAAACCTCAGTGGGGAAGAAACCCCTGAGCTCCCAAATGGCCCAGCACTGGGTGTGCAGGAGAGCAGGCGATTCTAGCTGAGGAGATGAGGACTCCACTGTGAGCTGCCCAGGAACAGCCTCTTCCCATGACTGGGGACCCCGGGGGACCCCTGTTGTGGAAATGTTCAGAATACCATTGGCTGAGGGAGCCACAGGTGTTGCTGCTGGAGGAGGGAGAAATCCAGGAGAAACATTTCAGGCACAGGAAGAACAGATCACTTCTCTTCCCCACTTCTTCCTTTGCTTCCCCAACAGAGTAATTTCCAGCAGCTCTGTTATCTCGGGGCTGGGAGGTGGATTTCTGACTCTCTCACTCAGCAAACAGGCAGGTTGGTCTCGGCATGCACCTCGGATATCTCATCCTCACTGTCTTCCTGGGGCAACTGCTGGGTAAGTCCTGGCTTTTCATCAATGCATACTTCTCCCAATGAAACCCTTGCCAGCCTTATCAGGTCCATGCAGGGTAATACCCTTGAATAGTGGGAAAATGCTGGGAAATGTCTACTCATTTGGAGTTTGGCACACATTATCTCAAGGAGCTCTTACTTTTGGAAAGGAGAAAGAAGAGATACCTCAAACCCCTTCTCCATCTTTTCTCTCCCCTTCCTTGTGAAGCCCATTTACAAGAAGGGTCGGAGGGAGGATCCAGGGAACTACAGGCCTGTCAGCCTGACCTCAGTACCGGGGAAGATTGTGAAGCAGTTCATCTTGAGTGCACTCACATGGCATGTGCAGGACAACCAGGGGATCAGGCCCAGCCAGCATGGATTCATGAAAGGCAGGTTCTGCTTGACCAACCTGATCTTCTAAGACCAGGTGACCCGCCTAGAGGATGAGGGGAAGGCTGTGGATGTTGTCTGCCTAGACTGTAGTAAGGCCTTTGACACTGCCTCTCACAGCATACTCCTTGAGAAGCTGGCAGCTCATGGCTCTGACAGGTGTACTCTTCGCTGGGTAAAAAAACTGCCTGCATGGATGAGCCCAGAGA
Organism: Harpia harpyja; assembly: GCF_026419915.1. NCBI lineage: Eukaryota > Metazoa > Chordata > Aves > Accipitriformes > Accipitridae > Harpia > Harpia harpyja. Next base: position 79,692,082 of record NC_068943.1, on the reverse strand, counting down.
GTTGTGGTGAATGGAGTTAATTCCGGTTGGCGGCTGGTCACAAGTGGTGGTCCCCAGGGCTCAGTTTTGGGGCCAGTTCTGTTTAATATCTCTATTAATGCTCTGGACGAGGCGATCAGGTGCACCCTCAGTAAGTTTGTGGATGACACCAAGTTGGGAGGGAGGGTTGTTCTGCTCGAGGGTAGGAAGGCTCTACAGAGGGATCTGGACAGGCTGGATCGATGGGCCGAGGCCAATTGTATGAGGTGCAACAAAGCCAAGTGCCGGGTCCTGCACTTGTGTCACAACAACCCCATGCAGTGCTACAGGCTTGGGGAAGAGTGGCTGGAAAGCTGCCCAGTGGAAAAAAGACCTGGGGGTGCTGGTTGACAGCCAGCTGAATATGAGCCAGCAGTGTGCCCAGGTGGCCAAGAAGGCCAACGGCATCCTGGCCTGTGTCAGAAACAGTGTGGCCAGCAGGAGCAGGGAAGTGATTGTTCCCCTGTACGCGGCACTGGTGAGGCCACACCTCGAGTACTGTGTTCAGTTTTGGGCCCCTCACTACAAGAAAGACATTGAGGTGCTGGAGCCTGACCAGAGAAGGGCAACAAAGCTGGTGAAGGACCTGGAGCACAAGTCTTATGACGAGTAGCTGAGGGAACTGGGTTTGTTTAGTCTGGAGAAAAGGAGGCTGAGGGGAGACCTTATTGCTCCCTACAACTACCTGAAAGGAGGTTGTAGTGAGGGGGGTACTGGTCTCTTCTATCAAGTAACTAGTGATAGGATGAGAGGAAATGGCCTCAAGTTGTGGCAGGGGAGGTTTAGTTTGGATATTAGGAAAAATTTCTTTACTGAAAGGGTTGTCAGGCATTGGAACAGGCTGCCCAGGGAAGTGGTTGAGTCACCATCCCTGGAGGTGTTCAAAAAATGCATAGATGTGGCACTTCAGGACATCATTTAGTGGACATGGTGGTGTCGGATTGACAGTTGGACTCGATGATCTTGAAGGTCTTTTCCAACCTAAACGATTCTATGATTCTATCACTCAATCTCTTTACCTCTCTCTTCAGTTCCCCTCTTGCCACCATAGGAGATCTCAGCTGTCTGTGCAGTCCCATGTTTCTCTCTTTCCACCACAAATTAGCAGATCCTGTCAAAGCTCTAATAGGGACTTTAAAACTCTCATCCCACTTACATTAATAGGGTGCCCCAGGTTGTGCTTTTCTGGCTGGCACATGACTGCCATGGCCTCCAGTTTTCTCCTGGTTGTCAACACAGCCAGGGCTCCCTATTTCCAAGCTCAGCATTGCATGTACTCAGGGAGCTAGGAGCCCTCAGAGATGACAGGGATGGAGAAACAGGATGAATCTTTTTGCTGTAGGTCCCCAGGCCTGTCAACGAGCTGGAGGGGTGCTGGTCCCAGCACACAAATGTCAGGCATGACAGGCTGTTTGTGAGAGACTGAAAAAGTTAAAGTCTCAAACATTGTGGTGGGGTAAGTTCTGCATAACGATGAACCATGCATAGCAAGGAACCACAGGTGAAAAGAAGCCGATCAGCACAGATCAGCACAGGACATCAGCAACAGGACCAGGAGGGCATGCTGGAGGGTACAGCTCAGTGTTTGGATACACTGTTCTGATATGCAGAGGAGTGCAACTCACGCTGCATGGCCAAAGATCAAGCAATGGTCATGTCTTCAGGGAAGAAGTTACTCCCCAAACAACCCCCAAGCCCACCGACCCATTTCACGAAGGTTCTGAAAGCACAAACTGTGCATGACGCCTAATTAGCCTAATGAGTTTTTGTGCCCGCCCTAAGGAGGGGCAAGGAGATGATAAAAGGGCACAAACTGAAGCCCCACGTGCATCTGCCCACCGCAACCGGACCTCTAGACTGACTGGAGCAACGCTGGACCCAGGAGCGGCGAAATCTTTCTCTCTTCCTCTGTCTCTCTCTCCTTTTCATAACCCCTACACCTCATCCCCTTTAGACATAAAACTGTTGACCAAGTCTGGGACTAGGAGTGGATCCAGCCGCCCCTAGGCTCTTCTTGGAAAAGGGGTCTAGAAAGCAAGGGGGTCTGCTCTGAACCTCGTGACTCAACGGGAGAGCTCTCCTTATTTTCTTCCCTGACTTGATATATATGGTTACCACGGGTTACACGGTTTGCTGAGGTAGTTTCATGCCAATTCCTGTTGTGAGAAACTCCGCCACCTGCTGTTAAGCCTCCCAAGTTCAGTTTGCTTCTGCCATGAATAAAATGTTTAACTGATCGTTTGGTGTCGTTTGACGTTAATTTAGCCCGAGGGAATTCCGAATTCACCACAACCCCTCCCTGGTCTGTCCAGCCCAGGTCGTGACACTGTTCCCTGGTCCTCTGGCAATAGGAGCAGGAGCAGGGAAGAGGAGCAGGGACACAGCACAGCTCTCCTCAGGTTCTGTGCTGGCCTGAGAGCTCCAAGCTCCTACCCCAAATCACTCTCTACCTGACTCTCTGCAGGCCTCAGGATTTTTCTATAGGGCAGGGAACCTTCTCCACCAGGGTTTTGCATCCAGTTCGGTTTTCCTTCCCAGAGCCTTTACTTGCAAAGCTGCTGAGCCTCCCTTTCTTTCAGGCACCATGGGGCAGACCACTGTCAACCGGCAAGAAGGTGAAGCAGAAAGACAGCTTCCAGACCACCTCCACCTACCAAACCTCACTCTTTTATGCCTTGTTTTGATACCAGCAGAAGAAAGGCCAAGCCTCACAGCTGATCTCGTATCACACAGTAGCTGGCCCCAAGTGGAGCGGCCACCTCACCACATTGCTGAACACCACGGGGAAATACAGCCTTCTGTGGCTGGAGGAAGTCAAAGTCACTGAGAGTGTCTTATACCTCTGTGCTGTGTTTGTCATTCTGGTGCAGGAAGCTTCCTTGGCTGTGCAACAATGCAGAGGAGGAGGGGATGTGTCTGTGCAAAGCTGAACTAGGGGGAAGGGGCCCTCAGCTCTCCCCTGGCAGTGCTGCTTCCCCTGTGCACCCAGGGATCTGCATTCCAAGATCCTCTTCCAGAAGAAGCCAGTGTCAGTGGCTTGAGACGAAGAAGAAGGTGGTGAAAGATTCTCAGGTTCCCTTGTTTTCACCATGGGTTATGTGGTTGTTATGCCCAAGAACTCTGGTGAGCTGATGGGCAATGCAGGAGGTTGGGATTGCTTGTACAATGGTTCCTTGCTGCTGCTCTTTGCTTTCTGGTGTTCTCTGCTGCACATTGCTTATTCAGGGTTTCCTGCAGGCCTGTCTCTTAGAATACCTGTTATGGGGTGTGTCTCTCAGAGGTCAGAGTTCAAAGTAAGGTGAAAAACACAAATTACATGCCATGTCACAATGCTCCTTCCCAGATTACATGATTCCAGCAATTTTGGATAATACTCAGAATCATGCTGTGGACCCTCCAGTTGCTGCGTGGCCATGTGCTGAGATCTGGAGGATCTGCTCTCCCCATTGCACTCTACCCATCCTTGGAGCCCTTCTCATGCTCTACCTTGTAGGTTTCCCCCAGCCCTGCCTCATTTCTTCTGCAGTGAGACCAGGCTGTACAGCACTATCCAAGATCTCAATTGGAGAGCAGACCACCAGGCAGAGGTGGGCAACAGGCCCTGCCAGGAGAAGAGCTGGCCTTGGGGAAAGTTGCTTCATGCCTGGGAGAAAGCCAGGTATGTCTCACGAGAGCTGGGACTGTGTGAGAAGCATGAGGCCCCTGGTGTGTGGCCTGGCCAGGCTGATTTCAACATCAGCCTGTGAGTTACCTTAGCCCTGCACATCTGTGTAACTGCTGGACTGTGCAGGGATCTGTTTGGGGGGTGGAGGGTGTATAGGTGACCTGTCCTTGCCCTTGGGTGCAGGCTATACTCTCTCATTCTGGGGACAGGTACGAGGATGAGAAGGAGAAGGTCTGGGGCTCTTTTGAAGGCTTTTTCTCACACCATCATCACTCCTGCAACCTTTGAGGCCATCTGCTGACTGAGCCTCTTTTCCCAGCACAAGGTGATCCAAAGCAGGAGGAACTCCCTTCTTCACAGGCTTGTGAGCTACTGATCTCTCAGAGACTCCACCAGCACTGGGCTTCTCTCTAGGGGATAGCAGTGGTCAACGTCCCTGTCTACAGGATGTGCTCTGAGGCCAAGAGGCCGTATCTGAGCAGAGAAGCCAGAATACAGGGCTTGATCACCACTGGCTGTAGAGGAGCTGAGCATGTCTTCCTCAGCTTCAAGAGACAGTGACTGGAAAGGCCCCACTGCCCTGTGTCCCACCCTCCCATTCCTCTTCCGCTTCTGCCCCCATCTTACCCTCTGACACGCCTTTCTTCCTTGGCAATGCGAGACAACATTCACCAAGAAAAGGATTATGTGGAGGCAAAGGCTGGGATGCAGAAAACTTTAAGGACTCTCAGGTGGGAAACGAGTTCACCTCTAGAGGAGGTTGCAGGTGCAGGGAGAGCACCACCAGCTGCAGAAAGTCCGTGCCCATCACCCACAGTGCAGATCCCAGAGGGCATCCATCCGCCTGCCCCACAGAGGGAGAGGGGCCAGCAGATCCCCAGGTTGGCTTTGGGGGTCATGGCCCAGAACATAAGACAAGAAAGAGATGGCAAAGAGTGGAAGGCAAGGAAGTTGTACTTTGGCCATATTTTCAGAGACCCCCATCTGCTGTCCTTTGAAAGGGCAGCACTGGATGTTCAGCCTGTCTGAAATCAATGGCCAGGAGCTCTGTCCTCAGTCTGACATCAGATTCTTGGTTCCTGGAGTTCCTTGTCTGGGCTGTCACCAGTGGCTTTAGCAGGGAGGGCATCTCCTGCCACAGTAGTGGCTGGAAGTGCCAGAGAGGTCACAGCACCCAGAGGTGATTGGCACTCCATGACATCTGAGGATGCTGCCAACAGCAGCAGAGACGGCGGAGCCCACAGTTGTGTTCTGTGGGAAGGAGCTGAGGATGGGGCCAGGCAGGGCCACCACCACAGCAGGAGGCTTGATGACGATGGTGGAGTTCTGGCACTGTGTGACACAGGGCTCATTGCAGTTGTTGGCCAGTGGGGTTGGGCCGGAGGGCTGGCATGGCAGGCACTGGTCATAGCATGACATGTCTCTTGGGCTGGAGGTGCACCTGGGAGAGAGGGCAGAGAGGAAACAGAGCACAGTGACATGTGAAGAGCAGTCTGCCATGAGTCCATCATCCCACCACAAGCATTTCCTTCTCAGACTATATAAAATTCTACCTCCACCAGAAGCATGAAACTTCAGGCTACCCAGCTTGATGCACAGATGATGACAAAATGCTGAGTATGTTGAAGATGACAGGCAGAAATAAGATGTCATTTTGCAGCCTGAACGTAGTGAGAAAATGTTGCAAAATGTCAAACTGCAAAACTTTTTAAATTCTCTGTGGGGAAAATTTGGTTACCTCTTTTCTCATCTTATGATATGTCCTCTTGTGACTTGATTGATGAGGATGTGGCCAAGGAAGCATGCCAAAGGGTGCATGACCCTGCAGTACAGTATTAACATTTCTATAGCTTGCTCCACAACAGCATATGCATACCTAGAGCCTTACAATCTCCTAGGTGCCCTGCAAGACCATTGCCTTTATCTTGACACTATATGTCTCTGATGATATGATGATATGATGACTCTATGATATCTGTGAGTCAGCCGGGGGAGTGGGACCTCCCTCCTTGGTGACTGCTTAGGCAAGTTGATGGGCAAATATCCACCAGATGTTGTGGAGTTTGTGTCATCAGGCCCCAAATCCTACAGCTACTTGCAGTCTGAAGGAAAATGTTGTTAAAGGTTAAAGGCATCACTCTAAATACAACAAACAGAGGAAAAATCAATTTTGAGGCACTGAGGGATCTTGTGTTGGATTATGGTGTAAATCCAGACAGTGATGACCCTAAAAAGACTGTGATAGAGCAGTGTTCTATCACCAGGAACAAGCAGAAGTGGGTAATAGAAAACAAGGCTCCTTTGGAAGATGCAGAAGGTGGTCTATGACAAAAGAGTACTGACTACAAGATTAAAAGCCTCTTCTGATCATGGGCATGCACTGAAAACATCCCTTTTCTGCTGTCCTGGAAGGGCTTAGAAACTGTGGGAAAAGTTATTTCATAAAAAGTCTTTTGGAAAATCAGAGAATGGTTGAGTTGGAAGAGATGTCTGAAGGTCACCTTGTCCAACCATGCTTCTGAAGCATGGCCATCTAATGCAGGTTCCCCAGGACCATGTCCAGATGGGTTTTGAATATCTCCAAGGAGGGAGAATCCACAACCTCTCTGGGCAACCCTCACCAGTGCTCGGTCACACTCACCAGTAAGAAAGTGTTTCCTGATGTTTCAGACAGCTTCCTGTGTTTCAGCCTGTGTCCATTGCCTGTTGTCCTGTCACTGGGCACCTCTGAGAAGACCCTGGCTCTATCTTCTTTGCAACCTCCCTTCTGGTATTTAGCTACATTGATAAGATCCACCCTGAGCACTCTCTGTGCTGAACAGTCCCAGCTCTCTCAGCCTTTCCTTTTAGGTGAGATGCTCCAGTTCATTCATCATCTTTATGTCCCTTCATTGGATTCTCTCCAGTACTTCCATATCTTCCTTGTACTGGGGAGTCCAGAACTGGACCCAGTACTCCAAGTGTGACCTTACTACTGCTGACTAGAAGGGAACAATCACCTTCCTTGACCTTCTGGCAACATTCCTCCCAGTGCAGCCCAGAACACTGTTGGTTTTCTTTGAGGCAAGGGCACATTACTGGCTCATTGTCAACTTGGTGTCCAGCAGGACCACCCAGGAGTTTTTCTGCAAAGCTGCTTTACAGCTGGGCGGTCCCCAGCACATACTGGTGCATGGGTTTGTTCCTTGCCAGGTGCAGGACTTTGCCCTTGTAGCCAAAGGGGGATGTGTGGGTACCTTGTTGCCTTCCCACAGGCACTGCACCAAACCAGCTCCTTCCTCTTGTGGCTCTCAAGGTGCTCACATCGGTTGGGCGGTCTGTTGCAGTCACCTGCACCATCACCTCCTTGCACTGAAATCCCTCCTTCTTTTGGTACTGGTCATTTGGGAGCAGTGAGCCCAGGTACCTTCTGGGCACTGCCGTGTCCTCCAAGAACAGTGGCTGCTTTGTCCAGGGGATGTTCACTACCTGGGCAGATTTCAGCTGAGGGTCTGTGATTTACAGGGCCAACCTCAGCTCGCAGCCTTGACTGACTGACAAACATTCTACATTACTGCAGAATTAGATGCAGAGCGGTGAAGGCTTCTCTTTCCATTGTATGCAAAGTACCCACCAAAATAAGAAACACAGGAAAAGCTTCAGATTTTCCAGGAGACTGGAAAGAAAGAAAAGTGCTGCACAGGAGCAGCAGTTTCTGGTGCCAGGGCTGCTCCTTGGCACTTCTCTGCTCACCAGCTGCAAATGTCAGGATTTTACCTCCTGCTCCTGTCCTGGCCTCGGTCCTTTTCCTTTTCACTGTGCCAGCAGTGGCTGGGAGTCCCAAGCCCTGCTCTTATGCCTTCCACAGGCGTAGAGCTGCACTGGAGTTGGAGCTGCAGATCCCCTCACTCCACCACCCCAACAGCCTGCCCTACGCCAGCCAGCACTGAGCCAATCCATCAGAATCAGGATTACATCCTCCTGTTCTAGGAATTTGTATGTTCACCCATTAAAATACCTTTCTTTCCCCCTTATCAGCTTCCTACCCGTCTCTGAGTCTTCATGCACAGAGAAATACTGAACAGCTGCTTCCAAAATAACAGAGGCTAAAGTAAGAGAAACCTGAAACCTTTTGAAAAGAACACTACACCTGTGTTTCCCAGAGCCCTGAACGTTACGAGGAGCCGTTGTGCTTTCAAAAGCCTTCCCACCAACAAAGAGCATACAAATGCAGATACACTCTACAGAGAGAGAGAGATGTTCCCTCACAGGGTAAATCTTACAAAGGGAGAGGGAAACCCAGAGAAAAGTGCAGAAAGCCACTGAGACTGTCCACTCCCTGCTGTGAAGAAAGGAAAGGCAAAAGGAGAATGAGCCTCATTCTTACCCTCCTCACCCCAGAGGTGTGACTATGTCACACATGCTTTGGCACACTCTGCAGGATGCAGTCATTTCATTGTGCTGCCAAGAGTGCCTTGTTCTGTAGTGTGCTGAGAGTCTCCCGAGGGACAGGGATTCTGGAGCTGGGAAAAATGATCTTCACCATGGCTGTGCCAGCATGTGTCCTGCTAATCCAGTCAGGTAGGTGTATTTGTGCACTTCCTATTGTCTCCCGCAGTTTTTAGTAGGTTACATGGAGGTCTGTGCTGACAAGAGGATGAGGTCAGGGAGAAATGCAGAGGGGTAATGGAAGTAGGTATCTGAACTTTCCTTTTCTTTGGAAACACAGAATGGTTTGGGGCAAACACAGCCTTAAACACAGAGCAAGTGAGAGAAGGAAGCAAGCTGCTCTGTAGACACATTTCTGCCTGTGTTGCAGGTCTTGTTGGAGGTGTCCCCCAGAAGCAGTTCTTCTCTGAGATTACAGCCACAGTTGGGCAGCGAGTGGTTCTGCCCTGCCAGTCCACCACTGAGGACAGTGACAGCACTTTGAATTTCTTCTGGTTCCGTCAGCTCCCAGGGGAAACCTTGAAATTTCTCCTGCAAGCGTTTACAGATTCAGGGAATGACAAGTTCCGCAATGGCCAATTCTCAGTGGTGGTCTACGAAAATAAAACAGCCCCCTTAGAAATAGCGACTGTCTCTTTCCAAGACACTGCAATTTATTACTGTGCTCTGAATCACCACGTTGAGCTAAGGCCCATTTCCGCTCGTGCAAAATCTGCATCACCAAGAACAGCACAGGAGGGGTGAGGCTCTGCATCTTCCAGTCTTGGCACTGCTTTCATCCCCGAAATGATCCTCTCCTTCTTCTATCAACCTTTCCAACATCTCTTATCCCAACTCATCTCTACTTTTCTCAAAGACCCCATCTATGCAGAGGTATTCAGACCAGGGACTTAGAAACGCAGGACTATGGGACTTTGCAGAAGCCAAGACACTCAGCTTTCCTCAGTTCCTCATACAGAAACCAACACCCTTCAAGGAAACAATCAACAACCCTGGACATAACCTCCAGTTGCAGTATCAGTCCTTACCTGCTCTTGATTCCTCCGGGAGCTGACGCTGCAGAACCAGTGCTGCTGAGGTGACAGTGTCCTGGACAAGGTCTTGACCCAGCTGTGGGCAGAGCTGTAGGATCCATGTCTCCGCTTTGCTCCTGGCCAGCCCTAGCTCTCGACACAGCTACCCGATGGACCACAGACCCTCATCTTGCTCCTCTTTGCAGAGCAGCCAAGGAGCAGGAAAGCAGATTTTACCTTAGTGCCTCAGCACTAGGCAGGGTATCCTTCTCTGTGCTGCATATGGTTAAATGATGAGATCCTCCCACACCCCAGTCAGCATAAAGTCAACTTCTCTGGAAAATACTAATAAAGAGAAGAGCTAAGCAAAGTGCAGTAAAACTAAGAAATACCTAAGCAACCAATAACATTGCAGCCCATAAGGCAAGAGGCTCTACATATTAATAAAAAGTACTCCCTAACACTGCTCTGAGATCATTAAATAATGAAGCTTGAAAAAGACAAAGATGAATAAGATGAAGATGAAGATGATGATCATGGTGGTGGTGGTGGGATTCCCCCGGGGTTAAGTTCACTATTTGGCAGCACTGGGGACCCAAAGGCAATTTGTTTTAGGCAGCCCAGAGCCGAGGCAGGACTCAGCTTGGCCTGTTCTCCCCATAGAACAGGCCAGGGAGCCTCCTGCAGGCAGATAGGTCCTGTCGCCCACAAGAGGTTTTCCCACCAGGACAACCATAACTGCAGTACATTGGGCATCCACACAATGGATCTGAAGGACACTTTCTTGTGTCCTAGCAGGAATGACAGAAAAAGACATCCAAGGGTAGCCTGGCAATTCCATCTACTTTCTCTTTACCACCTCTCAGCTCTTGGGTTCAGTGTTGGCACAGGCCAGACCGGTGCCAAGGGAGTAACAGAGTTCTGACTGGAGCACAGAGTGGGGTGAAGCTGAAGCAGGAAGGGAAGAAAAGCGTACAGGCAGGACAACTGTGGGGAAAGGTAGGGGTAGCTAAAACAGAGCAGTTCTGGCTATGTGGACTCCCATGTCTGTGGGATTATTTGCTGTACTGGAAAGGATGACAAGGAGACTCAATTGCCAAGGGCCCAAGCAGATCTGCAGCTCCCAGCACCTCCATACCAGCATCTCCTACTACCCACCTCTGCTGTTTCCTCAACATGGAAGGCACAACGGACGTAGCCCAAGGTCACCAGTCACACACAGGACAGTCATCCAGCCCAAAAGTAAACAAGGGCAAGAATAGGATACCTTGGCCCTGCCTTCCCTACAGCATCCCTTCATATGTTTCCACATATTGATGAGATCCCCCCCGAGCCTTCTCTTCTCCAGGGTAAACAGTCCCAGCTCTCTCAGCTTTTCCTCACGTAAGAGCTGCTCCACTCCCATTATCACCTTCGTGGCCCTCCACTGGGCTCTCTCCCATATGCCCAAGTCTCTCCTGCAGTGGGCAGCCAAGAAGTGAAGCTAGTACTCCAGGTGTGACCTCGCCAGTGCTGAGTAGAGAGAAGGGATCACCTCCCTGACCTGCTGGCAATGCTTTGCCCAATGCAGCCCCGGCTACCTCGAACCTTCTTTGCCGCAAGGGCAGATTTCTGGTCAGGCTGTCGTCCAGCAGAACGCTCGGGTCCTTTTCTGCGAATGCGATTTCCATCTGAGCAGCCCCCAGCCCGCCCTGGTGCACGGGGTTGCTCCTCCCCAGGTGCAGGACTTTGCTCTTGCCCGTGTTGAACGGGAGGGGGTTCCTGTCAGCCCGCTTCTCCAGGCTGTCGAGGTCCCTCGGGATGGCAGCACAGCCCTCCGCGTGTCTTGGTCCCCGCGGGCGGGGGATGGGAGCGCGGCCAGGGCGGGCTTGGCTGCCCGGGGCACGGGGAGCGTCCTGCGAGGGGACGCTGCGGGCCGGCAGCCCGTGGCTCGCCGAGGCGCCGACCGCCTTCGGCAGGGCTCGGCCGGGCGACGAGCCGGGACAGCGCCGGAGCCGCGCTGGGAGCCAAGGGGCAGGAGCCTTCGTCTCCCGGGGCGCCGCGCTCCTCCTGCCCCGCGGCCCTCCCCGCGCCGCCCCTTCTCCTGCCGCGAAGGGGCCGCGGCCCCGGGGGGCCGGGCCGGGCCGGGGCGGGTCTGTTGGGGGCGGGCAGAGGCGTCGGCGCTGCCCCGGCGAGGGGCCGAGCCGGCGGGGCGCGCAGAAGCCGGCCCGAGCCCGGGCCCGAGCGCGGCTCCGCTCGGCTCCTCTGCGGCTCCCGCCGGGCCCTTCAGCCCCGGCCGGCCCCGGCGCGGCAGGGCACGATGGCGCCCGGGCTGGGGCCGTGGCTCCTGGCCTTGTCCTTGGCCGCGGGGCCGGCAGGTGAGAGCCGGGCGGGGCGGGCAGCGAGCCCGGGGCTGGGCCCGGGGCTGGGGCTGCCCGCGGCCGCGGCTGCTCCGGCGCCGGGCGCGCTGTCGCCTGGCGCTGGCCTTCCTTAGCGGGGAAGCGGGGAAGCGGGGAAGCGGGGAAGCGGGGAGCGGGTGGCGTGGGCGGGCGGGGGAGAGGGCGAGGGAGGCTTTCGGGCGGCGGGTCGGGGCGCAAGTGTCGGGAGCAGGCGCGGCTCAGCCCCGGGCCGGCTGGGGCTGTGCCGGGGCGGCGGGTGAACGTCCTCGGGCCGTGGGCGCGCCCTGCCCGGCTGCCTGCGCTCTCCGTCCGCAGGGCTGTGGGCGCAGCTGAGGCTGGTGGAGGACGGCGGAGGGCTGCGAGCGCCCGGGGACACCGTGCGCCTCTCCTGCCGCGGATCCGGCTTCAACTTCGGGAGTCACGCTGTTTGGTGGTACCGTCAGGCAGCCGGCGGCAGTCTCGAGTGGGTGTCCTACATCAGCGCTGATTCCTCAGTGATTCAATTGGGGCAGTCAGTGAAGGGTCGAGCTACAGTGTCCCGGAACAGTTCCCGGTCCGTGTCATCTCTGTCCCTGCGGGACCTGCAGCCCCGGGACTCTGCCCGCTACTTCTGCGCTGTTGCACGGGGACAGGAAATCCAGCTGAGCTTTAACACAAACCTCCTGCCAGGGTCCTAGCTATGGGCCTCGCAGCTGGAAAGGAGACTGTTCTCACAGCTGTTCAGTGCTGCTCCCGGAGAGATGTGTCATTACAGCATACAGTTTACAAACGTTTGCTTCTGACAGGGACGTTCTCATTGGTTTTGTGCCCTTCTGCGCTAGCCCTTCTGCTTGCCTTCTTCCCATGTCTCACACCAATCCTCCCTCCTCTCACACTCTGACACCTCTTCACCTTTGGCAACAAGTTTTGCTGTTTCCTGCAGTTCCCAATAGGACAGCTGCCCAGTGATGGCCCAGCTGGTGAGATGTGTGAATAGCCCTGTGCTGGTTTTGGGCAGGGCTCAGGTCAACTCAGTCCAGCCAGGAGTTTTGCTCCCTTAGGAGTGAGCAGAGCTAACGGGGAAAGTAGGGACGGCCACTTGGGAGCTCACTGGAGAAAGGGGAAGTCTGTGCTTCTCTCCCTGATCTGAGACTGTAGCAGGAGCAAGAGCTTGTGAGCATGTGGGCGTGCAGCTGCTGGAGATCACAAGCAGTAGCCCAGGGCAGTGGCAGAGTAAATGAGGCAGTTGCTTGAGCTGTTCTTGCCTGTTCATCCGTGTCTCCTGGGGTTGCAGGTGCCCTTTCTCAGGTGCAGATGGAGGCTATGGGCCCCAGGGTAGGGAAGGTCTCAGGGTCTCTCACACTTACATGCCACATCTCTGGTGTACCCATCACCGACAGCAACTACGCTTGGGACTGGATCCGGCAGACTCCTGGCAGAGACTTGCAGCATATAGTGTTGCAGTACCCTTTCACGGGACTCCAGCACATTGCTTCATCCTTGCTTGAATCTCAGGCAGGGCCAGGGCAGAAAAGGAAGGAGGAGCTTTAAATCCAGCCAGGTCTTTTGTGGTTGGCTGCAAGAAGGTTTCTGAGGAATAGTTTGGGCTGGCTTGCCCAGGAAGGGGCACAGCAGTGCTGCAGTAGCAGCAGGAGCCACAGAGTCTCTCCCAAGCACACACAAAACCCATCTGAATGTGCTGTTAACCTTCTTCCATTCTTCTCAGTCTCTCCCACAGGCAGAAAGCAGCAGAGAAAGGGGTTTCTTTAAGAAGAAGCTCAACAAGCCTTGAAGAACTACAATTGGAAGATGAAAATCCAGACTTGAATTGAGTTTTGAGATGTCATGTTGTTCAAGTTACCGCGGAGTCTGCTGATATAGATAGGACAACACAGGCTCAGGATATGCTTGTGTCTTCTGTGGCAGCTTACGCAAAGACACCCATATAGCCGCAGCCCACTCCTGACATCTTTGAATCTCTAGTGTGATGGTATGAGTAGAGGGGCCTACCCGTGGAATAATTAATGTGTGCATGCAAAGGCTTCATGGCAATGTCACCTGCAGGACAATGCTCACCCATACTGTGTGTCCACAGAGGCTTAACAGTCCCTTGGACTCCCTGTATTGGAGTTGTGTTGGCGGAAAGACTTGGCTTAGAAAGGCTTGGCCTACGGGTGCGGCCAGCATTTTCCAAGTCCTGGAGAGACTGGGCAGTGATGACTTTCACAACATGGCCATTCTAGTTTCATAGCAGCCAGTTGCATTCTTTGACATAAGGAGGCTCTGCACTGTTATTCAGGCCCCATGCTCTGGCATGCGCCCCTGCCAGCCCAGCATTCTCTGGTACACATGCTGCCTAATGCTGCTCAGGGAGCTGTTTGCACTCTGACTGCTGCAGACGTCAGTGTGTGGACTTGCTTTGCCACCAGCGGACTGACCAGTTGTGAGCAGGCTTTCAGAGCTTGAGCGTCCAGGGAGTCCATGGCTGCCCCTCCCAACCGTAGCACTCCAGACACCTCTCACCTCGTGCTATGTTTTGTATACTGTGAGTGAATTGCTAGGTGTAATTCTCATCTTTTTGGAGTATATGAGGAATAATGGGCACCTACACTGCAATCCCAGGAAAGATTGTAATTGTTTCCTTTTTAGGACCTTTCTATGTGAACAGGGCAGCTGTAGGGCGATCAGGCACTAGACATGGCGCAGGTCTGTGAAACAGTAACAACAGTTCGACTAGCTAGCTAATGAACCGGTGTAACAGTTACCCAGCACCTGGAGCTGTAGTAAAGATAAGAACATGCATCAGGGCAGACACCACATGGGTGGCAACTCCAGGCTCTTCCACTGTGATTTGCCAGCTCAGTTCCTCCTGCAGCAGGGAAGTGTGGAGCACAGCGCACTGCAGAAACTCCCGAGCTGTGTGCAACCCAATACAAACCTGTGGCCTCTCAGGTCAACCTATTGCGTGGATCACCAAGTCGTCCCTAGAAAACAGTCTTCTGGTTGTGACCACTACGGTCAAGCAAAGCACTTGAGCTTTGGCCAGTGGGTTTCCCATTTCCATTGTTTCACTTGTTTGGGATTTGTGTGGTGGGTTTTGGTAGCAGGTGTAGAAGATTTTAGAAAATTTAGGAGTATAAGACTGTCAAAAATTAATATAGAATGGGTTAAGGTTATTAATGGCAACAGAGCTGCTCAACAGGCCATGAACAGCGTTCTCAGCCTGGCCCCCTGTATAGCACCAATCCGGGACAGGATTAAAACCCAGTCAAGCTCATCAGTAGGGACAGATCAAACAAAAGATGAAAAATCAGCAAGATTCATGTGCGTAGCTGGGGAGCGATTAAAGTATGTAGAACTTACAAAGATAACTGTGAAATAGTTAATGGAACAACCAGAGAGGTTTTTTCAGAATTGTGTAGGTACGAGACTTCAAAGTAAAGGGGATGAGAAGATGACTGACCCAAGACGGACTTCGAAACCCACAGAATAATTACCGGATGGAACAAAAGAGGAATGGATGAGATAAGATGATGATGAATAGTAATGACATGGGAACCAAGATCAATGACGTGCGGAAAACAGGCTCCACAATCAGTGAGATTGTAAAGTAGGTATGTTCATTCAGCGCTGGGCCGCACGGGGGGTAGTCCCACCAAAGTCGTGCGCGCCGCACTCGGCAGTTTGTCTCAAGTTTATACAGTCAAGTGTTACATATTCACAATGCGCCTATACATATGCATGACCTATCCCCGCTCCCTATTAAAATTAGCTCCGAGAGGTCATTTCCATAGTCTCCTCTCAACTGCGCTTGCGCAGTGCCTCTTTATGGTGGTCGTCTGGTGGTCGCAGAGATGAAGATAGATGACTCCTCTTCGTCACCGCTAGTAACCTTTTTTCTTGCGCAGGCTCAGTGATTTCTTGGTATTCACCCAAGCCGCAAGACCAGTCTTAGCTGGCTCTTGGGGCCTGCTCCTGCTTCTTATCAGGAGCTGTCTTTACCTCATTGGCTGGTCCTTGGGACCAGCTCTTCTTATCAAAGACTGTCTTTGCCTCAGCTAATTTCAACAATGTAAACACTAAACATCATCCTTCATCCCCCCTTATTATGTCTACTGAGATTCTTTTGACTCCCCTTGTCTCAGTCCCCCCTTTTCTAGAAAATAGTAAATTCTTTTACTATATCTAATCCTAGTACTTCTAATACATTGTTTCCCTATCTAGCATCCTCTCAATGTATTTGTTGGTCTCCAGTTTTCGTCGTAATTGATTCTTTTTCCATTCACTGTAAGAGTCTCCCCAAATATTATCAGTAATATTTAAGCAACGGCCAGTAATTAAGACCTCTTTAGGGTCAGGTACCTCCAGATCAAAGCTGGGTCCCCGCTGGGTATTTCCCTTTCCATAAAGGCATAATCCATTCCTGTCTGGCCTGTCTTTAATAAGAGATGTCCAATTTGTGGTTGGGACTCCTAAAAAGGGGAGTTCCATGTTCCCCTGTGGAAGGGGATTACATACCTAACAGTCTGATAAATTTAGTACTTTCGAGATACTCTCTGTCATATTTAAATAAGTATTTCGATCCCAAGCCTGCCCCTTAGGCAAGGTCCAACTCAGGAGCATGACAATCAATGTCTTACAAATTTGAGCTTCAAAGGTCCCTTTTCTTGTGAAGTCCATTGTCCTTTGGGTGCCTTCTTCACCCTAGTGTGATGGATCCAAGCGTTCTGTTCCTTGATCCTAATCGCGGTGAAGGAGGTAAGTAATACTTGAAATGGTCCTTCCCACTGCGGCTCCAGAGTTTTTTCTGTAAGAGACTTTGTATACACATAATGTCCTGGTTGTATATTATGTACAGGCCCATCCAAACCTCTGCCTCGAGTCCCTACCACATGCTTCCTGATTTTATTAAGTTGTTTACCTAATGCTACCATGTAAGAAGTCATAATTTCATCCCCCGCTTGTACAGACACCCCTCTCTGTATCCCATAGGGTTGTCCATACAGAATTTCAAAGGGGCTCAGTCCTTCTTTCGCCCTTGGTCTTGTTCGTATACACAGAAGGGCTAAAGGGAGAGACTGAGGCCATGTCAAATTTGCTTCTTGTCCTAATTTCACAATTTGCTGTTTGATTAAGTGGTTCATTTTTTCTACTTGACCACTCGACTGGGGGTGATATGGAGTATGAAGCTGCCAATCTATACCCAAATGGTGGCTAATTTGTTGTACTATTTTTGAGACAAAATGTGGTCCTCTGTCAGAGGATATGGTTGCTGGAACCCCAAAACGTGGTATTATCTCTTGCACCAATATTTTAGTTACCTCCTGAGCTTTAGCCGTTCTTGCTGGGAATGCTTCTGGCCAACCTGAAAAGGTATCAGTTAATACCAATAAATATCGATACCCCCCTTTTCTTGGAAGTTCTGTAAAATCAATTTGCCATTGTTGTCCAGGCCCATTGCCTTTTCCAATCTGGCCCATTTCCGGCTTGGGGGTATTCTTAGGATTAGTCTGGAGGCAAAGATCACACTGTTGAGTCACCTGTCTCACCATGGTGTATAAATTTCTAGCCACAATTTCTCTTACCAAATGATTATACAGAGCCTCTGTTCCCCAATGTCTTTTCCTATGTTCCTCCCGTATCAAATGCTATAATAAGCAAGAGGGAACGATTAGCTTTCCTTGTGGCGTATGAGCCCACCCTTCTTCATTATATGACCCTTCTAAATCTGTAATGAGCTTCTGATCTTCCTTGGTGTATTCTGGCTTACCTTCTAGGGAAATCTGCCTATCAGGTATTAAGGCCCCTTCTGTTTTTACCTTTGTTTTGGCCACTTGTTTTGCGCCTCTGTCCACCAGCTCATTCCCTCTTTCCAAATCTGAGCTCACTTTCTGGTGTGCCTTAATATGCATAATTGCTACTTTCTTAGGGAGCTGGACAGCTTCCAGTAACTTCAGAACTTCTTCTGCGTGTTTGATATTTTTCCCTTGAGAACTCAATAGTCCTCTCTCCTTCCAAATTGCTCCATGTGCATATACAACTCCAAAGGCATATTTTGAGTCTGTATAAATGTTCACAACTTTGCCCTGGGCCAACTCCAGGGCGCAGGTTAGAGCAATTATTTCTGCCTTCTGTGCGGAGGTGTTCATAGGCAAAGCCCCTGATTCTATTACCTCTTGGCTGGTGGTGACAGCGTATCCCGCATGTCGATTACCATTTAGGACATAACTGCTTCCGTCTGTGAACCAAGTTTCCCCGTTTTCCATGGGGCTGTCTTTCAGGTCCGGGCGACTGGCGTATGTTGCTTCGATGGTTTCCAAACAGTCATGATGTACCGGTTCTCCTGTGTTCCCGCTGAGAAAAGAAGCTGGGTTGACAATGTTAGTGACTACAATCTCCACATCATCCTGCTCTACCAGTATAGCTTGATACCTCAGGAATCTTTGCGGAGAAAGCCAATGTCCACCTTTCGCTTCCAGTACTGCTGATACTGTGTGAGACACCAAAACAGTCATTTTCTGGCCCAGAGTAAACTTTCGGGCTTCCTGTATATTCAGTAGCACAGCCGCAACTGCCCGCAGGCATCCAGGCCAACCTTTTGCAGTCGTGTCTAACTGCTTAGAAAGGTAGGAAACTGCCCGTCGATACGGACCCAGGTTTTGTGCTAATATTCTGAGGGCAATGCCCTGCTTCTCGTGGGAGTAAAGAAGAAACGGCTTACTCACATCTGGGAGTCCTAAGGCCGGGGCCGACATCAAAGCCTCTTTCAGTAGCTCAAAGGCTCGTTCGGTCTCCTTGTTCCACTCAAGGTGTTTCTGCTCCGTGGCTGTCAACGCGTACAGTGGTTTAACAAGCAATCCATAATTATAGATCCACAATCGGCACCACCCTGTCATTCCCAGAAAAGTCCGTAACTCTTTTACTGTCTGAGGTCTCCGAGTTTGGCATATTGCCTCTTTACGGGCCTGTCCCAAAGTTCTTTGTCCTGCACTAATTTCATAGCCCAAATAATTCACTTTGCGTTGCATTACCTGTGCCTTTTTCTTGGATAGCCGGTACCCCTGGAGTCCCAGGAAATTCAACAGACTCACTGTCCATGTCATACAATCTTTCTCTGTTTTGGTGGCGATCAGGATATCATCCACATACTGCAACAGCTTCCCCTCCTCAGACGGGGCTTCCCAGGATTCTAAGTCTTTCGCAAGCTGATTGCCAAAAATGGTAGGACTATTCTTAAATCCTTGTGGCAACACCGTCCAAGTGAGCTGGGTCTTTCGACCACTCTTGGGGTTTTCCCTATCAAATGCAAATAATTTTTGGCTGGCTTCATGGAGAGGGAGGCAAAAGAAAGCATCCTTCAAATCTAAAACAGTAAACCAAGTCAATTCAGGTGTTAATACGGTCAACAGGGTATATGGGTTCGCCACTACTGGGTAAAGATCTTCAGTTATCTTATTCACCGCCCGTAAGTCTTGGACCACCCGATATGACCCATCGGGCTTCCGAACAGGTAATATAGGGGTATTGAATTCAGACTCACACTCTTTTAATAATCCCAACTGCAAAAATTTTTCTATCACTGGCCGGATTCCTTCTCTATCTTCCTTCTTTAGGGGATATTGTTTAATTCTTACCGGCTTTTGGCCTTCCTTGATCCTAACTTCAACAGGTGGAGCACTTTTCGCTCTTCCAGGTGCATCGGTAGCCCATACCCCCGGGTACACTTGGTTTAAGATGTCCTCGTTAATGCTTCCTTCTAGGTTAAGACTGGTTAAGGTTAGGCTCAATATTTGAATATATTGCTGATCTTTTACCTCCAGAGTAATTTCTCCCTTTTTTGAACACAATTTTTGCTCCCAATTGTTCCAACAAGTCCCTTCCCAAAAGTGCCTTTGGGGAGTTGGGCATATATAAAAATTTATGAATGCCCCACTGTTTTCCTAATTTATATTCTAAAGGTTTACAAAAATATGCCTTTTCACTTTGGCCAGTCGCTCCTTTCACCATGACATAATCATCTCCCAGGGGCATCAAAGCTTGATTCAGAACCAAGTATGTTGCTCCTGTATCTACCAAAAATTCTACCTCTTGTTGTGTTTTCCCTAGCTTAATTATAACCAGTGGATCCGCTAGGGTAGATTCCCCAGGTTCCCGTCAATCTCCCTTCACATGGGCTACCGTTCCTCCTGTTTGAGCCCTCTGATCCTCCTTGTTCCTTGGGCATTCCTTTTTCCAATGACCGAATTTCTTACACAAAGCGCATTGATCCTTGCCCAGTCGGGGCAAGTCTCGTCTAGGCCCTCTTCCTCTTTCTTCCTGGATAACAGCCATTAATTTCCTTTGCCCCTGCCTATATCCTTCCTCTCTGTTACTAAATACTCTCCATGCTTCATCCAACAATATTTCTAAATTCCTACTCTCTGTAGGCCGTAATTTCTGAAGTTTGCGCCTTATATCCCTTGTAGATTGCCCCCAAAACAGGGAGACTAATTGTTGTATTCCTACCTCTGACCCAGGATCCAGCGGTGTGCTGCGGCGCATTACATCCCTCAATCGATCCAGGAATTCGGATGGAGACTTGGAAGGACTCTGTTTGACTGCATATAAAGCTGACCAATTTATAGTTTTAGGGATTGCTCTCTCTATTCCTTCTGTAATCCATTCCTGATACCCCTGCAATCTTTCCATATGTGCAGATCTATTAACATCCCACTTTGGGTCTTGGAGAGGGAAATATTCCTTAATGTCCCCTCCTGTAATCTTATAATGATCTTCAGCAAGGTTCCCTGCTGTTTTTAAAATCAGCTGTTTCTCTGTCTCCGTCATATATTCCAATAATAGCTGTATATCCTTCCAGTCGGGGTTATGCTGTTTTACAATAAATTGGAAATGCTTAGTTACACCTATCGGATCTCTCCTATAATCTTTTGCAACCTTTTTCCATTCCCCTAGGTCAGCAGTAGAAAAGGGTGCTTTGATTAACATCGTCCCACCATCCGGCCCCACCGCCTCTCGGAGAGGTGCTTGTAAAGCTGTTGAGGTAGTTTTCTTCCTAGTACGGGAAGATACAGGGCTGCTCGGGGGGGTTGGAGTTCTATCCGAGTCTGCATCCTGTTCCTGTGGTCGAGGGGGAGGCTTAAACAAATCAGTTAGATCTTGTTCTGGTGCCTGATGGATTTTATTTGTCTTTGTACATCTTTGTCCAATACTACATGCAGAACAACACCGCCTCAGTTTACCTCTAAACTCCTTGTTGTTCTCTCGCTCAAGTGCAAGCACCATGGGGTCCTGTGGGGGTACCATTCCACAGTCCCTTTGCCACTCCGGATGATTTTGGAGGGTGAAAAACATGTCTGCATACGAAACCTCATCCCATTTTCCTTCTCTCCTTAAAAACAGCATTAGTTGTAATAAAGTATTATAATCTATTGACCCATTAAGTGGCCACTTAGCATCACCTTCTAACTTATACAACGGCCACCACTGATTGCAGTATTTAATAAGGTTCTTTTTACTTTCCGTACCTCCGGTCCCAACAATATCTTTCCAGTGGGCAATTACACAACCCAGAGGACTCTTCCTCAATACTCCTCCTTGATTGTTTCCCATTTTAATACTCTTCCTAATAATTCTTAAGTTTGATTTTGGCTTCTCCTTTTAATAAGCTTCCATGCAAATCGTTCCTTACACTTCTTTATAGTCTTCCCTCAGTTTCCCTCCCACACGTCCCAAATTTCTGGAATTAAATTTTCCTTTACACACCAATCTCACTATTTCACTTAGTGAACTCTTTCCCAATCATAAAAGTGTGGAATTTGGGGAAAACACTCAAGGCAGTCTGGTTTCCGTCTGCCACAGTACCACCTTCTCCCACAAGATTTACACTTCAACAAAAGCCAGGCCGGGTGCTAATTACTATATAGTCCAGTTACAAGCCCACATACAAAGCAGGGAATCACCCCTATTAATACGTAAAGACATTCACACAAACATACATACACCTATAAATTTCAACATATCATTTCCACACACTCACACAAAATCTTTAACATAAACTTCCAAACATTCACATCATACAATCATCGCTCCAGTTGACAACCTTCCAGCAGCTGCAAAAGTAAACCAAGCGCAATTGCAAGGGGGTCCTCTTACCCCATAAACCAAGCGCAACTGCGAGGGGGTGCGCCTACCCTTCTCCTGCCTCTTATATACCAGTCATCGACAGGTCCGTCCTGGCTGCCGATACCGGGATACAGCAGTCACCCCGGATTTGCTCGATCTACCCCCAAGATCGTTAGCGGCCGCTCTATCGGTCAGCAAATCCCCCCTTACCATACAGGGTACCCTCCTCCCATACGGGGACTACACTGCACGCCAGACGTCTCTGCGCGATTTACCAGCTGCCCCGGCCTGTACTTTTACAGGCTACCTTTGTAAACATACCGTTTAGTCCGCGGCTTCAGGAGGTTGTTGTCTGCTCCCGCGGTGAGCGGCTGGCAGCGGAGGCTCCTCCGAGGAAAGTGCTCGGGGCGCGCCGAGGGGCGTCCGCTCCGCAGTCGGTCCCGCAGCCGAGCAGAGACTCTCCTGGCTGGCTCGCCAAACTGACGTGCGGAAAACAGACTCCACGATCAGTGAGATTGTAAAGTAGGTATGTTCATTCAGCGCTGGGCCGCACGGGGGGTAGTCCCACCAAAGTCGTGCGCGCCGCACTCGGCAGTTTGTCTCAAGTTTATACAGTCAAGTGTTACATATTCACAATACGCCTATACATATGCATGACCTATCCCCGCTCCCTATTAAAATTAGCTCCGAGAGGTCATTTCCATAGTCTCCTCTCAACTGCGCTTGCGCAGTGCCTCTTTATGGTGGTCATCTGGTGGTCGCAGAGATGAAGATAGATGACTCCTCTTCGTCACCGCTAGTAACCTTTTTTCTTGCGCAGGCTCAGTGATTTCTTGGTATTCACCCAAGCCGCAAGACCGGTCTTAGCTGGCTCTTGGGGCCTGCTCCTGCTTCTTATCAGGAGCTGTCTTTACCTCATTGGCTGGTCCTTGGGACTAGCTCTTCTTATCAAAGACTGTCTTAGCCTCAGCTAATTTCAACAATGTAAACGCTAAACATCATCCTTCATCCCCCCTTATTATGTCTACTGAGATTCTTTTGACTCCCCTTGTCTCAATCAACTGGAAAATTACAAAGGCTTTGGACTGGGATAGTGGGTGATAAAAAGATATATAAGACTGAGAAATTTTTGGAAGGTTGCCATTCACTGCGGTGGTGGCCCAACTCTGAGTAGTTAATAAAGCAAATCTTGAGAAACCCATGACTGAGAATTCTGTTGGAAGGCCCTGCAGGGGTGGCTCCTGTGAGAAGCTGCTACAAGCTTCCCCAGCTCCAAGTCGGACCTGCCGCTGGCCAATCAGCGACAGTGGTAGCACCTCTGGGATAACATATTTAAGAAGGGGATCCTGCAGTGTAGAGGGGAGATTACAATGTGAGAGAAACGCCTATGCAGACACCGAGGTCAGTAAAGGAGGGAGAGGAGGTGCGCAGGAGGATGTGATGGCCCTGCAGCCTGTGGTGAGATGGCAGGCAGTTCCCCTGCAGCCCAGGGAGGTGAGCGGGGGAGCAGATGCCCACTTGGAGCCCGCAGAGGATCCCACGCCAGAGCAGTTGCGTGCCCCTAAAGATGGCTGGGACTCCGTGGGAAAGCCCGTGCTGGAGCAGCCTGTGCCTGAAGATCTGCAGCCCATGGAAAGGACCCATGGTGGAGAAGTTTGTGAAGGACTGCAGCCCATGGGAGGGACCCCATGCTGGAGCAGGGGAAGAGTGAGGAGTCCTCCCACTGAGGAGGAAGAAGCAGCAGAAACAAGGTGTGATGAACTGATCCCAACCCCCATTCCCCATCCCCCTTTGCTGTTGGCAAAATCTTCCTGGGCCCAGCAGAGTGCACTGCATAAGCACTAGGGCAAAGAGCAAAAGCAAAATGCAGCCACTAAGAAGCACTAGACTGTAAAATGAAGCAAAGCAGGTGAGGCCTGCGGCAAGCAGAGGAGCCTGCCAGTTCATAGGGAAACAGCTTGAGAGCTATAACTTCGGTCCAGCACACTGCACTCAAACCTGTTGTTCTGTGAAAAAACTCGTGTCCCGTGTTGGGCACCAAAAGGGACTGCTGAGGGTAAACCCCGGTAGGCAGCTGAGCCGCACACAGCTTCTCTCTCACAGCCCCCTCAGCAGGATGGGGTAAAGAATCAGAGGGCAGAAGGAAGAGAACACGTGGGTTGAGAGAAAGACAGTTTAGCTGCAAATATTTCTTCACTAGTGAGTCCTGCAAAGGCCTAAGAGACATTAAAACTTTTGCTTACCCAGCGTGCTGTGAGGAGCGGCAGTGGTGAAGCTGGGGTTCGTACAAAGGGAGCTGGGGTTCGCACAAAGGGATCCCCCTTGCTCTGGCCATGACAGCCTTGAGGGGATTAGTTGCAGTAGTGGGGCAGGCTTTCTTCGGGCTAGATGAGTGCAGGAGGGAGTTCAGATTGGACATTAGGAAACAGTTCTTTACTGAGAGGGTGGTCAGTCACTGGAACAGGCTCCCAAGGGAAGCGGCGCCTCTTGGCGGGGCTTGGCTGCCCGGGGCACGGGGAGCGTCCTGCGAGGGGACGCTGCGGGCCGGCAGCCCGTGGCTCGCCGAGGCGCCGACCGCCTTCGGCAGGGCTCGGCCGGGCGACGAGCCGGGACAGCGCCGGAGCCGCGCTGGGAGCCAAGGGGCAGGAGCCTTCGTCTCCCGGGGCGCCGCGCTCCTCCTGTGCCGCCGCCCCTGCCCCGCGGCCCTCCCCGCGCCGCCCCTTCTCCTGCCGCGAAGGGGCCGCGGCCCCGGGGGGCCGGGCCGGGCCGGGGCGGGTCTGTTGGGGGCGGGCAGAGGCGTCGGCGCTGCCCCGGCGAGGGGCCGAGCCGGCGGGGCGCGCAGAAGCCGGCCCGAGCCCGGGCCCGAGCGCGGCTCCGCTCGGCTCCTCTGCGGCTCCCGCCGGGCCCTTCAGCCCCGGCCGGCCCCGGCGCGGCAGGGCACGATGGCGCCCGGGCTGGGGCCGTGGCTCCTGGCCTTGTCCTTGGCCGCGGGGCCGGCAGGTGAGAGCCGGGCGGGGCGGGCAGCGAGCCCGGGGCTGGGCCCGGGGCTGGGGCTGCCCGCGGCCGCGGCTGCTCCGGCGCCGGGCGCGCTGTCGCCTGGCGCTGGCCTTCCTTAGCGGGGAAGCGGGGAAGCGGGGAAGCGGGGAGCGGGTGGCGTGGGCGGGCGGGGGAGAGGGCGAGGGAGGCTTTCGGGCGGCGGGTCGGGGCGCAAGTGTCGGGAGCAGGCGCGGCTCAGCCCCGGGCCGGCTGGGGCTGTGCCGGGGCGGCGGGTGAACGTCCTCGGGCCGTGGGCGCGCCCTGCCCGGCTGCCTGCGCTCTCCGTCCGCAGGGCTGTGGGCGCAGCTGAGGCTGGTGGAGGACGGCGGAGGGCTGCGAGCGCCCGGGGACACCGTGCGCCTCTCCTGCCGCGGATCCGGCTTCAGCTTCAGGGACTATCACATTCTGTGGTACCGTCAGGCAGCCGGCGGCAGTCTCGAGTGGGTGTCCTTAATCAGCTGGGATTCGGGTTCTACGAAGCAGTACGGGGCAGGAGTGCAGGGTCGAGCTACAGTGTCCCGGGACAATTCCCGGTCCGAGTCGATTCTGTCCCTGCGGGACCTGCAGCCCCAGGACTCTGCCCGCTACTTCTGCGCTGTTCGCACAGGGACAGGAAATCCAGCTGAGCTTTAACACAAACCTGCTGGGGCCCGGCCCAGGGTGCACAATATTTGGAGCCAGCGAGTGCTGAGGTGGCTCAGGGTCGTTCCCAGGAAGAGATTGTCTATCAGTGCACACTGCAGGTGGTCCTGGCTTTTGGGAAGAGCTCCTTTCCCAGCACTGCCAATTTCCGTCTCCTGAGTCCCAAATGCAGTGTTTTATTCTGAGAAGGTGGTTCAATGTGTTTCCGTCACCCAACCAGGCCGGCTGCTCTGCCTGCCTGCAGCCCCTCTCTGCCCTCCCTTGGCCCCTTCTTCCCTGGGGTACTCAAAGCACTTGGGCTTTGGCAACACCATTGCCTGGCAATGCCATTGCCTGCTTCCATGCACCCTTTTGTGGGCCATTGCCTTGCACCAGTGAGAGTAAAGCAGTCATGGAACAGCCCTGCTTTTGTTTCAGGTGCATTTCAGGGTGATGAGATCCAAGCGATGAAGTCTACGGTGTGGTGGCAAGCAGGGAATACTGGGACCTTACGATGCACTTAAGCTCCAATGCCTCCTATATTTACGTGGCCTGGTATCGGCAGCGTCCCGGTGGACCGCTGCAGTACTTGCTGCAGAGCAAGGGCCGGGGAGGCTCCTACAGCCACACAGCCCCTTTTGCCCGCAAGAGGTTTTTCTGCCAGGCTGACGAGAGCTCCGGGACGCTGATCATCACCGGGCTGGAGCTGGGGGACAGTGCGCTCTGTTACTGCACCCTGCAGGGACCACAGTGAGAGACACTTGGGGCGTGCCTGAGCAACATCAGCTTCCACCCCTCCTGCTCTCCCCTCCTGCACGTTCGCGGGAGTCACAGCCCATCTCAGTGCTGAGTCAGTGCCTGTATTCAGAGAGAGAGGGGTGTCATGGTGGCCGGGTGCTGTCAGTGGTCCAGAGAATAGAATAGAATAGAATAGAATAGAATAGAATAGAATAGACTATTTCAGTAGGAAGGGACCTGCAACCATCATCTAGTCCAACAGCCTGACCAGTTCAGGGCTGACCAAGTTAAAGCAAGTTATTAAGGGCATTGTCCAAATGCCTCTTAAACACTGACAGGCTTGGGGCATCAACCACCTCTCTAGGAAACCTGTGCCAGTGTTTGAGCACCCTCTCGGTAAAGAAATGCTTCCTAATGTCAAGTTAGAGCCTCCCCTGGAACAGCTTTGAACCATTCCTGCGCATCCTATCGCTGGATCCCAGGGAGAAGAGATCAGCACTTCCCTCTCCACTTTCCCTCCTCAGGAAGCTGTAGAGAGCAATGAGGTCAGCCCTCAGCCTCTTTTTCTCCAAACTAGGCAAGCCCAAAGCCTCAGCTGCTCCTCATAGGACATGCCTTCCAGCCCTTATGGGGGGAATCCTGATGTGGGAAAGCTAAGCAGAGCAGATGTGTGGGCAGAGAGGAGCTGGGGAGAGATGAGCAGGAGCCGCTCCGGCCGTGTGTAACACCCTGCGCGTGGTGTCATTGCCCATCCTTGCGAATTGGACAGGGGCAGAGGAGGAGTTGGATGTTTCCACATGGGAACTTAGCACACCCTTCCCAGCCTTTCATGCATTGCATAAATTGAGGAGATGATCCTTCCCCTCTACTCACAGAATCACTTAACGACTGCGTTTGGAAGGGACCTCCAAAGGTCATCTGGCCCAACCCCTCTACTCCAGCAGGGCTACCTGGAGCCGGTTCTGTTGCGCAGGACCATGACCAGACATCTTTGGAATATCTCCAAGCATGGAGACGCCACAAGCTTCCTGAGCAACGTGTGCCAGCGCTTGCTCACTCGCATGCTGAAAAAGGATTGTCTGACGTTCAGAGGGATACCTTGAGATATCGCAGCCTGTTCATCCTTGTCTCCTGGGGTCACAGGTGCCCTTTCTCAGGTGCAGACAAAGGCCTCGGGCCCCACAGTAGGGAAGGTCTCAGAGATACCTGCCGCTTCTCTGGTGTACCCATCATCAACGGCAGCTACACTTGGGACTGGATCTAGCAGACTCGTGGCAGAGACCTGCAGCATATAGTGTTGCAGTATCCATGGTTAAAATCCTGATCCATGGCTCTTTGCAGGGGAACCCCAACAAGGAGGATATGGAGGGTGCCCACCACCAGGACTATACTCCAGCTGTCCATGAGCTTGGGGCATAGGGAACCCAGCATGTCCTACCATGTCGGGACAGCCCCAAGGGGCCCAGGGCACCTTAGGCCACCCTGGCCCTGCATCCCCCTGCTTCTCTTCCTGGCCTCAAGCCTCCAGTTTCAGTGGGCTCCTCTACCCTCTGCAACTGCCTTTTTGCACCCTAGTCCTGGAGGTTCCCTCCCCAAAGGGACATGCTGGAGCACCCATCAAAAGAGAGGAGAGGGAAGGGATGCAGAAAGTCTGTGGAGGGCCAGTGTGGAGTGGGCAATGCTCCCCCAAATGGTGGTAGCAGTCAAGAGGGTGACACTGTGTCAGGGCTCAGTAGGTGTCCCCTGCTGTGGTTGTAGGGGAGCTCTGAGTTCCTGCTGAGTACGGTGAGCACAGAGAAGGGAGTGACCCTGCTCTGCTGAGGAGCCCCAACAGCCTGGTCCCTGCTGAGTCCTGTGCACGTGAGTTTTGGGGATGAGCTGGGGGGCCTGAGCCTACACGTGTACCCCAGAGGTTCAGTGCCACGGACACCCAAGATCTCACATGTCCTTTGCTGCCTTTGCTGCTTGGGTGTTCTGGGAAGGCTTTGATGTGAAGAGGCAGGAGGATAAGTGTCAGCAGGAGGGAGCACATGCCAGAGTAGGGTGCTGGGCCAGAGCTGAGGGAGCAGAGGGGGAGCATATCTGCCTAGGGGTGCCCTGTCCAAGCAGAGTTGGGCTCAGGGGGCTCACATCCAGGAGCAGCATCTCAGCAGCACCAAGGGAAAGGGGCCCCCCAGGGAAGGCAACCTGCCAATCCACAGGGCCAGCTCCAAAGTCCCAGCAGCACTCTCCAATCCTTTTTGAAGAGGAAGATCGAGGGTGGCTCAAAACCAACATGTCACCTTTTACCCACCACAGGTTTTCCTGCCAAATGGGGGCTCTGTTATTGCACCCTGCTGCGTGAGAGACACCTGGGAGTGCACCAACAGCTTCAACTTCTGTTCCTCCAGCCCCATCTCTCGCCTTCACTGTTGCCATAGACCGAGGGTGCGACTAGGAGCGACTAGGACTGACCGTAGTGACAGAGGCACAGACAGGGCAAACATGGGCAGAGCTATTCTGCAGGCAGTGAGAAGCTGGAGAGAGGTGAGACAGAGCAGGCCTGGCCATATGGACTGCCATGCGCATGGGGTTATTTTTCATCCTAGGTAAGTGGAAGGAAGGGGTGATGCCCTCCAGGAACTGAGCATGCCCCTGTGCTCTGCACGGCTCTGTGGAGCTGTGCTGATCGCTTGCAGCCTGACCTGCCTCTGCCTCTCGATGTCGTCAAACATCCCTGCAGAGCACGGTGGGAAGAGGCCTCCTCCTCTTCTAGCTGTGAGTTAGGCACCTCTGTCCAGCCTGTCTCCTCTGCAGTGTGGGGACAAGCAGGGCACCTTCCTGCCCCACCCACATCTTGGGGCCTAATGTTATACACCTGGAGCGGACACACTGCTCATGGGGCACTGCAGCCCATCTTGCAAAGACAAGGTCTTAGGATGGCAGCATAGGGCCCAAGGCCCGCTTGCCTGTGAGAGGTGCTTGTCCATTTTTCCTCGCCTTGTTTATCCATGCAGGCCTCCTGGCATTTTTACCTGACTCCTTGCTCGTTGGGATGTCGGACGGTCTTGAGTTCAGCACTGGTGAGAGTGTGGACTGCTGTGTCCACTCCTGGGCTGCCCAGCAGAGGAAAGACATGGACATAGCACAGCAAATGCAATGAAGGTCCATGAAGATGAGGAAGAGAGCATCTGACACACAAGGGGAGCCTGAGAGAACTGGGGGTTTACTGTCAATGTCACTACTGGAACAGGTAGTGTCCACTCTCAGAGATACTCAAAACTGAACCGGACAACGTTGTGGGCAGCCTACCATGGTGGCTTGACCCAAGATGGCAGCTAAGCCCCAAACAACCGCTCACTTACTCCCTCCACAGTGGGACAGGAGACAGAATCGGAAGGGTAAAAGTGAGAAAATTTGTGTGTTGAGATAACGAGAGTTTAATAAGCAAAGCCAAAGCTGCACACACAAACGATGCAAAATAATAAGCTCATTCTCTGCTTCCCATTGGCAGGCAGATGTTTAGCCATTTCCAGGAAAGCAGGCCTTCATCACGCATAACGGTTACTTGGGAAATGCAAATGTCATATCTCCAAATAACCACATTTCCTCCAGCTGTTATTGCTTCGCATGATGTCATGCGGTATGGAATATCCCTTTGGCCAGTTGTGGTCAGCTGTACAGCTCGTGGGGGAACATGAGAAACAGAGGAGGCAGTGATGCTACATAAGCACTGTTCAGCAATAGCTAAAATATTGGTGTGTTATCATCATGGTTTTGGTCACAAAATATCACAGCTGCCAATACAGGCTGCTAGGAAGAAAATTAACTCTGTCCCTTCTGCACCACTACAGTTACTGAACACCGTTTGACCCTGCTTCAAGCAGGAGGGTTCAACTAGACCTTTTCCAGAGGTCCATTACAGCCTCCACTCTTCTACCATCCTAGGAGCAAAACTGGTGCTTCTTCTGCTCCCCTTTTCCAGAAGTCCATTACAGCCTCCACTCTTCTACCATCCTAGGAGCAAAACTGGTGCTTCTTCTGCTCCCCTTTTCTTATGTCGTTTCTGGGGAGCCTGAGAGGACAGCATGAGGCCTGATGGCCAGCCAGAGCTTTTAAGAGACAGCTGTGGGGGCTGGAAAGGCTGTGGGAGTACTCTTGCATCCTTGGGTTTCTGACTGGGGGAACACCTCTAGTCTTTGCCCCTGACCTCATGCGCTGTACCCCCTGCACTCCTCCAGCAGTGGCCTTTGGGTGTGATGAAATTCCCTCCCCTGCCCTCCATTCTGTCCAGGAACCCTGCCTCCAGCAACAAGCTGTGCCCGCAGTAGGCCTCTCAGGCCCCAGGAACCAGCCAGTCAACCACCCAAATGGCGATGCATGTTATTCCCCGTCCTTCCAATGCCGGGCTCTGGGTTTGTGTACGTGGTTGTCCAAACTCATCACATGCGTATGTAGCTGTCTCTGCACCTTTACAGAAGAACAACACACAGTAAGCTCTAACAGAAGACCACACACCTTACATACATGTGGCAGACGCCAGGTATACAGAAACCATAACCATGCTGACTAGCTCTCCTGCCTCCTCTGGGGGCTACTTTTTTACCTGCCCATATTACTTGTGTATCACTTGCATTTTTCTCTCTTGCCTTCCAGCTTTGAACTCCTGTAAAACAGCTGTTTCTGCAAGTCCTCAGGAGAGAAGCAAACTCTTGAGTTTCAGTTTTCCCCTTTGCCCTGTGTTACGGATGCACGACTAACCAAATCCAACAGGTGTTAAAACTCAGATTTATTCTTTAGCAAAAGTTAGTTAGAAGTCTGGTAACATTTTATAAAACCACAGGCTCAATGATGTAAAGAGAATTAATACTACACAGCCGACTTAAGAATCTCCAAGATTTAAAGTGATGGCTCAAAATGCGCGTATCACTCACCTAAAAGCTGAGGGCTCTCTCCCTCGAGGAGTTACCTCGGGCGGTGCCCTGGCCCGAGGGGGAGTCCCCGACTGCAGACCCGCTGCTCCGAGGAGGACTGCCAACGTGTCCTCCTGCGGGACCCCGTTTATACCCCTGTCGAATCTGACCTGTGGTCATTTAATTCTATTGGCCAGGAGGGTCACCTCGGTGTACCTGGCGCATCTCGATTGGCCAGTTCAAATTTCAACCTGCAGCCTCCAGGGTTTCCTTCCCCTTCTTCCTTCCTGGAGAAGTTTGTTTCCTGCTGGCAGGATGGGGGGGGGGCGGGATGTACTGCCACAATCCACCCCGTGACCACAGTCATGATTCGACTGGTTTCTCTGGAGTTCTGGTACAGTCACCTCTTGCCTCCAAAGTTAAAAGCGGGTTCAGTTTGGCGAGTTTGACGCTCATTGTGTGTCATCGTTCCCTTGTGGTCTAGAACTAAAGTGGAATATCAAACACAGGAATATCCAGTGTATGGACAGTTTAAAGGAGTATACTTAACCGTTAGTACAGGCTTCACTACCAAGCCTTTGGTAGAACTTATTGCAATATAGATTACAGTAATCATAACTACAAGCATTATTAAAGATTAGAGAAGGCTGGTCGCCCACCCCATGAAAGAAAATCTGAACATATCAAAACTTTTCCCAACCAGTTGGTCCCTGGTGCAGAAGCAATTGCCTCCGAGTCTCTTGCCGTATTCTCTCGTTGATTTAGTCTTGAAGCCACATTGACACATTTGGAGTGAACGCAGCGGTTGTCCATTGACATATTCAAAACTTTACGTATACCCTTCTCTTTCTTTGGCATCTAATCCAATACAGCCCAATTTTTGATAGTCATTTTACCAATATGTTATAACCGATTGTTTGAGAGTCCCCGAATTGTTAGATGTAGCGTTGGCTAAGGTTGATAGCTGTAAACTCAGTTCTAGGGTGCTCTGTTGATGTTCCTTGAGTACCATACACAGTTGCCCCCACGGAATTTCAGGGCATAGCGTAGTACCATTCCAACTCCACCCCGTGATCCCATGGGTTAGTTGGAGGATATAGTCACATCTGGTGTTTCATACTGAACCAGTATTTACTGCACTTGGTGACCAACTATAAACAACATGAGTGTAACTTCCTCCCCCGTCCAATCTGAACCTCCAACTATAATTGTTACATTACTCTCATGCGAGGTCAAGGACTCGTGATATATTAATGTCCATCATTTTACCACGACATTATCATCCAGATCTTCACCATCCACGCCTGTCACCGTCATCACTGTCAGCAAAAGGACTGGAATGACTCGTTCCTTTATGGTCCTGTAAAAAAAGCACAAACTAGGCCTCGGTCTTAAAACCGGGTCACAGGGTTAGAAGTCCGGGATTATCCATCGCGCACTGATGTGGTGAGTCTTTCCACTCCCATGAGATGGTCTCAGAAGACCAATGTAATCAACCTGCCACGTGCTCCAAAGAGCCTTGCCTTGTCTGATATGCTGGGCCGGAGCTTGGTTTGGGTGATTAGCTTTAAGCCTTTTCGGCATTGTGGGCAAGCTGTAAGAATTGCTTCACAGGTTTTCATAGACACTGGCCAACCCCAAGATCGGCATTCATAATAGAGATCTGCTTTCCCTGAGTGGCTTCGTTTGATATGCAACCATTCTGCTAGTCTATCCCAATCTTCCTTCTCACTGGTGACCATCCTGATTTGGGCCAGGTGGTCCACCTGCTGATTCCATTTCGCAGCTGGGGTTCCATCCCAAGCATGTCCCTTCACCCATCCCACCTTTAAAGGTCAGGATCTCCCTATTGCCAGGAGACGTTGCCAGTCCTCCGTCCTCCACACTTTCGCATGACCTACTTCCCCCTTACTAGATTCCCACTGACATATCCACTCTGTAGCACCCTTAAAGGTTGCATAAGAGTCAGTATAGACGATGGTAGCACCATTCTCTATGGCCAGTAATAAAGCCCATAGTTCTCCTACTTGTGCACTACCTTCACCCTCTTCTTCGACTGTCTTCCCAGTACCAATCTCCAACGCCACTGCTTTATATTGCCACTCTGATCCCACTCGACAGGCAGATGCATCTGTGAACCACACTCCCTGCACATCTGAGACTGCCATGAATTCGGGTGCCTTCTCAATCGGAGAAGGTTTATATGGTTGACCCAGCAAGGCTGGGTCAGGGTTTACAGGTTGCTGTAGTTTGAAAGCTTTAGTCAGACCCTCCTTTAGTGGGAGCAATTGGCTTATCCCTTCTAGGTATACATACCATTTCCTAACTGTGGCCTTTTGGGCTACTCCTTCCGGAGGAGGTGACCCATTGAGGATTGAATTTAAGAGAGGGAAAGGACCCTGTACTATAACATCCTGTGAGGTACGCAGCTTTTCAGCCTCTTTAACTGCTCTAGTGAGGGAGAGGACCCCCTTTTCCCAATCTGAATATCGTCGCTCCGTTTCTTTGAATGCAGTGGAGGAGAATAATAATGGTCTAGCTGGTCCCTGTGGCCCCTTTTGAAACACACCACAGTATGAGGCATGTTCAGCAAATCCCCATTCCACCCTTAAAGGATCTCGTGGGTGCAATGGACCTAGTCTCTGATAAGCCTTAAGCTCATCTTTCAGAGTGTTAAGGGCTAACGTATGTTGCGAAGTCCAATCCCATTTTCTGGTTTTTTCCGAGCAAGTCATAAAGAGGGCGGCCAATCACTGAAAACCCTGGTATATGTTTTCTCCAATAGCCCATTCTTGACTAACAGATTCCAGATGGCCTCAGCCACTTGTCCTACCTGTTCCTTGTTGTCCCCACCAACTAGGATATCATCTATATATTGATATATGTGGACACCTGGGGGTACTTCCACAGCATCAAGGAGCTTGGCTAAAGCATTGTGAGCGATAGTAGGGGAGTGCTTGTACCCCTGGGGAAGTCGATTAAAGGTGTACTGGGTCCCTTCCCAAGTGAAGGCAAACTGGGGTTTGTCCTCTTCCCTTAGGGGAACCATAAAAAACCCATATCTTTGACATCTAAAGCAGCCATCCATGGGTGGGCTGCAGCCTGTATTGCTGTTATCACTGAGGTGATACTTGGGACGGCAGAAATTAATGGCGGGGTATTACTATTCAATCTTCTATAATCAATTGTTAGTCGCCACCTTCCATCTGATTTACGGAGTGGCCAAACAGGAGAATTGTAAGGAGAAGGTGTGCAACTGATGATCTCTCTTTTCTCCAGATCATTAATTACTTCCGAAATGCCCCGTTTGGCCACGGCTGGAAGTGGGTATTGAGGGACACGGGTTACCTTAGATTGCGGTAGTGCAGGAGCAACCTGCAATGTTCTCACACGAATAGCCTCTGCCTCCCTGCCCCCAATGCTCCACACCCTACCATTGGGTAGATACCATTGTCTGCCTGCCAGCACATCAAATCCCAGTATATTTCCCTCATAGGGGCTTAAAGCCACCTCCACAGCTGTCATTCTTTCCCCCCCCCGGTAGCCAAAGTTGGGTTCGAGCTATGGGGCATTTTTCTGTCGCCCCTGTTACTCCTCTAATGTTTATAGCCTTTCTTGATGGCCTAATTCCCAGCTCACTAGCTTCTTGCTCATTTAAAACACTAATTTGGGCTCCTGTATCAATTAAGAATTCCAAACTTATCCGTTTTGGGCCCACAGGAATGTGTATATAAGGCTCCTTATCAGCAGACCATTGGCAAGTATTTACCATGCGGATTGGGCAGCCTGAACCCCAAACCGCAGCTCCTAGTTTTTAGCCCTTCCAGTTCCTCTCGCAGTGCCGCGAAAGGGTCCCGTCTCTCTTCCTGAGGGGGCGGGGTTGCTGGCGCTTCCCTTTGGTCTCCAGCTTTCCCCTCCAGCAATCCCACTCCTGCATGCTGCCGGCGGACTGCCCGTGCAGCACGGCTCGGGCTGCCCCCAGTGCCGGTGCCTTCCGCCAGAGACCGTCCCTTCTGGGATCATAGTTCCGACCCGATGGCCCCCAGTAACCTCTCGCTTCATCACCACCCAACAGCATCCAGTCCTCCCCCGCTAGAGAAACTCTCCACAAACACCCAGGCTTGGCCTCGCCCGGCCTGTGCGAAAACCCAGCTCGCAACTCACCGAGCTCGGGTCCCAACCAAGGGGCCGCACAAAGAGCGCTCCGGGGGCTCCCACCGTGCGGACCCGCGTGCCCTTCTGTTTCAATAAGGGGCTGCACGTCCCTTTCCTCCAAGTCCACTTTCAGACAATCTATTTCCCCTTGCCTTTTCGCAGAATCACTCTTTCGGTTCTGCGCTTGAATCAAGCAGGCGCCCAGGAGGGCACACACACTGCCTTTGCCATCTCGACAAGTTCCGCGGCATAGTTCTACTCTCTCCATGACCGCTGCCGGGTCGGACCACTTCTCCTTCGCCCAGTCCAGACCCGGGGGAGAAGGGCTGCAGCCGTGCCTCCGTAAGAATTCCTCTATTAACACCATCCTGCCGACTACGCCAAAATGTTACGGATGCACAACTAACCAAATCCAACAGGTGTTAAAACTCAGATTTATTCTTCAGCAAAAGTTAGTTAGAAGTCCGGTAACATTTTATAAAACCACAGGCTCAATGATGTAAAGAGAATTAACACTACACAGCCGACTTAAGAATTCCCAAGATTTAAAGTGATGGCTCAAAACGCGCGTATCACTCACCTAAAAGCTGAGGGCTCTCTCCCTCGAGGAGTTACCTCGGGCGGTGCCCCGGCCCGAGGGGGAGTCCCCGACTGCAGACCCGCTGCTCCGAGGAGGACTGCCAACGTGTCCTCCGGCGGGACCCCGTTTATACCCCTGTCGAATCTGACCTGTGGTCATTTAATTCTATTGGCCAGGAGGGTCACCTCGGTGTACCTGGCGCATCTCGATTGGCCAGTTCAAATTTCAACCTGCAGCCTCCAGGGTTTCCTTCCCCTTCTCCCTTCCTGGAGAAGTTTTGTTTCCTGCTGGCAGGATGGGGGGGGCGGGATGTACTGCCACACCCTGGCACGTACCACCTACAAAACCACAGAAAGTTAGTGCACATTGCCTCTTGTCCTGTCACTGAGCACCACTGGAAAGAGCTTGGCCCTGCCTTCCCTACAGCATCCCTTCATATGTTTCCACATATTGATGAGATCCCCCCCGAGCCTTCTCTTCTCCAGGGTAAACAGTCCCAGCTCTCTCAGCTTTTCCTCACATAAGAGCTGCTCCACTCCCATTATCACCTTCGTGGCCCTCCACTGGGCTCTCTCCCATATGCCCAAGTCTCTCCTGCAGTGGGCAGCCAAGAAGTGAAGCTAGTACTCCAGGTGTGACCTCGCCAGTGCTGAGTAGAGAGAAGGGATCACCTCCCTGACCTGCTGGCAATGCTTTGCCCAATGCAGCCCCGGCTACCTCGAACCTTCTTTGCCGCAAGGGCAGATTTCTGGTCAGGTTGTCGTCCAGCAGAACGCTCGGGTCCTTTTCTGCGAATGCGATTTCCATCTGAGCAGCCCCCAGCCCGCCCTGGTGCACGGGGTTGCTCCTCCCCAGGTGCAGGACTTTGCTCTTGCCCGTGTTGAACGGGAGGGGGTTCCTGTCAGCCCGCTTCTCCAGGCTGTCGAGGTCCCTCGGGATGGCAGCACAGCCCTCCGCGTGTCTTGGTCCCCGCGGGCGGGGGATGGGAGCGCGGCCAGGGCGGGCTTGGCTGCCCGGGGCACGGGGAGCGTCCTGCGAGGGGACGCTGCGGGCCGGCAGCCCGTGGCTCGCCGAGGCGCCGACCGCCTTCGGCAGGGCTCGGCCGGGCGACGAGCCGGGACAGCGCCGGAGCCGCGCTGGGAGCCAAGGGGCAGGAGCCTTCGTCTCCCGGGGCGCCGCGCTCCTCCTGTGCCGCCGCCCCTGCCCCGCGGCCCTCCCCGCGCCGCCCCTTCTCCTGCCGCGAAGGGGCCGCGGCCCCGGGGGGCCGGGCCGGGCCGGGGCGGGTCTGTTGGGGGCGGGCAGAGGCGTCGGCGCTGCCCCGGCGAGGGGCCGAGCCGGCGGGGCGCGCAGAAGCCGGCCCGAGCCCGGGCCCGAGCGCGGCTCCGCTCGGCTCCTCTGCGGCTCCCGCCGGGCCCTTCAGCCCCGGCCGGCCCCGGCGCGGCAGGGCACGATGGCGCCCGGGCTGGGGCCGTGGCTCCTGGCCTTGTCCTTGGCCGCGGGGCCGGCAGGTGAGAGCCGGGCGGGGCGGGCAGCGAGCCCGGGGCTGGGCCCGGGGCTGGGGCTGCCCGCGGCCGCGGCTGCTCCGGCGCCGGGCGCGCTGTCGCCTGGCGCTGGCCTTCCTTAGCGGGGAAGCGGGGAAGCGGGGAAGCGGGGAGCGGGTGGCGTGGGCGGGCGGGGGAGAGGGCGAGGGAGGCTTTCGGGCGGCGGGTCGGGGCGCAAGTGTCGGGAGCAGGCGCGGCTCAGCCCCGGGCCGGCTGGGGCTGTGCCGGGGCGGCGGGGTGAACGTCCTCGGGCCGTGGGCGCGCCCTGCCCGGCTGCCTGCGCTCTCCGTCCGCAGGGCTGTGGGCGCAGCTGAGGCTGGTGGAGGACGGCGGAGGGCTGCGAGCGCCCGGGGACACCGTGCGCCTCTCCTGCCGCGGATCCGGCTTCAACTTCGGGAATTCCACAGTTTGGTGGTACCGTCAGGCAGCCGGCGGCAGTCTCGAGTGGGTGTCCTACATCAGCGCTGATTCCTCAGTGATTCAATTGGGGCAGTCAGTGAAGGGTCGAGCTACAGTGTCCCGGAACAGTTCCCGGTCCGTGTCATCTCTGTCCCTGCGGGACCTGCAGCCCCGGGACTCTGCCCGCTACTTCTGTGCTGTTGCACGGGGACAGGAAATCCAGCTGAGCTTTAACACAAACCTGCTGGGCCACAATGTCAGAGCTGTGGGGCAAGGGGCTGCTTGGGGTGGGGGCCTCAGGGTGGTTCCCAGGCAGTGAAGTTCCATCACTCTACACCGCAGGAGTTCCTGGCCTTTCCTGCACACTGCGGGAATTGTAACTTATGGTAAATTAAAACAGAGTAGGATTGTGATCAACAAAAAAACTGGAAACACCTTCCCCTACACCTCCCACTTTCCTCCCTTGCTCAGCTTCATACCTTCATTCCCAATTCCTCTACCTCCTCTGCCCAAGTGGCCCATGGGTGATGGGGTTTGAGGTGAAATCATAACACTTCATCTCTACTGCTCCTTCCTCCCTCCCATGGTCTGCAGTCCTTCACAAATGGCTCCGGGATGGTTCCTTTTGGAGGGCTGCAGTCCTTCAGGATAAACATGCTCCAGCATCAGCTGTCCACAGGCCCCAGTTCCTGTCAGGGCACACTCATGTACCCTGCCATGTGATCCTACACAGGCTGCAGGGAAACAACTGTCCCACTGTGGTGTCTTCCATGGGCTGCAGGGGAATCTCTGCTCTGGTGTCTGGAGCACCTCCTCCCCCTCCTTGTTGTCCCATAGGCAATGCCTGCTTTGCTGATGAGCTCAGCTTTGGCCTGTGGCAGGTATTATCCTGAGCTGGCTGGAACGGGCTGTGCTGGACACGAGGCAGTCCCTGAGTGCTTTCCACAGAGGCCACCCCTGCAGTCCCCTGCTACCAAAACCTTGCAATGGACATGCCGTACATGGGTGTTACAGCCCACTTCTGTGCC
Source organism: Harpia harpyja (assembly GCF_026419915.1). Taxonomy (NCBI): domain Eukaryota; kingdom Metazoa; phylum Chordata; class Aves; order Accipitriformes; family Accipitridae; genus Harpia; species Harpia harpyja. The sequence continues at coordinate 79,653,490 of NC_068943.1, read as the reverse complement.
AAGGTGGTGACTGAGCTGTGCCTGGGGCACGGAGTGGGGACTGGTCATGGCCGGGTGGTGTCAGAGGTCCAGAGAAGTGGGAAGCCAGAGCAGAGCAGGTCTGTGAGCAGAGAGGAGCTGGGGAAAGGTGAGCAGAAGCCACTCTGACCATGTAGGACCTCGTGTGAGTTGAGTCATTGCCTGTTCTAGCTAAGTAGACCAGGGTGGAGGTTTGGAAGGTTCCACACCGGGGAACTTGGCACACCCTTTCACACCTTGCATAATCGAAGTGATGATCCTTCCTCTCTCCTCACAGAATGAATGATATTGGAAGGGACCTCAGCAGGTCCTGTTGTCCAACCCCCCTGCTCCACCAGACCACCTAGATCGAGGCCTTGTTTTCTTTTCACCCTCACTTCAGGTATTACTGAACATTGATGAGATTCTTCTGTGAGCCCTCTCTTCTCCAGGCTTCACATTCATGGCAGTCTCAGCCTTTCCTTATAGGAGAGATGCTCTAGACCCCTTCTCATCTTTGTGGGCATGTGGAGGACTCTCTACCTTATGTCCATGTCTCTCACGTACTGGAAAGCCAAGAGCTGGACCCAGTACTCCAGGTGTTTCCTCCAGTGCTGAGTAGAGAGGAAGGATCCATCCTGATGATGATACTTTGTCTAATGCAGTAAAGGATACCTTTAGCCGCCTTTGCTGCCACGGCACATTGCTGGCTCATGGCCAACTTGGTGTCAACCACAACACAAAGGTCTTTTTCTGCAAAGCTGCTTCCCAGCTGGGTGACCACAGCCTGTCCTGGTGCATGGAGTTGTTCCTCCCCAGATGCAGGACACTGCTCTTCCCCTTGTTGAACTCTGTGAGGTTCCTGTCAGCCCATTTCTCCAGCCTGTTGAGGTCCCTCCGGATGGCAGCACTAACTTCTGCTGCATCAGCCGTTCCTCCCAGGTTGCTGTCACCTGCACATTTGCTGAGGGCACATTCTGTCCCATCTTCCAGATCATTAATGAAGATGTCGAACGGGACTGGAGCCGGTACTGACCCCTGGGGTACACTGTTAGTTGCTGTCCTCCAACTAGACTTCATGCTGCCGATCAGCACCATCTGGTCCCAGGCATTCAGACAGTTTTGATCCACGTCACCGTGTGTTCATTTAGCCCGGCCTTCATCAGCTTCTCGAGGAGGATCATACGGGAGACAGTGTTGAAAGCCTTCTGGATGTCAAAGCAGCCAATATTCACTGCTCTCCCCTCATACACAAAGCCAGTCATTTCTTTATAGAAGGTTATCATGTTGGTCATGCGTAACTCCCCCTAAGTGAATCCTGATGACTTTCGTGTCCTTCCTGTGCCTGGAAATGGTTCCCAGGACTTGTTGGTCTATCACCTTTCCGGGGCTCGAGGTGAGGCTGAGCAGCCTGCAGTTCCCTGGTCGAGAATAGAGAACTGTCTTATTAACATGCCAGGAAAGGTGGTAAAATGTTACAAAATCTTCCATCTGTTCTGATGCTGAGAACCTGATCCTGGTGCAGCATCAGCCGAGCCACCACTCAGTACATGGCCCATTGCACGCATCCTGAACCCTGGTGACGTTTGCCCCTATTGTATTCTTCAGAAATTTTACAGGGATCTCTTAGAAGCACTGTGTTGTAGAAGGAAAGCATGTAGCTTCATTGGAAAAGAAAGCCAAGGCTATTCCAATGACATCATTGCTGCTGCCATGTGGTTGATGACTCCAGGCACTTCCATTATGATTAGCTGGCTAAGTTCATCCATTTTGTGGGTTAACCCTGGCAGGCAGCTAAGCACCACACACCTGCTCAGCCACTAGTTCCTCAGCAGGCTGGGGCTGAGAGTTGGAAGGGCAGAAGTGAGAAAACCCAGGGGTTGATATAAAGACAGTTTCCTGGGTAAAGCGAAGATGGTATGGTGGCTGCTGAGGTCAGGAGGCGCATTGTGTTGTGTACAGTTACTGGCCGCCAAAGCCAGCTCAGGCTGGGTTATGCTGTACCTGCAGGCTTCTTGTGAAGTTCATCGTCCCTTGGGTTTGTTGGTTCCTGGTACAGTACTTCCTGTAACATGCAACTCAGATCATGGGTTGCAACAATTTAGCGCTATGTTTATTACAGCCTGCAGGTGTTGTACCGTTGGAGCAGGGCACAGGCTGTAACACTGCAATGAACTCCTCCCCTCTGTGTCAGTTTTTGCTCAAGCCCTTCTCAAATGTTGGCTAACACACAGCTCATGCTAAGGCCTGCTCGCCCACGAACCTCGTTGCTTTCAGGGGTGTACCTCCTCCCGCGTGGACTTACCCACAGGTCACAGTCCCTGCCACTCGCTCTCGTACTGGAGTATGTCAACCCAGGCGCATGGCCATTGCTGCTGGCAAAGTCTTCCCAGGCACAGCAGAGTGAGATGATAAGCACTACAGCCAACAGCAAAAGCAAAAAGCAGCCACTAACGAGCATTGGTGTCTAACACGAAGCAAAGCAAGCAAGCCCGGTGGCAAGCAGAGAAGCCTGCCAATTCATAGCTGCGCAGCTGTAACAGCTATAACTTCGGCCCACTAGACATGTTGTTCTGTCAAAAACCCTCGTGCCCTACGTTGGGCACCAAAAAGGACTGCTGAGGGTGACCCCTGGTAGGCAGGTAAGCGCCACACAGCTTCTCTCTCACAGCCCCCTCAGCAGGATGGGGGAAAAAATCAGAGGGGAGAAGGAAGAGAACACATGGGTTGAGAGAAAGACAGTTTATTCTTTACTAGTAAGGCCTGCAAAGGCCTAAGAGACATTAAAACTTTTGCTTTCCCAGGTGTGCTGTGAGGAGGAGGCAGTGGTGGAGCTGGGGTTTGTACAAAGGGGTCCCCCTTGCTCTGGCCATGACAGCCTTGAGGGGCTTAGTTGCAGTAGTGGAGTAGGCTTTCTTCAGGCTGGATGAGTGCAAGAGGAGTGACAACAGCCAAGACTGGTTGTGTGGAGCAACCCGTCCTCTCCCCACGCGCCCCCTCATGTTTTCTCCAAGAGAGCATCCGCGGGGTGAGCAAAGCTGGGGGAGGGATGGAAGAAGAGAATCCCTAAAGAGCATGTCCCTGAGCAGATGCAGGGATCCACCTGCCAAGGGCGTCAGCTTCTGTTGCTTTCCTTTGCCATTTCAGGCGAGGTGCACGAGGAGATGGTGCGTAAGGCGATGTGGAAGGAAGCGCCCTGCAGCTCTGCAGAAGCCTGCCAGGGCAGAGCAGGGGCACAAAGAGGATTTTGTTGCTGTGCCCCCTCTCCACGTTCAGGCACCCCACACTGCCCCTGCCTGCTGGATGTGCAGGGGAGAGGGGCTCAGGCACTGCAGACTGGCCTGATGAGGTCTCTGAGGGGCAGCCCTGCAGCCTGGCAGGACCCAGGTGTGGGAGGGGAGAGCTGGGAGAGGAGAGAAAAGGGCTGGGAGAAGGAGCACAGAGGAGCTGTGCAGAGCTGAAAGGGGGAGTGTGGGGAGAAGGAGTAGGAGTGTGGGGGGGTTATATCAGCTGCGAGCGCCCAGGGACTCCATCCTCCTCTCTTGCCGGCGATTCTGCTACAGCTTTGAGTGTTATGGAGTTCAGTGGTACCGTCGGGCACCTGGAGGCAGACCTGAGCGTGTCCCCTACATCAGCATCTATTCGTGTACCACAAAGCAGTACGGGGCAGCGATGGAGGGTCCAGCCACGGCCTCCCAGGACAGTTCAGGGGTCGAGTCATCTCTGTCCCTGCGTGCTGTGCACCTCCAGGCCTCTGCCCGCTACTTCTGTGCTGTTTGCACGGGGACAGGAGTTCTTCTGGCTGAACTTTAACACAAACCTGCTGCCAGGGTTCCAGCTCTGGACTTTGGCATTGGAAGGGAGGTGCGTGCCACAGTTATTCAAGGCTCCTCCCAGAGAGTCGTGTAGTTACAGTGTAGTTTTCAAATGTTTGATTCTGACAGGGATGTCCTACCTGTTTCTGTCCCTGAATAGGCTCTAACCCTTCTGCTTGCCATCTTCCCGTGTGTCATGCCAACCCTCTCTCCTCTCACACTGCCAAATTCCTTCCCCTTTGGAAAGAAGTTTTGCTGCTTCTGTCAGTTCCCATTAGGGACAGGTGCCCAGTCATAGCCCTGTGTATTGGTTTTGTGTGGGAAGGTTTTGGTAGCGGGGGGGGGTTACAGGGGTGGCTTCTGTAAGAAGCTGCTGGAAGCTTCCCCTGTGTTCGAGAGAGCCCATACCAGCCGGCTCTAAGACAGACCCGCCGCCGGCCAAGGCCGAGCCAATCAGCGATAGTGGTAACGCCTCTGTGATAACATTTTTAAGAAGGAAAAAAAAGTTGGGACGGCGGTATTCGGCAGCCAGAGAGAGGAGTGAGAACATGTAAGAGAAACAACCCTGCGGACACCAAGGTCAGTGAAGAAGGAGGGGGAGGAGATGCTCCAGGCGCCGGAGCAGAGATTCCCCTGCAGCCCGTGGTGAAGACCATGGTGAGGCAGGCTGTCCCCCTGCAGTCCATGGAGGTCCACGGTGGAGCAGATATCCACCTGCAGCCCGTGGAGGACCCCACGCCGGAGCAGGTGGGTTCCCGAAGGAGGCTGTGACCCCGTGGGAAGCCCGTGCTGGAGCAGGCTCCTGGCAGGACCTGCGGATCTGTGGAGAGAGGAGCCCACGGAGCAGGTTTTCTGGCAGGACTTGTGACCCTGTGGGGGGCCCAAGCTGGAGCAGTCTGTGCCTGAAGGACTGCACACCGTGGAAAGGACCCATGCTGGAGCAGTTCGTGAAGAACTGCAGCCCGTGGGAAGGACCCACGTTGGAGAAGTTGGTGGAGGACTGTCTCCCGTGGGAGGGACCCCACGCTGGAGCAGGGGAAGAGCGTGATGAGTCCTCCCCCTGAAGAGGATGAAGCGGCAGAAAATAACGTGTGATGAACTGACCGTAAACCCCATCCCCGTCCCCCTGTGCCGCTGGGGGGTTGGTAGAGAATCCGGGAGTGAAGTTGTGCCCGGGAAGAAGGGAGGGCGCGCGAAAGCAAAGAAAAACAAATGATATTATTCTCTACTTCCCATCAGCAGGCGATGTCTAGCCACTTCCTGGGAAGCAGGGCTTCAGTACGCGTAGTGGTTGCTCCGGAAGACAAAAATGCCCCCCCTTCCGTCTCCCTTTACTTAGCTTTTATATCTGAGCTGACGTCATATGGTATGGAATATCTGTTTGGTTAGTTTAGGTCAGCTGTCCTGGTTATGTCCCCTCCCGAGATCTCGCCCTGCCCCAGCCTGCCGTTGAGGGGGGGGCAAAAATGTTGGAGAGACAGCCTTGATGCTGTGCCAGCACTGCTCAGCAGTAGCCAAAACACTGGTGTGTTATCAACACCTTTCTAGCTACTGATGCAGAGCACAGTGCTATGAGGGCTGCTATGGGGAGTATTAACTCCATCTCAGCCAGACCCAATACAATCTCCACCCCTTATTCCATACCATTTGCGTCATGCTCAGGTCCCACATAATTTAATACAGATATCTTCTAACCATGCCATTGTATTTAATTCTCATTACTGAAATCCCTTCTTACCAACACTTACAACTGAAACTACATACTTAAACCACTTTTATACCCAACATACAGATTTATACATTCTTATTAATTACTATCCCCTGTCCTTTAACAGATAGATATTCCACGGGCTTCTTCCACTCCTCCAGATGTTCACACACAGGTTATGACTTGGGCCCCATCCATCAAGATGAGTGGTCAGGACAGGAGAAGCAGTATGTTCGATCGTTGGGCACCAACACCGGCTTGGTTTGGGTCACCGATGCACTTGTCTGGTTCCTTACGAAGTTCACTCCTCTGCAGTTCAGGTCATTCCTGCTACATTACTTCCTACAACATACAACTCACATCACAGATTATTTTTCCCTCAAGGTCACCCTGCTCTGGTTTTGGGCACGGTTCAGGTTGACTCAGTCCAGCCCATGAGTTTTGCTGCCTGAGGGGTGAGCAGAGGAAATGGGGAAGGCACAGAGGGTGATTTGGGAGCACACAGGGAGAATGGTGAATTCTGCTTCTCTTCCAGATCTGAGACTATAACGGGAGCAAGAGCTTGTGAGCATGTGTGTCTGCAGCTGCTGGATCCCAGCTGTCACAAGCAGGAGCCCAGGGAAGTGATAGAGTAGATGAAGCAACTGTTTCAGCTCTTGCTGCCTGTTCATCTGTGTCTCCCAGGGTTGCAGGTGCCTTTTCTCAGGTGTAGACAGAGGCCTCTGAGCCCACATTAAGTACTAGTTTCAAGACTAGTCTGGGCTGGCTTTTCCCAGAAACAGGCACAGCAGTGCTGCAGCAGCCGCAGTAGCAGAGTCTCTCACAAACACACACAAAACAATGAACATGTTGTTAACCTTCTGCGTTCCTTCTCAGTCTGTCCCGCAGGCAGGAAGCAACAGGGAAAGAGGTTTGCCTAGGAAGAAGCACAGCGAGCATTGAAGAACTACAATTTGAACATGGAAAGCCAGAGTTGAACAGAGTTTTCAAACCTCGTGTTGTTCAGGGAGCCCCAGGGTAGTGCAATAGAAGGAGCTGAGCTGCGGAGCCTCTTCTCCCTGGAGGTGGTGAATAGTACCTTTGTTGTGTTGTCACTGTAGGAGCACAGTTGGCTCCCTGTGCGTCTATATGCTCATGTGTGTACACTGGGGGCCAGGGTAGAATTTTGTGGGAGACGCCAACAAGGAAGATATGGAGGGTGTCCTGCGCCACACCAACAATCCAGCCCTCCCTGATTTTGGGGACTGTAGCATGTCCTACCATGTCAGGACAGCCCCAAGTGGCCCAGGGCTCCTTAGGCCACCCTGGCCCTGCATCCCCCTGCTTCTCTTCCTGGCCTCAAGCCTCCAGTTTCAGTGGGCTCCTCTACCCTCTGCACCTCCCCTTCCCTCACCTGTCCTGGATCCCTCCCAAAGGGGCCATGTTGGAGCACCCATGAAAAGAGAAGGGAGGGGAAGGTTTCAGACAGTCTGTGGAGTGGGCAATGCTCCCCCAAATGGTGGTAGCAGTCAAGAGGGTGACACTGTGTCAGGGCTCAGTAGGTGTCCCCTGCTGTGGTTGTAGGGGGAGCTCAGGGTTCCTGCTGAGTACGGTGAGCACAGAGAAGGGAGTGACCCTGCTCTGCTGAGGAGCCCCAACAGCCTGGTCCCTGCTGAGTCCTGTGCACGTGAGTTTTATGTGATGAGCTTCGGGGCTTGAGCCTACACATGTACCCCAGAGGTTCGGTGCCACGGACACCCGAGATCTCACCTGCCCTTTGCTGCCTTTGCTGCTTGGGGAGTCTGGGAAGGCTTTGCTGGGAAGAGGCAGCGGGAGCAGTGTCAGCATGGAGGAGTGAGTGGAGGGTTGGGCCAGAGTGGAAGGAGGGGGGGAGCATATCTGCCTAGGGGTGCCCTGTCCAAGCGGAGTTGGGCTCAGGGGGGTCACATCCAGGAGTATCACCTCGGCAGCACCAAGGGACAGGGGCCCCCAGGGAGGACAACCTGCCATCCCCAGGGCCAGCTCCAAAGTCCCAGGAATACCTTGCAGTCCTTCCTCAGAGGAAGGTCAGGGTGGCCCTACAGCAACATGTCACCTTTTGCCCAGCAGAGTTTTTCCTGCCAAACGAGGGCTCTGTTATTGCACCCTGCAGGGTGAGAGACACCTGGGAGTGCACCAAAAGGTTCAACAACTTCTGCTCCTCCAGCTCCACGTCTCGCCTTCACTGTTTTCAAAGACCAAGGGAGTGAGTAGGAGTGACTAGGACTGACTGCAGTGACAGAGGCACAGACAAGGAAGATGTGGGCTGAGCTGTTCTGCAGGCAGAGAGAATAATAAGAAGGGCTTTCATAAGTAGGTCAGGCAGAAAAGGAAAGTCAAAGAAAGTGTACCCCCCCCTGATGAACTTCACCAGCAAAACTGGTAAGAACAGCCAAGGAGAAGGCTGAGGTACTCAACAACTTTTTTGCCTCAGTCTTCACTGGCAATCGCTCTTCACACACCTCTTGAGTGGGTGGGCCTCATGGCAGGGACTTGGAGAGCAAAGTCCCTCCCACTGTGTCCTGGTTTCAGCTGGGATAGAGATAATTGTCCTCTAGTAGCTGGCAGAGTGCTATGTTTTGAGTTCAGTATGAGAAGAATGTTGATAACACTGATGTTTTCAGTTGTTGCTAAGTAATATTTAGTCTAAAGTCAAGGATTTTTCAGCTTCTGATGCCCAGCCAGCAAGAAAGCTGGAGGGGCACGAGACGTTGGCACAGCACACAGCCAGGGCAGCTGACCCAAAGTGGCCAACAGGGTATTCCATACCATGTGATGTCACATCTAGTATATAAACTGGGGGGGGTGGGGGCGGAGGGATCGCCGCTCGGGGATTGACTGGGCATCGATTGGCGGGGTGCTGAGCAATTGCACTGTGCATCATTTGTATATTCCAATCCTTTTATTATTGCTGCTGTCATTTTATTAGTGTTATCATTATCATCATTAGTTTCTTCTTTTCTGTTCTATTAAACTGTTCTTATCTCAACCCACGAATTTTACTTCTTTTCCTGATTTTGTCCCCCATCCCACTTGGTGTAGGGGGAGTGAGTGAGCAGCTGCGTGGTGCTTGTTTGCTGTCTGGGGTTAAACTGTGACACATTGTAAGGGAAGATGAGGTTCGAGACCACATGAGGAACATACCTAAGTCTATGGGACCTGAAGAAATGCATCCCAGAGTCCTGAGGGATTTGGCTGGTGTAGTTGCCAAGCCACTCTCCATGATATTTGGAAAGTCACGGCAGTCAGGGGAAGTCCTCAGTGACTGGAAAAAGGGAAACATTGCACCCATTTTTTTCAAAGAGTAGAAAGGAGGACCCTGGGAACAACCAACCTGTCAGCCTCACCTCTGTGCCTGGGAAGATCATGGAGCAGATCTTCCTAGAAGCTATGTTCAGGCACATGGAGGACAGGGAGGTGATTCGAGGCAGCCAGCATGGCTTCACCGAGGGCAAGTCTTGCCTGACCAACCTAGTGGCCTTTTATGCTGTAGTGACTACTTCGCAAGGGAAGAGCTACTGATGTGCTCTATCTGGACTTCTGTAGGCCCTTGGCATGGACCCCCACACCATCTTTCTCTCTAAACTGGAGAGAGATGGATTTGATGGATGGACTGTTCGGTGGATGAGGAATTGGTTGGATGGTCACATCCAGAGAGTAGTGGTCAATGGCTTAATGTCCAGATGGAGACCAGTGATGAGTGGTGTCCCTCAGGGGTCCGTATTGGGACCAGTACGGTTTAATATCTTCATCAACGACATAGTGCGATCGAGTGTACCCTCAGTGGATCTGCAGATGACACCTCGCTGAGTGGTGCGGTTGACACACCTGAGGGACAGGATGCCATCCCGAGGGACCCGGACAAGCTCATGAAGTGGGCCTATGTGTACCGTGTGAGGTTCAACAAGGCCAAGTGCAAGGTCCTGCACCTGAGTCAGGGCAACTCCTGGTATCGATACAGGCTGGGGGCTGAAGAGATTGAGAGCAGCCCTTTGGAGAAGGACTTGGGGTACTGGTGGATGAAAAGCTGGAAATGACCCAGCAACGTGTGCTGGCAGCCCAGAAAGCCAACCGTACCGTGGGCTACATAAAAAGAAGCATGGCCAGCAGGTCCAGGGCAGTGACTCTGCTCTGGTGAGACCCCACCTGGAGCACTGCATCCAGCTCTGGAGTTCTCAGTACAGGAAAGACATGGACCTGTTGGAGCAGGTCCAGAGGGCCACAAAGAGGATCAGAGGGATGGAACACCTCTCCCATGAGGAAAGGGTGAGAGAGTTGGCATTGTTTCGCCTGGAGAATGGAAAGCTCTGGGGACACTTTATGGCAGCCTTTCAACACTTGAAGGGCGCTTATAAGAAAGATGGGGACAGACTTTTTAAAAGGGCCTGTAGCGACAGGGCAAGGGGTAATGGTTTTAAACTGAAAGAGGGTAGATTCAGATGAGATACAAGATAGAAATTTTTTACAATGAGAACACTAAAAAGACTGTGGTGGTTGATGCTGGCTGGATGCCAGGTGCCCACCAAAGCCATTCTATCACTCCCCCCCCCCCCCCCCCCCTCAGCTGGACATGGGACAGAAAATATAACAAAGGGCTTGTGGGTCGAGATGAGGACAGGAGAGATCACTCACCAATTACTGTCATGGGCAAAACAGACTCAGCTTGGGGAAAATTAACTCAATTTATTACCAATCAGTCAGAGTAAGGTAATGAGAAATGAAACCAAATCACAAAACACCTTCCCTCCAGCCCTCCCTTCTTCCCAGGCACAACTTCACTCCCGGATTCTCTACCTAGCACCCCCAGTGGCGCAGGGGGACAGGGAATGGGCTTTACGGTCAGTTCATCACACATTATCTCTGCCGCTTCATCCTCTTCAGGGGCAGGACTCATCACACTCTTCCCCTGCTCCAGCGTGGGGTCCCTCCCAAGGGAGACAGTCCTCCACCAACTTCTCCAGCGTGGGTCCTTCCCATGGGCTGCAATTCTTCACGAACTCCTCCAGCCTGGGTCCCTTCCACAGCATGCAGTCCTTCAGGAGCACACTGCTCCAGCGTGGGTCCCCCACAGGGTCACAAGTCCTGCCAGAAAACCTGCTCCTTGGGCTCCTCTCTCCACAGATCCGCAGGTCCTGCCAGGAACCTGCTCCAGCACGGGCTTCCCACGGGGTCACAGCCTCCTTCGGGTACCTACCTGCTCTGGCATGGGGTCCTCCACGGGCTGCAGGTGGATATCTGCTCCACCATGGACCTCCATGGGCTGCAGGGGGATAACCTGCCTCACCATGGTCTTCACCACGGGCTGCAGGGGAATCTCTGCTCCGGCACCTGGAGCATCTCCTCCCCCTCCTTCTTCACTGACCTTGGTGTCCGCAGGGTTGTTTCTCTTACATGTTCTCACTCCTCTCTCCAGCTGCCGTTTCTGTGTGCCCCGCAACTTTTTTTCCTTCTTAAATATGTTAACACAAAGGCGCTACCACTGTCGCTGATTGGCTCGGACTTGGCTGGCAGCAGGTCCATCTTAGACCCAGCTGTTATTGGCTCTGTCAGACATAGGGGAAACTTCCAGCAGCTTCTCAATGAAGCCACCCCTGTAGCCCCCCCAGCTACCAAAACCTTGCCACACAAACCCAATACAGCGATGAAACACTGGAACAGGTTGCCCAGAGACATTGTAGATGCCCCATCCCTGGAAACATTTAAGGTCAGGTTGGATGGGACTCAAGCAAGCTGACCTAGTTGAAGATGTCCCTGCTCATTGCTGGACGGTTGGACTAGATGACCTTTAAAGATCCCCCCAACCCAGATAATCCCATGATTCTGTGATTCTAAAATTCCTTAAGTTTCTATACATTGATGAGTCACATCCCCCAAGCATTCTCTTCTCCAGGGTAAACAGTCCCAGCTCTCTCAGCTTTTCCTCACATAAGAGCTGCTCCACTCCCATTATCACCTTCGTGGCCCTCCACTGGGCTCTCTCCCACATGCCCAAGTCTCTCCTGCAGTGGGCAGCCAAGAAGTGAAGCTAGTACTCCAGGTGTGACCTCGCCAGTGCTGAGTAGAGAGAAGGGATCACCTCCCTGACCTGCTGGCAATGCTTTGCCCAATGCAGCCCCGGCTACCTCGAACCTTCTTTGCCGCAAGGGCAGATTTCTGGTCAGGCTGTCGTCCAGCAGAACGCTCGGGTCCTTTTCTGCGAATGCGATTTCCATCTGAGCAGCCCCCAGCCCGCCCTGGTGCACGGGGTTGCTCCTCCCCAGGTGCAGGACTTTGCTCTTGCCCGTGTTGAACGGGAGGGGGTTCCTGTCAGCCCGCTTCTCCAGGCTGTCGAGGTCCCTCGGGATGGCAGCACAGCCCTCCGCGTGTCTTGGTCCCCGCGGGCGGGGGATGGGAGCGCGGCCAGGGCGGGCTTGGCTGCCCGGGGCACGGGGAGCGTCCTGCGAGGGGACGCTGCGGGCCGGCAGCCCGTGGCTCGCCGAGGCGCCGACCGCCTTCGGCAGGGCTCGGCCGGGCGACGAGCCGGGACAGCGCCGGAGCCGCGCTGGGAGCCAAGGGGCAGGAGCCTTCGTCTCCCGGGGCGCCGCGCTCCTCCTGTGCCGCCGCCCCTGCCCCGCGGCCCTCCCCGCGCCGCCCCTTCTCCTGCCGCGAAGGGGCCGCGGCCCCGGGGGGCCGGGCCGGGCCGGGGCGGGTCTGTTGGGGGCGGGCAGAGGCGTCGGCGCTGCCCCGGCGAGGGGCCGAGCCGGCGGGGCGCGCAGAAGCCGGCCCGAGCCCGGGCCCGAGCGCGGCTCCGCTCGGCTCCTCTGCGGCTCCCGCCGGGCCCTTCAGCCCCGGCCGGCCCCGGCGCGGCAGGGCACGATGGCGCCCGGGCTGGGGCCGTGGCTCCTGGCCTTGTCCTTGGCCGCGGGGCCGGCAGGTGAGAGCCGGGCGGGGCGGGCAGCGAGCCCGGGGCTGGGCCCGGGGCTGGGGCTGCCCGCGGCCGCGGCTGCTCCGGCGCCGGGCGCGCTGTCGCCTGGCGCTGGCCTTCCTTAGCGGGGAAGCGGGGAAGCGGGGAAGCGGGGAGCGGGTGGCGTGGGCGGGCGGGGGAGAGGGCGAGGGCGGGCGGGGGAGAGGGCGAGGGAGGCTTTCGGGCGGCGGGTCGGGGCGCAAGTGTCGGGAGCAGGCGCGGCTCAGCCCCGGGCCGGCTGGGGCTGTGCCGGGGCGGCGGGTGAACGTCCTCGGGCCGTGGGCGCGCCCTGCCCGGCTGCCTGCGCTCTCCGTCCGCAGGGCTGTGGGCGCAGCTGAGGCTGGTGGAGGACGGCGGAGGGCTGCGAGCGCCCGGGGACACCGTGCGCCTCTCCTGCCGCGGATCCGGCTTCAACTTCGGGAGTCACGCTGTTTGGTGGTACCGTCAGGCAGCCGGCGGCAGTCTCGAGTGGGTGTCCGTTATCAGCCATGATTCCTCATTCATTGAATTCGGGCAGTCAGTGAAGGGTCGAGCTACAGTGTCCCGAAACAATTCCCAGTCCGAGTCATTTCTGTCCCTGCGGGACCTGCAGCCCCGGGACTCTGCCCGCTACTTCTGCGCTGTTGCACAGGGACAGGAAATCCAGCTGAGCTTTAACACAAACCTCCTGCCAGGGTCCTAGCTATGGGCCTCGCAGCTGGAAAGGAGACTGTTCTCACAGCTGTTCAGTGCTGCTCCCGGAGAGATGTGTCATTACAGCATACAGTTTACAAACGTTTGCTTCTGACAGGGACGTTCTCATTGGTTTTGTCCCCTTCTGCGCTAGCCCTTCTGCTTGCCTTCTTCCCATGTCTCACACCAATCCTCCCTCCTCTCACACTCTGACACCTCTTCACCTTTGGCAACAAGTTTTGCTGCTTCCTGCAGTTCCCAATAGGACAGCTGCCCAGTGATGGCCCAGCTGGTGAGATGTGTGAATAGCCCTGTGCTGGTTTTGGGCAGGGCTCAGGTCAACTCAGTCCAGCCAGGAGTTTTGCTCCCTTAGGAGTGAGCAGAGCTAACGGGGAAAGTAGGGACGGCCACTTGGGAGCTCACTGGAGAAAGGGGAAGTCTGTGCTTCTCTCCCTGATCTGAGACTGTAGCAGGAGCAAGAGCTTGTGAGCATGTGGGCATGCAGCTGCTGGAGATCACAAGCAGTAGCCCAGGGCAGTGGCAGAGTAAATGAGGCAGTTGCTTGAGCTGTACTTGCCTGTTCATCCGTGTCTCCTGGGGTTGCAGGTGCCCTTTCTCAGGTGCAGATGGAGGCTATGGGCCCCAGGGTAGGGAAGGTCTCAGAGTCTCTCACACTTTACATGCCACATCTCTGGTGTACCCATCACCGACAGCAACTACGCTTGGGACTGGATCCGGCAGACTCCTGGCAGAGACTTGCAGCATATAGTGTTGCAGTACCCTTTCACGGGACTCCAGCACATTGCTTCATCCTTGCTTGAATCTCAGGCAGGGCCAGGGCAGAAAAGGAAGGAGGAGCTTTAAATCCAGCCAGGTCTTTTGTGGTTGGCTGCAAGAAGGTTTCTGAGGAATAGTTTGGGCTGGCTTGCCCAGGAAGGGGCACAGCAGTGCTGCAGTAGCAGCAGGAGCCACAGAGTCTCTCCCAAGCACACACAAAACCCATCTGAGTGTGCTGTTAACCTTCTTCCATTCTTCTCAGTCTCTCCCACAGGCAGAAAGCAGCAGAGAAAGGGGTTTCTTTAAGAAGAAGCTCAACAAGCCTTGAAGAACTACAATTGGAAGATGAAAATCCAGACTTGAATTGAGTTTTGAGATGTCATGTTGTTCAAGTTACCGCGGAGTCTGCTGATATAGATAGGACAACACAGGCTCAGGATATGCTTGTGTCTTCTGTGGCAGCTTACGCAAAGACACCCATATAGCCGCAGCCCACTCCTGACATCTTTGAATCTCTAGTGTGATGGTATGAGTAGAGGGGCCTACCCGTGGAATAATTAATGTGTGCATGCAAAGGCTTCATGGCAATGTCACCTGCAGGACAATGCTCACCCATACTGTGTGTCCACAGAGGCTTAACAGTCCCTTGGACTCCCTGTATTGGAGTTGTGTTGGCGGAAAGACTTGGCTTAGAAAGGCTTGGCCTACAGGTGCGGCCAGCATTTTCCAAGTCCTGGAGAGACTGGGCAGTGATGACTTTCACAACATGGCCATTCTAGTTTCATAGCAGCCAGTTGCATTCTTTGACATAAGGAGGCTCTGCACTGTTATTCAGGCCCCATACTCTGGCATGCGCCCCTGCCAGCCCAGCATTCTCTGGTACACATGCTGCCTAATGCTGCTCAGGGAGCTGTTTGCACTCTGACTGCTGCAGACGTCAGTGTGTGGACTTGCTTTGCCACCAGCGGACTGACCAGTTGTGAGCAGGCTTTCAGAGCTTGAGCGTCCAGGGAGTCCATGGCTGCCCCTCCCAACCGTAGCACTCCAGACACCTCTCACCTCGTGCTATGTTTTGTATACTGTGAAGTGAATTGCAAGGTGTAATTCTCATCTTTTTGGAGTATATGAGGAATAATGGGCACCTACACTGCAATCCCAGGAAAGATTGTAATTGTTTCCTTTTTAGGACCTTTCTATGTGAACAGGGCAGCTGTAGGGCGATCAGGCACTAGACATGGCGCAGGTCTGTGAAACAGTAACAACAGTTCGACTAGCTAGCTAATGAACCGGTGTAACAGTTACCCAGCACCTGGAGCTGTAGTAAAGATAAGAACATGCATCAGGGCAGACACCACATGGGTGGCAACTCCAGGCTCTTCCACTGTGATTTGCCAGCTCAGTTCCTCCTGCAGCAGGGAAGCGTGGAGCACAGCGCACTGCAGAAACTCCCGAGCTGTGTGCAACCCAATACAAGCCTGTGGCCTCACAGGTCAACCTATTACGTGGATCACCAAGTCGTCCCTGGAAAACAGTCTTCTGGTTGTGACCACTACGGTCAAGCAAAGCACTTGAGCTTTGGCCAGTGGGTTTCCCATTTCCATCGTTTCACTTGTTTTGGGTTTGTGTGGTGGGTTTTGGTAGCGGGGAAGGGACTGCAGGGATGGGTCCTGTGAGAAGCTGCTAGAATCTTCCCCGCTGGACCTGCTGCTGGCCAAGGTGACCCAATCAGTGACGGTGGTAGCACCTCTGGCATAACATATTTCAGAAGGGGAACCTGCAGTGGAGACGTGTGAGAGAGTGAACTGTCATCTTGAGCCATTTGTCTCAAAGATTGTTTGCTGTGAGAGACTGAACAGTGAACTATTTATTTCAAGCCATTTGTCTCTGGGATGGCCTGTTTAAGCAGGACACTCCTCTGTCCATAAGGATGATCACCAGGCCACTGAGGCATTCAGGGGAGGAGATGGGCTGGAGCCAGGGAAGCATGCAGGAATGTGGAGACTACCATCGTCATGGAAACTGTAGTCTTTGAGATAATGTACTGGTTTCTGGTGTTGATCACGCGAAGGTTGTGTGATAGACAAAACCTGCAGCGCATGAACAGTGCATGAACAGTACGTAAGTGCACGCATCTGACTATGCCCTATAAAAAAACCGTGGAGACAAGCCGTGGTGTGCAACCATCACTGAAGAATTGAAGGCAGAGGACCAACAGGATGCCGCTGGATCCGTGGTGGTGACTATTCTTGCAACCCTATCCCAAACGCTTGCTTCATTTCTGCCTTTTTCTTCCATTATAGCCTATCGCTACTATTTTCTACTTTCGATAATTTTGATAATAACAGCTGGTTTGGGTATACAGCATTTGTCCTTCTTTGTGGCTTAACCTTGCTCTTGGGATCATATCGAAACCTTCCCTGACATTGGATTGGGAAAAGAGGGGAAAGTGGAACATGGGAGAAACACCTATGCAGACACCGAGGTCAGTAAAGGAGGGAAGAGGAGGTGCGCAGGAGGATGTGATGGCCCTGCAGCCTGTGGTAAGACGGCAGGCAGTTCCCCTGCAGCCCAGGGAGGTGAGCGGGGGAGCAGATGCCCACTTGGAGCCCGCGGAGGATCCCACGCCAGAGCAGTTGCGTGCCCCTAAAGATGGCTGGGACTCCATGGGAAAGCCCGCGCTGGAGCAGCCTGTGCCTGAAGATCTGCAGCCCATGGAAAGGACCCATGGTGGAGAAGTTTGTGAAGGACTGCAGCCCATGGGAGGGACCCCATGCTGGAGCAGGGGAAGAGTGAGGAGTCCTCCCACTGAGGAGGAAGGAGCAGCAGAGACAAGGTGTGATGAACTGATCCCAACCCCCATTCCCCATCCCCCTTTGCTGCTGGGGGGCAGGAGGTGGAGAAAACGGGGAGTGGAGTTGAGTCCGGGAAGGAAGGAGGGGTGGGGGGAAGGTGTTTTAAGATTTGGTTTTCCTTCTCATTAGCCTTGTTTTGATTTGTTTGGTAGTAAATTAAACTGATTTTGGTTTTTCCCCAGGTTGAGTCTGCCTTTTGCCCATGACCATAAGGGGTGAGTGATCCCTCCCTGTCCTTGCCTCGACCCACAAGCTGTTCTTGATATTTTCTCCCCCTCATCCCACTGGGGTCGGGGCAGAGACGAGTGAGCGAGTGGCTTTGTGGTGCTTTGTTACTGGCTGGGCTTAAACCTTGACACCACTTGATCTGTTGCCAAGAGCAGTTTGGAGTGAAGTGATGGGTGAACATCCCTGCTGGATTTTCAGGGATGTTTCAGGGTGAAGAGATCCAGCCGAGAAGGTCTGTCATACAGGGATGAGTAGGGCATGTACTGACCCTGTGATGTGCTTTCAGGTCCCACTTCTGCTCTCTTCCTGTGGCCTGGTACTGGCAGCGTCTCATCAGGCCCACACAGCACATGCTCCCAAGGAAGGGCTGGGAGCCTCCTGTGGCCCCATAGGTGCTGTCACCAACAAGAGGTTTTCCCACAATGTCAACCATAACTACCGTATGCTGGGCATTGCCACAGCGGAGCTGAAGAACGCTTTGTGGTGTCCTGGCAGGAACGAAAGGAGGACACCTAAGGGTGCCCTGACAATGTCAATTACTTGTTCTTTACCACCTCTGGGCATTCAGGTTCGAAGCTGTCACAGGCCAGACCAGTGCGAAGGGAGTAATGGGGCTGTTCCTGGGGCATAGTGCCAGGTGATGGTGGGCCAGGCAGGGGTGACTGTGGTGAAAGCTGGGGGAAGGTGAGAGGAAGATATTCTGGCTATGTGGACTCTTGTGTCCGTGGGATTATTTCCCATCCTGGGTAAGCGAGATGAGGAGACCCAGCTCCTTGAGCATATCCCTGTTGCCCCAGCACCTCCCTACCAGCATCTCCCACAGCCCACCTCTGCCATTTCCTCAGTGTGGAATGGATGTGGACCATAGCCTGGTGGCACTGGTCCCCAGCAGGACAGCCCTGTAACCCAGCAGGAAAGAAGGGCAACAAGAAGCTGCAGGAGATGGGAGGGGATATTAGCAGTTTTGGGCAGGGTGGAGGGTGAGTAGCTCTGTGGTGCAGAAAGGAAGGGTGTGGGGCAAGGAGGTAGGATTGTGTGGGGTTGTTTCTGCACCGTGTCCTTTGTCCTGGCAGGCAGGGGATGGGAGGGAGGCTCAGGCGTAGGTGTGGCACAATGGCAGGAAGGGCTAAAGGTCATTATGAAGCCTTTAGCACCTGCAGCTTGCTGTCTCCCCCAGCTATAGTCCTTGCATGTAGATTATCTGGCAGTTTCTTCAGAATCTGCTCACCAATGTATGTGAGTTATGAATTGCTAGTCACAAGTTATGAGCTGCGAGGTACAAGTTGCTAGTCACGAGTTATGAGTTGCAGCTTATGAATTAGAGAACTTGTGCATTAGAAACCTCATGAATTAAGTGATGAGTTAGCGAGGTCCCATGTTAGACTGGTCTGTGAAGATGGGACTGATCCCTTGCTGGAGATGTTTGTTTTCTTTCCTAATGAGCTCATAAAAGAAAGATTAACTGACAGAATACATAATTTACAGTCCTGTAAATTTGGGAGATACGAGTGGACCGTGACATGCTGCTCCAGCGTGGCCTTATCCATGGGCCACAGTCCATTCAGGGGAGAACGTGCTCTGGCATGGCCTTAAACACGAGCCACAGTCCCTTCGGGGTGTACATGTTTTGGCATGGCCTTACCTGCAGGTCACAGTCCCTGCCACTCAAGCTCACACTGGAGTTCCTGCAGGTCCGGTACAGCAGCACAGGAAGAGCAGCAATGCTCTGGCCATCTGCCAGCTTGGGTGCATGGCCATTGCTGTTGGCAAAATCTTCCTGGGCCCAGCAGAGTGCACTGCATAAGCACTAGGGCAAAGAGCAAAAGCAAAATGCAGCCACTAAGAAGCACTAGACTGTAAAATGAAGCAAAGCAGGTGAGGCCTGCGGCAAGCAGAGGAGCCTGCCAGTTCATAGGGAAACAGCTTGAGAGCTATAACTTCGGTCCAGCACACTGCACTCAAACCTGTTGTTCTGTGAAAAAACTCGTGTCCCGTGTTGGGCACCAAAAGGGACTGCTGAGGGTAAACCCCGGTAGGCAGCTGAGCCGCACACAGCTTCTCTCTCACAGCCCCCTCAGCAGGATGGGGTAAAGAATCAGAGGGCAGAAGGAAGAGAACACGTGGGTTGAGAGAAAGACAGTTTAGCTGCAAATATTTCTTCACTAGTGAGTCCTGCAAAGGCCTAAGAGACATTAAAACTTTTGCTTACCCAGCGTGCTGTGAGGAGCGGCAGTGGTGAAGCTGGGGTTCGTACAAAGGGAGCTGGGGTTCGCACAAAGGGATCCCCCTTGCTCTGGCCATGACAGCCTTGAGGGGATTAGTTGCAGTAGTGGGGCAGGCTTTCTTCGGGCTAGATGAGTGCAGGAGGGAGTTCAGATTGGACATTAGGAAACAGTTCTTTACTGAGAGGGTGGTCAGTCACTGGAACAGGCTCCCAAGGGAAGCGGCGCCTCTTGGCGGGGCTTGGCTGCCCGGGGCACGGGGAGCGTCCTGCGAGGGGACGCTGCGGGCCGGCAGCCCGTGGCTCGCCGAGGCGCCGACCGCCTTCGGCAGGGCTCGGCCGGGCGACGAGCCGGGACAGCGCCGGAGCCGCGCTGGGAGCCAAGGGGCAGGAGCCTTCGTCTCCCGGGGCGCCGCGCTCCTCCTGTGCCGCCGCCCCTGCCCCGCGGCCCTCCCCGCGCCGCCCCTTCTCCTGCCGCGAAGGGGCCGCGGCCCCGGGGGGCCGGGCCGGGCCGGGGCGGGTCTGTTGGGGGCGGGCAGAGGCGTCGGCGCTGCCCCGGCGAGGGGCCGAGCCGGCGGGGCGCGCAGAAGCCGGCCCGAGCCCGGGCCCGAGCGCGGCTCCGCTCGGCTCCTCTGCGGCTCCCGCCGGGCCCTTCAGCCCCGGCCGGCCCCGGCGCGGCAGGGCACGATGGCGCCCGGGCTGGGGCCGTGGCTCCTGGCCTTGTCCTTGGCCGCGGGGCCGGCAGGTGAGAGCCGGGCGGGGCGGGCAGCGAGCCCGGGGCTGGGCCCGGGGCTGGGGCTGCCCGCGGCCGCGGCTGCTCCGGCGCCGGGCGCGCTGTCGCCTGGCGCTGGCCTTCCTTAGCGGGGAAGCGGGGAAGCGGGGAAGCGGGGAGCGGGTGGCGTGGGCGGGCGGGGGAGAGGGCGAGGGAGGCTTTCGGGCGGCGGGTCGGGGCGCAAGTGTCGGGAGCAGGCGCGGCTCAGCCCCGGGCCGGCTGGGGCTGTGCCGGGGCGGCGGGTGAACGTCCTCGGGCCGTGGGCGCGCCCTGCCCGGCTGCCTGCGCTCTCCGTCCGCAGGGCTGTGGGCGCAGCTGAGGCTGGTGGAGGACGGCGGAGGGCTGCGAGCGCCCGGGGACACCGTGCGCCTCTCCTGCCGCGGATCCGGCTTCGACTTCGAGTATGAGGAAATCCAGTGGTACCGTCAGGCAGCCGGCGGCAGTCTCGAGTGGGTGTCCGTTATCAGCCATGATTCCTCATTCATTGAATTCGGGCAGTCAGTGAAGGGTCGAGCCACTGCCTCCCGAAACAATTCCCAGTCGGAGTCATCTCTGTCCCTGCGGGCCCTGCACCCCCAGGACTCTGCCCGCTACTTCTGTGCTGTTCGCACAGGGACAGGAAATCCAGCTGAGCTTTAACACAAACCTCCTGCCAGGGTCCTAGCTATGGGCCTTGCAGCTGGAAAGAAGACTGTTCTCACAGCTGTTCAGTGCTGCTCCCGGAGAGATGTGTCATTACAGCATACAGTTTACAAATGTTTGCTTCTGACAGGGACGTTCTCATTGGTTTTGTGCCCTTCTGCACTAGCCCTTCTGCTTGCCTTCTTCCCATGTCTCACACCAATCCTCCCTCCTCTCACACTCTGACACCTCTTCACCTTTGGCAACAAGTTTTGCTGTTTCCTGCAGTTCCCAATAGGACAGCTGCCCAGTGATGGCCCAGCTGGTGAGATGTGTGAATAGCCCTGTGCTGGTTTTGGGCAGGGCTCAGGTCAACTCAGTCCAGCCAGGAGTTTTGCTCCCTTAGGAGTGAGCAGAGCTAACGGGGAAAGTAGGGACGGTCACTTGGGAGCTCACTGGAGAAAGGGGAAGTCTGTGCTTCTCTCCCTGATCTGAGACTGTAGCAGGAGCAAGAGCTTGTGAGCATGTGGGCGTGCAGCTGCTGGAGATCACAAGCAGTAGCCCAGGGCAGTGGCAGAGTAAATGAGGCAGTTGCTTGAGCTGTTCTTGCCTGTTCATCCGTCTCCTGGGGTTGCAGGTGCCCTTTCTCAGGTGCAGATGGAGGCTATGGGCCCCAGGGTAGGGAAGGTCTCAGGGTCTCTCACACTTACATGCCACATCTCTGGTGTACCCATCACCGACAGCAACTACGCTTGGGACTGGATCCGGCAGACTCCTGGCAGAGACTTGCAGCATATAGTGTTGCAGTACCCTTTCACGGGACTCCAGCACATTGCTTCATCCTTGCTTGAATCTCAGGCAGGGCCAGGGCAGAAAAGGAAGGAGGAGCTTTAAATCCAGCCAGGTCTTTTGTGGTTGGCTGCAGGAAGGTTTCTGAGGAATAGTTTGGGCTGGCTTGCCCAGAAAGGGGCACAGCAGTGCTGCAGTAGCAGCAGGAGCCACAGAGTCTCTCCCAAGCACACACAAAACCCATCTGAATGTGCTGTTAACCTTCTTCCATTCTTCTCAGTCTCTCCCACAGGCAGAAAGCAGCAGAGAAAGGGGTTTCTTTAAGAAGAAGCTCAACAAGCCTTGAAGAACTACAATTGGAAGGTGAAAATCCAGACTTGAATTGAGTTTTGAGATGTCATGTTGTTCAAGTTACCGCGGAGTCTGCTGATATAGATAGGACAACACAGGCTCAGGATATGCTTGTGTCTTCTGTGGCAGCTTACGCAAAGACACCCATATAGCCGCAGCCCACTCCTGACATCTTTGAATCTCTAGTGTGATGGTATGAGTAGAGGGGCCTACCCGTGGAATAATTAATGTGTGCATGCAAAGGCTTCATGGCAATGTCACCTGCAGGACAATGCTCACCCATACTGTGTGTCCACAGAGGCTTAACAGTCCCTTGGACTCCCTGTATTGGAGTTGTGTTGGCGGAAAGACTTGGCTTAGAAAGGCTTGGCCTACGGGTGCGGCCAGCATTTTCCAAGTCCTGGAGAGACTGGGCAGTGATGACTTTCACAACATGGCCATTCTAGTTTCATAGCAGCCAGTTGCATTCTTTGACATAAGGAGGCTCTGCACTGTTATTCAGGCCCCATGCTCTGGCATGCGCCCCTGCCAGCCCAGCATTCTCTGGTACACATGCTGCCTAATGCTGCTCAGGGAGCTGTTTGCACTCTGACTGCTGCAGACATCAGTGTGTGGACTTGCTTTGCCACCAGTGGACTGACCAGTTGTGAGCAGGCTTTCAGAGCTTGAGCGTCCAGGGAGTCCATGGCTGCCCCTCCCAACCGTAGCACTCCAGACACCTCTCACCTCGTGCTATGTTTTGTATACTGTGAGTGAATTGCTAGGTGTAATTCTCATCTTTTTGGAGTATATGAGGAATAATGGGCACCTACACTGCAATCCCAGGAAAGATTGTAATTGTTTCCTTTTTAGGACCTTTCTATGTGAACAGGGCAGCTGTAGGGCGATCAGGCACTAGACATGGCGCAGGTCTGTGAAACAGTAACAACAGTTCGACTAGCTAGCTAATGAACCGGTGTAACAGTTACCCAGCACCTGGAGCTGTAGTAAAGATAAGAACATGCATCAGGGCAGACACCACATGGGTGGCAACTCCAGGCTCTTCCACTGTGATTTGCCAGCTCAGTTCCTCCTGCAGCAGGGAAGTGTGGAGCACAGCGCACTGCAGAAACTCCCGAGCTGTGTGCAACCCAATACAAGCCTGTGGCCTCACAGGTCAACCTATTACGTGGATCACCAAGTCGTCCCTAGAAAACAGTCTTCTGGTTGTGACCACTACGGTCAAGCAAAGCACTTGAGCTTTGGCCAGTGGGTTTCCCATTTCCATTGTTTCACTTGTTTGGGATTTGTGTGGTGGGTTTTGGTAGCAGGTGTAGAAGATTTTAGAAAATTTAGGAGTATAAGACTGTCAAAAATTAATATAGAATGGGTTAAGGTTATTAATGGCAACAGAGCTGCTCAACAGGCCATGAACAGCGTTCTCAGCCTGGCCCCCTGTATAGCACCAATCCGGGACAGGATTAAAACCCAGTCAAGCTCATCAGTAGGGACAGATCAAACAAAAGATGAAAAATCAGCAAGATTCATGTGCGTAGCTGGGGAGCGATTAAAGTATGTAGAACTTACAAAGATAACTGTGAAATAGTTAATGGAACAACCAGAGAGGTTTTTTCAGAATTGTGTAGGTACGAGACTTCAAAGTAAAGGGGATGAGAAGATGACTGACCCAAGACGGACTTCGAAACCCACAGAATGATTACCGGATGGAACAAAAGAGGAATGGATGAGATAAGATGATGATGAATAGTAATGACATGGGAACCAAGATCAATGACGTGCGGAAAACAGGCTCCACAATCAGTGAGATTGTAAAGTAGGTATGTTCATTCAGCGCTGGGCCGCACGGGGGGTAGTCCCACCAAAGTCGTGCGCGCCGCACTCGGCAGTTTGTCTCAAGTTTATACAGTCAAGTGTTACATATTCACAATGCGCCTATACATATGCATGACCTATCCCCGCTCCCTATTAAAATTAGCTCCGAGAGGTCATTTCCATAGTCTCCTCTCAACTGCGCTTGCGCAGTGCCTCTTTATGGTGGTCGTCTGGTGGTCGCAGAGATGAAGATAGATGACTCCTCTTCGTCACCGCTAGTAACCTTTTTTCTTGCGCAGGCTCAGTGATTTCTTGGTATTCACCCAAGCCGCAAGACCGGTCTTAGCTGGCTCTTGGGGCCTGCTCCTGCTTCTTATCAGGAGCTGTCTTTACCTCATTGGCTGGTCCTTGGGACCAGCTCTTCTTATCAAAGACTGTCTTTGCCTCAGCTAATTTCAACAATGTAAACGCTAAACATCATCCTTCATCCCCCCTTATTATGTCTACTGAGATTCTTTTGACTCCCCTTGTCTCAGTCCCCCCTTTTCTAGAAAATAGTAAATTCTTTTACTATATCTAATCCTAGTACTTCTAATACATTGTTTCCCTATCTAGCATCCTCTCAATGTATTTGTTGGTCTCCAGTTTTCGTCGTAATTGATTCTTTTTCCATTCACTGTAAGAGTCTCCCCAAATATTATCAGTAATATTTAAGCAACGGCCAGTAATTAAGACCTCTTTAGGGTCAGGTACCTCCAGATCAAAGCTGGGTCCCCGCTGGGTATTTCCCTTTCCATAAAGGCATAATCCATTCCTGTCTGGCCTGTCTTTAATAAGAGATGTCCAATTTGTGGTTGGGACTCCTAAAAAGGGGAGTTCCATGTTCCCCTGTGGAAGGGGATTACATACCCAACAGTCTGATAAATTTAGTACTTTCGAGATACTCTCTGTCATATTTAAATAAGTATTTCGATCCCAAGCCTGCCCCTTAGGCAAGGTCCAACTCAGGAGCATGACAATCAATGTCTTACAAATTTGAGCTTCAAAGGTCCCTTTTCTTGTGAAGTCCATTGTCCTTTGGGTGCCTTCTTCACCCTAGTGTGATGGATCCAAGCGTTCTGTTCCTTGATCCTAATCGCGGTGAAGGAGGTAAGTAATACTTGAAATGGTCCTTCCCACTGCGGCTCCAGAGTTTTTTCTGTAAGAGACTTTGTATACACATAATGTCCTGGTTGTATATTATGTACAGGCCCATCCAAACCTCTGCCTCGAGTCCCTACCACATGCTTCCTGATTTTATTAAGTTGTTTACCTAATGCTACCATGTAAGAAGTCATAATTTCATCCCCCGCTTGTACAGACACCCCTCTCTGTATCCCATAGGGTTGTCCATACAGAATTTCAAAGGGGCTCAGTCCTTCTTTCGCCCTTGGTCTTGTTCGTATACACAGAAGGGCTAAAGGGAGAGACTGAGGCCATGTCAAATTTGCTTCTTGTCCTAATTTCACAATTTGCTGTTTGATTAAGTGGTTCATTTTTTCTACTTGACCACTCGACTGGGGGTGATATGGAGTATGAAGCTGCCAATCTATACCCAAATGGTGGCTAATTTGTTGTACTATTTTTGAGACAAAATGTGGTCCTCTGTCAGAGGATATGGTTGCTGGAACCCCAAAACGTGGTATTATCTCTTGCACCAATATTTTAGTTACCTCCTGAGCTTTAGCCGTTCTTGCTGGGAATGCTTCTGGCCAACCTGAAAAGGTATCAGTTAATACCAATAAATATCGATACCCCCCTTTTCTTGGAAGTTCTGTAAAATCAATTTGCCATTGTTGTCCAGGCCCATTGCCTTTTCCAATCTGGCCCATTTCCGGCTTGGGGGTATTCTTAGGATTAGTCTGGAGGCAAAGATCACACTGTTGAGTCACCTGTCTCACCATGGTGTATAAATTTCTAGCCACAATTTCTCTTACCAAATGATTATACAGAGCCTCTGTTCCCCAATGTCTTTTCCTATGTTCCTCCCGTATCAAATGCCATAATAAGCAAGAGGGAACGATTAGCTTTCCTTGTGGCGTATGAGCCCACCCTTCTTCATTATATGACCCTTCTAAATCTGTAATGAGCTTCTGATCTTCCTTGGTGTATTCTGGCTTACCTTCTAGGGAAATCTGCCTATCAGGTATTAAGGCCCCTTCTGTTTTTACCTTTGTTTTGGCCACTTGTTTTGCGCCTCTGTCCACCAGCTCATTCCCTCTTTCCAAATCTGAGCTCACTTTCTGGTGTGCCTTAATATGCATAATTGCTACTTTCTTAGGGAGCTGGACAGCTTCCAGTAACTTCAGAACTTCTTCTGCGTGTTTGATATTTTTCCCTTGAGAACTCAATAGTCCTCTCTCCTTCCAAATTGCTCCATGTGCATATACAACTCCAAAGGCATATTTTGAGTCTGTATAAATGTTCACAACTTTGCCCTGGGCCAACTCCAGGGCGCAGGTTAGAGCAATTATTTCTGCCTTCTGTGCGGAGGTGTTCATAGGCAAAGCCCCTGATTCTATTACCTCTTGGCTGGTGGTGACAGCGTATCCCGCATGTCGATTACCATTTAGGACATAACTGCTTCCGTCTGTGAACCAAGTTTCCCCGTTTTCCATGGGGCTGTCTTTCAGGTCCGGGCGACTGGCGTATGTTGCTTCGATGGTTTCCAAACAGTCATGATGTACCGGTTCTCCTGTGTTCCCGCTGAGAAAAGAAGCTGGGTTGACAATGTTAGTGACTACAATCTCCACATCATCCTGCTCTACCAGTATAGCTTGATACCTCAGGAATCTTTGCGGAGAAAGCCAATGTCCACCTTTCGCTTCCAGTACTGCTGATACTGTGTGAGACACCAAAACAGTCATTTTCTGGCCCAGAGTAAACTTTCGGGCTTCCTGTATATTCAGTAGCACAGCCGCAACTGCCCGCAGGCATCCAGGCCAACCTTTTGCAGTCGTGTCTAACTGCTTAGAAAGGTAGGAAACTGCCCGTCGATACGGACCCAGGTTTTGTGCTAATATTCTGAGGGCAATGCCCTGCTTCTCGTGGGAGTAAAGAAGAAACGGCTTACTCACATCTGGGAGTCCTAAGGCCGGGGCCGACATCAAAGCCTCTTTCAGTAGCTCAAAGGCTCGTTCGGTCTCCTTGTTCCACTCAAGGTGTTTCTGCTCCGTGGCTGTCAACGCGTACAGTGGTTTAACAAGCAATCCATAATTATAGATCCACAATCGGCACCACCCTGTCATTCCCAGAAAAGTCCGTAACTCTTTTACTGTCTGAGGTCTCCGAGTTTGGCATATTGCCTCTTTACGGGCCTGTCCCAAAGTTCTTTGTCCTGCACTAATTTCATAGCCCAAATAATTCACTTTGCGTTGCATTACCTGTGCCTTTTTCTTGGATAGCCGGTACCCCTGGAGTCCCAGGAAATTCAACAGACTCACTGTCCATGTCATACAATCTTTCTCTGTTTTGGTGGCGATCAGGATATCATCCACATACTGCAACAGCTTCCCCTCCTCAGACGGGGCTTCCCAGGATTCTAAGTCTTTCGCAAGCTGATTGCCAAAAATGGTAGGACTATTCTTAAATCCTTGTGGCAACACCGTCCAAGTGAGCTGGGTCTTTCGACCACTCTTGGGGTTTTCCCATTCAAATGCAAATAATTTTCGGCTGGCTTCATGGAGAGGGAGGCAAAAGAAAGCATCCTTCAAATCTAAAACAGTAAACCAAGTCAATTCAGGTGTTAATACGGTCAACAGGGTATATGGATTCGCCACTACTGGGTAAAGATCTTCAGTTATCTTATTCACCGCCCGCAAGTCTTGGACCACCCGATATGACCCATCGGGCTTCCGAACAGGTAATATAGGGGTATTGAATTCAGACTCACACTCTTTTAATAATCCCAACTGCAAAAATTTTTCTATCACTGGCCGGATTCCTTCTCTATCTTCCTTCTTTAGGGGATATTGTTTAATTCTTACCGGCTTTTGGCCTTCCTTGATCCTAACTTCAACAGGTGGAGCACTTTTCGCTCTTCCAGGTGCATCGGTAGCCCATACCCCCGGGTACACTTGGTTTAAGATGTCCTCGTTAATGCTTCCTTCTAGGTTAAGACTGGTTAAGGTTAGGCTCAATATTTGAATATATTGCTGATCTTTTACCTCCAGAGTAATTTCTCCCTTTTTTGAACACAATTTTTGCTCCCAATTGTTCCAACAAGTCCCTTCCCAAAAGTGCCTTTGGGGAGTTGGGCATATATAAAAATTTATGAATGCCCCACTGTTTTCCTAATTTATATTCTAAAGGTTTACAAAAATATGCCTTTTCACTTTGGCCAGTCGCTCCTTTCACCATGACATAATCATCTCCCAGGGGCATCAAAGCTTGATTCAGAACCAAGTATGTTGCTCCTGTATCTACCAAAAATTCTACCTCTTGTTGTGTTTTCCCTAGCTTAATTATAACCAGTGGATCCGCTAGGGTAGATTCCCCAGGTTCCCGTCAATCTCCCTTCACATGGGCTACCGTTCCTCCTGTTTGAGCCCTCTGATCCTCCTTGTTCCTTGGGCATTCCTTTTTCCAATGACCGAATTTCTTACACAAAGCGCATTGATCCTTGCCCAGTCGGGGCAAGTCTCGTCTAGGCCCTCTTCCTCTTTCTTCCTGGATAACAGCCATTAATTTCCTTTGCCCCTGCCTATATCCTTCCTCTCTGTTACTAAATACTCTCCATGCTTCATCCAACAATATTTCTAAATTCCTACTCTCTGTAGGCCGTAATTTCTGAAGTTTGCGCCTTATATCCCTTGTAGATTGCCCCCAAAACAGGGAGACTAATTGTTGTATTCCTACCTCTGACCCAGGATCCAGCGGTGTGCTGCGGCGCATTACATCCCTCAATCGATCCAGGAATTCGGATGGAGACTTGGAAGGACTCTGTTTGACTGCATATAAAGCTGACCAATTTATAGTTTTAGGGATTGCTCTCTCTATTCCTTTTGTAATCCATTCCTGATACCCCTGCAATCTTTCCATATGTGCAGATCTATTAACATCCCACTTTGGGTCTTGGAGAGGGAAATATTCCTTAATGTCCCCTCCTGTAATCTTATAATGATCTTCAGCAAGGTTCCCTGCTGTTTTTAAAATCAGCTGTTTCTCTGTCTCCGTCATATATTCCAATAATAGCTGTATATCCTTCCAGTCGGGGTTATGCTGTTTTACAATAAATTGGAAATGCTTAGTTACACCTATCGGATCTCTCCTATAATCTTTTGCAACCTTTTTCCATTCCCCTAGGTCAGCAGTAGAAAAGGGTGCTTTGATTAACATCGTCCCACCATCCGGCCCCACCGCCTCTCGGAGAGGTGCTTGTAAAGCTGTTGAGGTAGTTTTCTTCCTAGTACGGGAAGATACAGGGCTGCTCGGGGGGGTTGGAGTTCTATCCGAGTCTGCATCCTGTTCCTGTGGTCGAGGGGGAGGCTTAAACAAATCAGTTAGATCTTGTTCTGGTGCCTGATGGATTTTATTTGTCTTTGTACATCTTTGTCCAATACTACATGCAGAACAACACCGCCTCAGTTTACCTCTAAACTCCTTGTTGTTCTCTCGCTCAAGTGCAAGCACCATGGGGTCCTGTGGGGGTACCATTCCACAGTCCCTTTGCCACTCCGGATGATTTTGGAGGGTGAAAAACATGTCTGCATACGAAACCTCATCCCATTTTCCTTCTCTCCTTAAAAACAGCATTAGTTGTAATAAAGTATTATAATCTATTGACCCATTAAGTGGCCACTTAGCATCACCTTCTAACTTATACAACGGCCACCACTGATTGCAGTATTTAATAAGGTTCTTTTTACTTTCCGTACCTCCGGTCCCAACAATATCTTTCCAGTGGGCAATTACACAACCCAGAGGACTCTTCCTCAATACTCCTCCTTGATTGTTTCCCATTTTAATACTCTTCCTAATAATTCTTAAGTTTGATTTTGGCTTCTCCTTTTAATAAGCTTCCATGCAAATCGTTCCTTACACTTCTTTATAGTCTTCCCTCAGTTTCCCTCCCACACGTCCCAAATTTCTGGAATTAAATTTTCCTTTACACACCAATCTCACTATTTCACTTAGTGAACTCTTTCCCAATCATAAAAGTGTGGAATTTGGGGAAAACACTCAAGGCAGTCTGGTTTCCGTCTGCCACAGTACCACCTTCTCCCACAAGATTTACACTTCAACAAAAGCCAGGCCGGGTGCTAATTACTATATAGTCCAGTTACAAGCCCACATACAAAGCAGGGAATCACCCCTATTAATACGTAAAGACATTCACACAAACATACATACACCTATAAATTTCAACATATCATTTCCACACACTCACACAAAATCTTTAACATAAACTTCCAAACATTCACATCATACAATCATCGCTCCAGTTGACAACCTTCCAGCAGCTGCAAAAGTAAACCAAGCGCAATTGCAAGGGGGTCCTCTTACCCCATAAACCAAGCGCAACTGCGAGGGGGTGCGCCTACCCTTCTCCTGCCTCTTATATACCAGTCATCGACAGGTCCGTCCTGGCTGCCGATACCGGGATACAGCAGTCACCCCGGATTTGCTCGATCTACCCCCAAGATCGTTAGCGGCCGCTCTATCGGTCAGCAAATCCCCCCTTACCATACAGGGTACCCTCCTCCCATACGGGGACTACACTGCACGCCAGACGTCTCTGCGCGATTTACCAGCTGCCCCGGCCTGTACTTTTACAGGCTACCTTTGTAAACATACCGTTTAGTCCGCGGCTTCAGGAGGTTGTTGTCTGCTCCCGCGGTGAGCGGCTGGCAGCGGAGGCTCCTCCGAGGAAAGTGCTCGGGGCGCGCCGAGGGGCGTCCGCTCCGCAGTCGGTCCCGCAGCCGAGCAGAGACTCTCCTGGCTGGCTCGCCAAACTGACGTGCGGAAAACAGACTCCACGATCAGTGAGATTGTAAAGTAGGTATGTTCATTCAGCGCTGGGCCGCACGGGGGGTAGTCCCACCAAAGTCGTGCGCGCCGCACTCGGCAGTTTGTCTCAAGTTTATACAGTCAAGTGTTACATATTCACAATACGCCTATACATATGCATGACCTATCCCCGCTCCCTATTAAAATTAGCTCCGAGAGGTCATTTCCATAGTCTCCTCTCAACTGCGCTTGCGCAGTGCCTCTTTATGGTGGTCATCTGGTGGTCGCAGAGATGAAGATAGATGACTCCTCTTCGTCACCGCTAGTAACCTTTTTTCTTGCGCAGGCTCAGTGATTTCTTGGTATTCACCCAAGCCGCAAGACCGGTCTTAGCTGGCTCTTGGGGCCTGCTCCTGCTTCTTATCAGGAGCTGTCTTTACCTCATTGGCTGGTCCTTGGGACTAGCTCTTCTTATCAAAGACTGTCTTAGCCTCAGCTAATTTCAACAATGTAAACGCTAAACATCATCCTTCATCCCCCCTTATTATGTCTACTGAGATTCTTTTGACTCCCCTTGTCTCAATCAACTGGAAAATTACAAAGGCTTTGGACTGGGATAGTGGGTGATAAAAAGATATATAAGACTGAGAAATTTTTGGAAGGTTGCCATTCACTGCGGTGGTGGCCCAACTCTGAGTAGTTAATAAAGCAAATCTTGAGAAACCCATGACTGAGAATTCTGTTGGAAGGCCCTGCAGGGGTGGCTCCTGTGAGAAGCTGCTACAAGCTTCCCCAGCTCCAAGTCGGACCTGCCGCTGGCCAATCAGCGACAGTGGTAGCACCTCTGGGATAACATATTTAAGAAGGGGATCCTGCAGTGTAGAGGGGAGATTACAATGTGAGAGAAACGCCTATGCAGACACCGAGGTCAGTAAAGGAGGGAGAGGAGGTGCGCAGGAGGATGTGATGGCCCTGCAGCCTGTGGTGAGATGGCAGGCAGTTCCCCTGCAGCCCAGGGAGGTGAGCGGGGGAGCAGATGCCCACTTGGAGCCCGCAGAGGATCCCACGCCAGAGCAGTTGCGTGCCCCTAAAGATGGCTGGGACTCCGTGGGAAAGCCCGTGCTGGAGCAGCCTGTGCCTGAAGATCTGCAGCCCATGGAAAGGACCCATGGTGGAGAAGTTTGTGAAGGACTGCAGCCCATGGGAGGGACCCCATGCTGGAGCAGGGGAAGAGTGAGGAGTCCTCCCACTGAGGAGGAAGAAGCAGCAGAAACAAGGTGTGATGAACTGATCCCAACCCCCATTCCCCATCCCCCTTTGCTGTTGGCAAAATCTTCCTGGGCCCAGCAGAGTGCACTGCATAAGCACTAGGGCAAAGAGCAAAAGCAAAATGCAGCCACTAAGAAGCACTAGACTGTAAAATGAAGCAAAGCAGGTGAGGCCTGCGGCAAGCAGAGGAGCCTGCCAGTTCATAGGGAAACAGCTTGAGAGCTATAACTTCGGTCCAGCACACTGCACTCAAACCTGTTGTTCTGTGAAAAAACTCGTGTCCCGTGTTGGGCACCAAAAGGGACTGCTGAGGGTAAACCCCGGTAGGCAGCTGAGCCGCACACAGCTTCTCTCTCACAGCCCCCTCAGCAGGATGGGGTAAAGAATCAGAGGGCAGAAGGAAGAGAACACGTGGGTTGAGAGAAAGACAGTTTAGCTGCAAATATTTCTTCACTAGTGAGTCCTGCAAAGGCCTAAGAGACATTAAAACTTTTGCTTACCCAGCGTGCTGTGAGGAGCGGCAGTGGTGAAGCTGGGGTTCGTACAAAGGGAGCTGGGGTTCGCACAAAGGGATCCCCCTTGCTCTGGCCATGACAGCCTTGAGGGGATTAGTTGCAGTAGTGGGGCAGGCTTTCTTCGGGCTAGATGAGTGCAGGAGGGAGTTCAGATTGGACATTAGGAAACAGTTCTTTACTGAGAGGGTGGTCAGTCACTGGAACAGGCTCCCAAGGGAAGCGGCGCCTCTTGGCGGGGCTTGGCTGCCCGGGGCACGGGGAGCGTCCTGCGAGGGGACGCTGCGGGCCGGCAGCCCGTGGCTCGCCGAGGCGCCGACCGCCTTCGGCAGGGCTCGGCCGGGCGACGAGCCGGGACAGCGCCGGAGCCGCGCTGGGAGCCAAGGGGCAGGAGCCTTCGTCTCCCGGGGCGCCGCGCTCCTCCTGTGCCGCCGCCCCTGCCCCGCGGCCCTCCCCGCGCCGCCCCTTCTCCTGCCGCGAAGGGGCCGCGGCCCCGGGGGGCCGGGCCGGGCCGGGGCGGGTCTGTTGGGGGCGGGCAGAGGCGTCGGCGCTGCCCCGGCGAGGGGCCGAGCCGGCGGGGCGCGCAGAAGCCGGCCCGAGCCCGGGCCCGAGCGCGGCTCCGCTCGGCTCCTCTGCGGCTCCCGCCGGGCCCTTCAGCCCCGGCCGGCCCCGGCGCGGCAGGGCACGATGGCGCCCGGGCTGGGGCCGTGGCTCCTGGCCTTGTCCTTGGCCGCGGGGCCGGCAGGTGAGAGCCGGGCGGGGCGGGCAGCGAGCCCGGGGCTGGGCCCGGGGCTGGGGCTGCCCGCGGCCGCGGCTGCTCCGGCGCCGGGCGCGCTGTCGCCTGGCGCTGGCCTTCCTTAGCGGGGAAGCGGGGAAGCGGGGAAGCGGGGAGCGGGTGGCGTGGGCGGGCGGGGGAGAGGGCGAGGGCGGGCGGGGGAGAGGGCGAGGGAGGCTTTCGGGCGGCGGGTCGGGGCGCAAGTGTCGGGAGCAGGCGCGGCTCAGCCCCGGGCCGGCTGGGGCTGTGCCGGGGCGGCGGGTGAACGTCCTCGGGCCGTGGGCGCGCCCTGCCCGGCTGCCTGCGCTCTCCGTCCGCAGGGCTGTGGGCGCAGCTGAGGCTGGTGGAGGACGGCGGAGGGCTGCGAGCGCCCGGGGACACCGTGCGCCTCTCCTGCCGCGGATCCGGCTTCGACTTCGGGCGTTACAGAATTATGTGGTACCGTCAGGCAGCCGGCGGCAGTCTCGAGTGGGTGTCCTACATCAGCTCGGGTTCGGGTTCTACGAAGCAGTACGGGGCAGGAGTGCAGGGTCGAGCCACTGCCTCCCGGGACAATTCCCAGTCCGAGTCGATTCTGTCCCTGCGGGACCTGCAGCCCCGGGACTCTGCCCGCTACTTCTGCGCTGTTCGCACAGGGACAGGAAATCCAGCTGAGCTTTAACACAAACCTGCTGGGGCCCGGCCCAGGGTGCACAATATTTGGAGCCAGCGAGTGCTGAGGTGGCTCAGGGTCGTTCCCAGGAAGAGATTGTCTATCAGTGCACACTGCAGGTGGTCCTGGCTTTTGGGAAGAGCTCCTTTCCCAGCACTGCCAATTTCCGTCTCCTGAGTCCCAAATGCAGTGTTTTATTCTGAGAAGGTGGTTCAATGTGTTTCCGTCACCCAACCAGGCCGGCTGCTCTGCCTGCCTGCAGCCCCTCTCTGCCCTCCCTTGGCCCCTTCTTCCCTGGGGTACTCAAAGCACTTGGGCTTTGGCAACACCATTGCCTGGCAATGCCATTGCCTGCTTCCATGCACCCTTTTGTGGGCCATTGCCTTGCACCAGTGAGAGTAAAGCAGTCATGGAACAGCCCTGCTTTTGTTTCAGGTGCATTTCAGGGTGATGAGATCCAAGCGATGAAGTCTACAGTGTGGTGGCAAGCAGGGAATACTGGGACCTTACGATGCACTTACAGCTCCAATGCCTCCTATATTTACGTGGCCTGGTATCGGCAGCGTCCCGGTGGACCGCTGCAGTACTTGCTGCAGAGCAAGGGCCGGGGAGGCTCCTACAGCCACACAGCCCCTTTTGCCCGCAAGAGGTTTTTCTGCCAGGCTGACGAGAGCTCCGGGACGCTGATCATCACCGGGCTGGAGCTGGGGGACAGTGCGCTCTGTTACTGCACCCTGCAGGGACCACAGTGAGAGACACTTGGGGCGTGCCTGAGCAACATCAGCTTCCACCCCTCCTGCTCTCCCCTCCTGCACGTTCACGGGAGTCACAGCCCATCTCAGTGCTGAGTCAGTGCCTGTATTCAGAGAGAGAGGGGTGTCATGGTGGCCGGGTGCTGTCAGTGGTCCAGAGAATAGAATAGAATAGAATAGAATAGAATAGAATAGAATAGAATAGAATAGACTATTTCAGTAGGAAGGGACCTGCAACCATCATCTAGTCCAACAGCCTGACCAGTTCAGGGCTGACCAAGTTAAAGCATGTTATTAAGGGCATTGTCCAAATGCCTCTTAAACACTGACAGGCTTGGGGCATCAACCACCTCTCTAGGAAACCTGTGCCAGTGTTTGAGCACCCTCTCGGTAAAGAAATGCTTCCTAATGTCAAGTTAGAGCCTCCCCTGGAACAGCTTTGAACCATTCCTGCGCATCCTATCGCTGGATCCCAGGGAGAAGAGATCAGCACTTCCCTCTCCACTTTCCCTCCTCAGGAAGCTGTAGAGAGCAATGAGGTCAGCCCTCAGCCTCTTTTTCTCCAAACTAGGCAAGCCCAAAGCCTCAGCTGCTCCTCATAGGACATGCCTTCCAGCCCTTATGGGGGGAATCCTGATGTGGGAAAGCTAAGCAGAGCAGATGTGTGGGCAGAGAGGAGCTGGGGAGAGATGAGCAGGAGCCGCTCCGGCCGTGTGTAACACCCTGCGCGTGGTGTCATTGCCCATCCTTGCGAATTGGACAGGGGCAGAGGAGGAGTTGGATGTTTCCACATGGGAACTTAGCACACCCTTCCCAGCCTTTCATGCATTGCATAAATTGAGGAGATGATCCTTCCCCTCTACTCACAGAATCACTTAACGACTGCGTTTGGAAGGGACCTCCAAAGGTCATCTGGCCCAACCCCTCTACTCCAGCAGGGCTACCTGGAGCCGGTTCTGTTGCGCAGGACCATGACCAGACATCTTTGGAATATCTCCAAGCATGGAGACGCCACAAGCTTCCTGAGCAACGTGTGCCAGCGCTTGCTCACTCGCATGCTGAAAAAGGATTGTCTGACGTTCAGAGGGATACCTTGAGATATCGCAGCCTGTTCATCCTTGTCTCCTGGGGTCACAGGTGCCCTTTCTCAGGTGCAGACAAAGGCCTCGGGCCCCACAGTAGGGAAGGTCTCAGAGATACCTGCCGCTTCTCTGGTGTACCCATCATCAACGGCAGCTACACTTGGGACTGGATCTAGCAGACTCGTGGCAGAGACCTGCAGCATATAGTGTTGCAGTATCCATGGTTAAAATCCTGATCCATGGCTCTTTGCAGGGGAACCCCAACAAGGAGGATATGGAGGGTGCCCACCACCAGGACTATACTCCAGCTGTCCATGAGCTTGGGGCATAGGGAACCCAGCATGTCCTACCATGTCGGGACAGCCCCAAGGGGCCCAGGGCACCTTAGGCCACCCTGGCCCTGCATCCCCCTGCTTCTCTTCCTGGCCTCAAGCCTCCAGTTTCAGTGGGCTCCTCTACCCTCTGCAACTGCCTTTTTGCACCCTAGTCCTGGAGGTTCCCTCCCCAAAGGGACATGCTGGAGCACCCATCAAAAGAGAGGAGAGGGAAGGGATGCAGAAAGTCTGTGGAGGGCCAGTGTGGAGTGGGCAATGCTCCCCCAAATGGTGGTAGCAGTCAAGAGGGTGACACTGTGTCAGGGCTCAGTAGGTGTCCCCTGCTGTGGTTGTAGGGGAGCTCTGAGTTCCTGCTGAGTACGGTGAGCACAGAGAAGGGAGTGACCCTGCTCTGCTGAGGAGCCCCAACAGCCTGGTCCCTGCTGAGTCCTGTGCACGTGAGTTTTGGGGATGAGCTGGGGGGCCTGAGCCTACACGTGTACCCCAGAGGTTCAGTGCCACGGACACCCAAGATCTCACATGTCCTTTGCTGCCTTTGCTGCTTGGGTGTTCTGGGAAGGCTTTGATGTGAAGAGGCAGGAGGATAAGTGTCAGCAGGAGGGAGCACATGCCAGAGTAGGGTGCTGGGCCAGAGCTGAGGGAGCAGAGGGGGAGCATATCTGCCTAGGGGTGCCCTGTCCAAGCAGAGTTGGGCTCAGGGGGCTCACATCCAGGAGCAGCATCTCAGCAGCACCAAGGGAAAGGGGCCCCCCAGGGAAGGCAACCTGCCAATCCACAGGGCCAGCTCCAAAGTCCCAGCAGCACTCTCCAATCCTTTTTGAAGAGGAAGATCGAGGGTGGCTCAAAACCAACATGTCACCTTTTACCCACCACAGGTTTTCCTGCCAAATGGGGGCTCTGTTATTGCACCCTGCTGCGTGAGAGACACCTGGGAGTGCACCAACAGCTTCAACTTCTGTTCCTCCAGCCCCATCTCTCGCCTTCACTGTTGCCATAGACCGAGGGTGCGACTAGGAGCGACTAGGACTGACCGTAGTGACAGAGGCACAGACAGGGCAAACATGGGCAGAGCTATTCTGCAGGCAGTGAGAAGCTGGAGAGAGGTGAGACAGAGCAGGCCTGGCCATATGGACTGCCATGCGCATGGGGTTATTTTTCATCCTAGGTAAGTGGAAGGAAGGGGTGATGCCCTCCAGGAACTGAGCATGCCCCTGTGCTCTGCACGGCTCTGTGGAGCTGTGCTGATCGCTTGCAGCCTGACCTGCCTCTGCCTCTCGATGTCGTCAAACATCCCTGCAGAGCACGGTGGGAAGAGGCCTCCTCCTCTTCTAGCTGTGAGTTAGGCACCTCTGTCCAGCCTGTCTCCTCTGCAGTGTGGGGACAAGCAGGGCACCTTCCTGCCCCACCCACATCTTGGGGCCTAATGTTATACACCTGGAGCGGACACACTGCTCATGGGGCACTGCAGCCCATCTTGCAAAGACAAGGTCTTAGGATGGCAGCATAGGGCCCAAGGCCCGCTTGCCTGTGAGAGGTGCTTGTCCATTTTTCCTCGCCTTGTTTATCCATGCAGGCCTCCTGGCATTTTTACCTGACTCCTTGCTCGTTGGGATGTCGGACGGTCTTGAGTTCAGCACTGGTGAGAGTGTGGACTGCTGTGTCCACTCCTGGGCTGCCCAGCAGAGGAAAGACATGGACATAGCACAGCAAATGCAATGAAGGTCCATGAAGATGAGGAAGAGAGCATCTGACACACAAGGGGAGCCTGAGAGAACTGGGGGTTTACTGTCAATGTCACTACTGGAACAGGTAGTGTCCACTCTCAGAGATACTCAAAACTGAACCGGACAACGTTGTGGGCAGCCTACCATGGTGGCTTGACCCAAGATGGCAGCTAAGCCCCAAACAACCGCTCACTTACTCCCTCCACAGTGGGACAGGAGACAGAATCGGAAGGGTAAAAGTGAGAAAATTTGTGTGTTGAGATAACGAGAGTTTAATAAGCAAAGCCAAAGCTGCACACACAAACGATGCAAAATAATAAGCTCATTCTCTGCTTCCCATTGGCAGGCAGATGTTTAGCCATTTCCAGGAAAGCAGGCCTTCATCACGCATAACGGTTACTTGGGAAATGCAAATGTCATATCTCCAAATAACCACATTTCCTCCAGCTGTTATTGCTTCGCATGATGTCATGCGGTATGGAATATCCCTTTGGCCAGTTGTGGTCAGCTGTACAGCTCGTGGGGGAACATGAGAAACAGAGGAGGCAGTGATGCTACATAAGCACTGTTCAGCAATAGCTAAAATATTGGTGTGTTATCATCATGGTTTTGGTCACAAAATATCACAGCTGCCAATACAGGCTGCTAGGAAGAAAATTAACTCTGTCCCTTCTGCACCACTACAGTTACTGAACACCGTTTGACCCTGCTTCAAGCAGGAGGGTTCAACTAGACCTTTTCCAGAGGTCCATTACAGCCTCCACTCTTCTACCATCCTAGGAGCAAAACTGGTGCTTCTTCTGCTCCCCTTTTCTTATGTCGTTTCTGGGGAGCCTGAGAGGACAGCATGAGGCCTGATGGCCAGCCAGAGCTTTTAAGAGACAGCTGTGGAGGCTGGAAAGGCTGTGGGAGTACTCTTGCATCCTTGGGTTTCTGACTGGGGGAACACCTCTAGTCTTTGCCCCTGACCTCATGCGCTGTACCCCCTGCACTCCTCCAGCAGTGGCCTTTGGGTGTGATGAAATTCCCTCCCCTGCCCTCCATTCTGTCCAGGAACCCTGCCTCCAGCAACAAGCTGTGCCCGCAGTAGGCCTCTCAGGCCCCAGGAACCAGCCAGTCAACCACCCAAATGGCGATGCATGTTATTCCCCGTCCTTCCAATGCCGGGCTCTGGGTTTGTGTACGTGGTTGTCCAAACTCATCACATGCGTATGTAGCTGTCTCTGCACCTTTACAGAAGAACAACACACAGTAAGCTCTAACAGAAGACCACACACCTTACATACATGTGGCAGACGCCAGGTATACAGAAACCATAACCATGCTGACTAGCTCTCCTGCCTCCTCTGGGGGCTACTTTTTTACCTGCCCATATTACTTGTGTATCACTTGCATTTTTCTCTCTTGCCTTCCAGCTTTGAACTCCTGTAAAACAGCTGTTTCTGCAAGTCCTCAGGAGAGAAGCAAACTCTTGAGTTTCAGTTTTCCCCTTTGCCCTGTGTTACGGATGCACGACTAACCAAATCCAACAGGTGTTAAAACTCAGATTTATTCTTTAGCAAAAGTTAGTTAGAAGTCTGGTAACATTTTATAAAACCACAGGCTCAATGATGTAAAGAGAATTAATACTACACGGCCGACTTAAGAATCTCCAAGATTTAAAGTGATGGCTCAAAACGCGCGTATCACTCACCTAAAAGCTGAGGGCTCTCTCCCTCGAGGAGTTACCTCGGGCGGTGCCCCGGCCCGAGGGGGAGTCCCCGACTGCAGACCCGCTGCTCCGAGGAGGACTGCCAACGTGTCCTCCGGCGGGACCCCGTTTATACCCCTGTCGAATCTGACCTGTGGTCATTTAATTCTATTGGCCAGGAGGGTCACCTCGGTGTACCTGGCGCATCTCGATTGGCCAGTTCAAATTTCAACCTGCAGCCTCCAGGGTTTCCTTCCCCTTCTCCCTTCCTGGAGAAGTTTGTTTCCTGCTGGCAGGATGGGGGGGGGGCGGGATGTACTGCCACAATCCACCCCGTGACCACAGTCATGATTCGACTGGTTTCTCTGGAGTTCTGGTACAGTCACCTCTTGCCTCCAAAGTTAAAAGCGGGTTCAGTTTGGCGAGTTTGACGCTCATTGTGTGTCATCGTTCCCTTGTGGTCTAGAACTAAAGTGGAATATCAAACACAGGAATATCCAGTGTATGGACAGTTTAAAGGAGTATACTTAACCGTTAGTACAGGCTTCACTACCAAGCCTTTGGTAGAACTTATTGCAATATAGATTACAGTAATCATAACTACAAGCATTATTAAAGATTAGAGAAGGCTGGTCGCCCACCCCGTGAAAGAAAATCTGAACATATCAAAACTTTTCCCAACCAGTTGGTCCCTGGTGCAGAAGCAATTGCCTCCGAGTCGCTTGCCGTATTCTCTCGTTGATTTAGTCTTGAAGCCACATTGACACATTTGGAGTGAACGCAGCGGTTGTCCACTGACATATTCAAAACTTTACGTATACCCTTCTCTTTCTTTGGCATCTAATCCAATACAGCCCAATTTTTGATAGTCATTTTACCAATATGTTATAACCGATTGTTTGAGAGTCCCCGAATTGTTAGATGTAGCGTTGGCTAAGGTTGATAGCTGTAAACTCAGTTCTAGGGTGCTCTGTTGATGTTCCTTGAGTACCATACACAGTTGCCCCCACGGAATTTCAGGGCATAGCGTAGTACCATTCCAACTCCACCCCGTGATCCCATGGGTTAGTTGGAGGATATAGTCACATCTGGTGTTTCATACTGAACCAGTATTTACTGCACTTGGTGACCAACTATAAACAACATGAGTGTAACTTCCTCCCCCGTCCAATCTGAACCTCCAACTATAATTGTTACATTACTCTCATGCGAGGTCAAGGACTCGTGATATATTAATGTCCATCATTTTACCACGACATTATCATCCAGATCTTCACCATCCACGCCTGTCACCGTCATCACTGTCAGCAAAAGGACTGGAATGACTCGTTCCTTTATGGTCCTGTAAAAAAAGCACAAACTAGGCCTCGGTCTTAAAACCGGGTCACAGGGTTAGAAGTCCGGGATTATCCATCGCGCACTGATGTGGTGAGTCTTTCCACTCCCATGAGATGGTCTCAGAAGACCAATGTAATCAACCTGCCACGTGCTCCAAAGAGCCTTGCCTTGTCTGATATGCTGGGCCGGAGCTTGGTTTGGGTGATTAGCTTTAAGCCTTTTCGGCATTGTGGGCAAGCTGTAAGAATTGCTTCACAGGTTTTCATAGACACTGGCCAACCCCAAGATCGGCATTCATAATAGAGATCTGCTTTCCCTGAGTGGCTTCGTTTGATATGCAACCATTCTGCTAGTCTATCCCAATCTTCCTTCTCACTGGTGACCATCCTGATTTGGGCCAGGTGGTCCACCTGCTGATTCCATTTCGCAGCTGGGGTTCCATCCCAAGCATGTCCCTTCACCCATCCCACCTTTAAAGGTCAGGATCTCCCTATTGCCAGGAGACGTTGCCAGTCCTCCGTCCTCCACACTTTCGCATGACCTACTTCCCCCTTACTAGATTCCCACTGACATATCCACTCTGTAGCACCCTTAAAGGTTGCATAAGAGTCAGTATAGACGATGGTAGCACCATTCTCTATGGCCAGTAATAAAGCCCATAGTTCTCCTACTTGTGCACTACCTTCACCCTCTTCTTCGACTGTCTTCCCAGTACCAATCTCCAACGCCACTGCTTTATATTGCCACTCTGATCCCACTCGACAGGCAGATGCATCTGTGAACCACACTCCCTGCACATCTGAGACTGCCATGAATTCGGGTGCCTTCTCAATCGGAGAAGGTTTATATGGTTGACCCAGCAAGGCTGGGTCAGGGTTTACAGGTTGCTGTAGTTTGAAAGCTTTAGTCAGACCCTCCTTTAGTGGGAGCAATTGGCTTATCCCTTCTAGGTATACATACCATTTCCTAACTGTGGCCTTTTGGGCTACTCCTTCCGGAGGAGGTGACCCATTGAGGATTGAATTTAAGAGAGGGAAAGGACCCTGTACTATAACATCCTGTGAGGTACGCAGCTTTTCAGCCTCTTTAACTGCTCTAGTGAGGGAGAGGACCCCCTTTTCCCAATCTGAATATCGTCGCTCCGTTTCTTTGAATGCAGTGGAGGAGAATAATAATGGTCTAGCTGGTCCCTGTGGCCCCTTTTGAAACACACCACAGTATGAGGCATGTTCAGCAAATCCCCATTCCACCCTTAAAGGATCTCGTGGGTGCAATGGACCTAGTCTCTGATAAGCCTTAAGCTCATCTTTCAGAGTGTTAAGGGCTAACGTATGTTGCGAAGTCCAATCCCATTTTCTGGTTTTTTCCGAGCAAGTCATAAAGAGGGCGGCCAATCACTG
Organism: Harpia harpyja; assembly: GCF_026419915.1. Classification (NCBI taxonomy): domain Eukaryota; kingdom Metazoa; phylum Chordata; class Aves; order Accipitriformes; family Accipitridae; genus Harpia; species Harpia harpyja. The sequence goes on along the minus strand of NC_068943.1, from coordinate 79,611,398 downwards.
AAAACCCTGGTATATGTTTTCTCCAATAGCCCATTCTTGACTAACAGATTCCAGATGGCCTCAGCCACTTGTCCTACCTGTTCCTTGTTGTCCCCACCAACTAGGATATCATCTATATATTGATATATGTGGACACCTGGGGGTACTTCCACAGCATCAAGGAGCTTGGCTAAAGCATTGTGAGCGATAGTAGGGGAGTGCTTGTACCCCTGGGGAAGTCGATTAAAGGTGTACTGGGTCCCTTCCCAAGTGAAGGCAAACTGGGGTTTGTCCTCTTCCCTTAGGGGAACCATAAAAAACCCATATCTTTGACATCTAAAGCAGCCATCCATGGGTGGGCTGCAGCCTGTATTGCTGTTATCACTGAGGTGATACTTGGGACGGCAGAAATTAATGGCGGGGTATTACTATTCAATCTTCTATAATCAATTGTTAGTCGCCACCTTCCATCTGATTTACGGAGTGGCCAAACAGGAGAATTGTAAGGAGAAGGTGTGCAACTGATGATCTCTCTTTTCTCCAGATCATTAATTACTTCCGAAATGCCCCGTTTGGCCACGGCTGGAAGTGGGTATTGAGGGACACGGGTTACCTTAGATTGCGGTAGTGCAGGAGCAACCTGCAATGTTCTCACACGAATAGCCTCTGCCTCCCTGCCCCCAATGCTCCACACCCTACCATTGGGTAGATACCATTGTCTGCCTGCCAGCACATCAAATCCCAGTATATTTCCCTCATAGGGGCTTAAAGCCACCTCCACAGCTGTCATTCTTTCCCCCCCCCGGTAGCCAAAGTTGGGTTCGAGCTATGGGGCATTTTTCTGTCGCCCCTGTTACTCCTCTAATGTTTATAGCCTTTCTTGATGGCCTAATTCCCAGCTCACTAGCTTCTTGCTCATTTAAAACACTAATTTGGGCTCCTGTATCAATTAAGAATTCCAAACTTATCCGTTTTGGGCCCACAGGAATGTGTATATAAGGATCCTTATCAGCAGACCATTGGCAAGTATTTACCATGCGGATTGGGCAGCCTGAACCCCAAACCGCAGCTCCTAGTTTTTAGCCCTTCCAGTTCCTCTCGCAGTGCCGCGAAAGGGTCCCGTCTCTCTTCCTGAGGGGGCGGGGTTGCTGGCGCTTCCCTTTGGTCTCCAGCTTTCCCCTCCAGCAATCCCACTCCTGCATGCTGCCGGCGGACTGCCCGTGCAGCACGGCTCGGGCTGCCCCCAGTGCCGGTGCCTTCCGCCAGAGACCGTCCCTTCTGGGATCGTAGTTCCGACCCGATGGCCCCCAGTAACCTCTCGCTTCATCACCACCCAACAGCATCCAGTCCTCCCCCGCTAGAGAAACTCTCCACAAACACCCAGGCTTGGCCTCGCCCGGCCTGTGCGAAAACCCAGCTCGCAACTCACCGAGCTCGGGTCCCAACCAAGGGGCCGCACAAAGAGCGCTCCGGGGGCTCCCACCGTGCGGACCCGCGTGCCCTTCTGTTTCAATAAGGGGCTGCACGTCCCTTTCCTCCAAGTCCACTTTCAGACAATCTATTTCCCCTTGCCTTTTCGCAGAATCACTCTTTCGGTTCTGCGCTTGAATCAAGCAGGCGCCCAGGAGGGCACACACACTGCCTTTGCCATCTCGACAAGTTCCGCGGCATAGTTCTACTCTCTCCATGACCGCTGCCGGGTCGGACCACTTCTCCTTCGCCCAGTCCAGACCCGGGGGAGAAGGGCTGCAGCCGTGCCTCCGTAAGAATTCCTCTATTAACACCATCCTGCCGACTACGCCAAAATGTTACGGATGCACAACTAACCAAATCCAACAGGTGTTAAAACTCAGATTTATTCTTCAGCAAAAGTTAGTTAGAAGTCCGGTAACATTTTATAAAACCACAGGCTCAATGATGTAAAGAGAATTAACACTACACAGCCGACTTAAGAATTCCCAAGATTTAAAGTGATGGCTCAAAACGCGCGTATCACTCACCTAAAAGCTGAGGGCTCTCTCCCTCGAGGAGTTACCTCGGGCGGTGCCCCGGCCCGAGGGGGAGTCCCCGACTGCAGACCCGCTGCTCCGAGGAGGACTGCCAACGTGTCCTCCGGCGGGACCCCGTTTATACCCCTGTCGAATCTGACCTGTGGTCATTTAATTCTATTGGCCAGGAGGGTCACCTCGGTGTACCTGGCGCATCTCGATTGGCCAGTTCAAATTTCAACCTGCAGCCTCCAGGGTTTCCTTCCCCTTCTCCCTTCCTGGAGAAGTTTTGTTTCCTGCTGGCAGGATGGGGGGGGCGGGATGTACTGCCACACCCTGGCACGTACCACCTACAAAACCACAGAAAGTTAGTGCACATTGCCTCTTGTCCTGTCACTGAGCACCACTGGAAAGAGCTTGGCCCTGCCTTCCCTACAGCATCCCTTCATATGTTTCCACATATTGATGAGATCCCCCCCGAGCCTTCTCTTCTCCAGGGTAAACAGTCCCAGCTCTCTCAGCTTTTCCTCACGTAAGAGCTGCTCCACTCCCATTATCACCTTCGTGGCCCTCCACTGGGCTCTCTCCCATATGCCCAAGTCTCTCCTGCAGTGGGCAGCCAAGAAGTGAAGCTAGTACTCCAGGTGTGACCTCGCCAGTGCTGAGTAGAGAGAAGGGATCACCTCCCTGACCTGCTGGCAATGCTTTGCCCAATGCAGCCCCGGCTACCTCGAACCTTCTTTGCCGCAAGGGCAGATTTCTGGTCAGGCTGTCGTCCAGCAGAACGCTCGGGTCCTTTTCTGCGAATGCGATTTCCATCTGAGCAGCCCCCAGCCCGCCCTGGTGCACGGGGTTGCTCCTCCCCAGGTGCAGGACTTTGCTCTTGCCCGTGTTGAACGGGAGGGGGTTCCTGTCAGCCCGCTTCTCCAGGCTGTCGAGGTCCCTCGGGATGGCAGCACAGCCCTCCGCGTGTCTTGGTCCCCGCGGGCGGGGGATGGGAGCGCGGCCAGGGCGGGCTTGGCTGCCCGGGGCACGGGGAGCGTCCTGCGAGGGGACGCTGCGGGCCGGCAGCCCGTGGCTCGCCGAGGCGCCGACCGCCTTCGGCAGGGCTCGGCCGGGCGACGAGCCGGGACAGCGCCGGAGCCGCGCTGGGAGCCAAGGGGCAGGAGCCTTCGTCTCCCGGGGCGCCGCGCTCCTCCTGTGCCGCCGCCCCTGCCCCGCGGCCCTCCCCGCGCCGCCCCTTCTCCTGCCGCGAAGGGGCCGCGGCCCCGGGGGGCCGGGCCGGGCCGGGGCGGGTCTGTTGGGGGCGGGCAGAGGCGTCGGCGCTGCCCCGGCGAGGGGCCGAGCCGGCGGGGCGCGCAGAAGCCGGCCCGAGCCCGGGCCCGAGCGCGGCTCCGCTCGGCTCCTCTGCGGCTCCCGCCGGGCCCTTCAGCCCCGGCCGGCCCCGGCGCGGCAGGGCACGATGGCGCCCGGGCTGGGGCCGTGGCTCCTGGCCTTGTCCTTGGCCGCGGGGCCGGCAGGTGAGAGCCGGGCGGGGCGGGCAGCGAGCCCGGGGCTGGGCCCGGGGCTGGGGCTGCCCGCGGCCGCGGCTGCTCCGGCGCCGGGCGCGCTGTCGCCTGGCGCTGGCCTTCCTTAGCGGGGAAGCGGGGAAGCGGGGAAGCGGGGAAGCGGGGAGCGGGTGGCGTGGGCGGGCGGGGGAGAGGGCGAGGGCGGGCGGGCGGGGGAGAGGGCGAGGGAGGCTTTCGGGCGGCGGGTCGGGGCGCAAGTGTCGGGAGCAGGCGCGGCTCAGCCCCGGGCCGGCTGGGGCTGTGCCGGGGCGGCGGGTGAACGTCCTCGGGCCGTGGGCGCGCCCTGCCCGGCTGCCTGCGCTCTCCGTCCGCAGGGCTGTGGGCGCAGCTGAGGCTGGTGGAGGACGGCGGAGGGCTGCGAGCGCCCGGGGACACCGTGCGCCTCTCCTGCCGCGGATCCGGCTTCAACTTCGGGAATTCCACAGTTTGGTGGTACCGTCAGGCAGCCGGCGGCAGTCTCGAGTGGGTGTCCTACATCAGCGCTGATTCCTCAGTGATTCAATTGGGGCAGTCAGTGAAGGGTCGAGCTACAGTGTCCCGGAACAGTTCCCGGTCCGTGTCATCTCTGTCCCTGCGGGACCTGCAGCCCCGGGACTCTGCCCGCTACTTCTGTGCTGTTGCACGGGGACAGGAAATCCAGCTGAGCTTTAACACAAACCTGCTGGGCCACAATGTCAGAGCTGTGGGGCAAGGGGCTGCTTGGGGTGGGGGCCTCAGGGTGGTTCCCAGGCAGTGAAGTTCCATCACTCTACACCGCAGGAGTTCCTGGCCTTTCCTGCACACTGCGGGAATTGTAACTTATGGTAAATTAAAACAGAGTAGGATTGTGATCAACAAAAAAACTGGAAACACCTTCCCCTACACCTCCCACTTTCCTCCCTTGCTCAGCTTCATACCTTCATTCCCAATTCCTCTACCTCCTCTGCCCAAGTGGCCCATGGGTGATGGGGTTTGAGGTGAAATCATAACACTTCATCTCTACTGCTCCTTCCTCCCTCCCATGGTCTGCAGTCCTTCACAAATGGCTCCGGGATGGTTCCTTTTGGAGGGCTGCAGTCCTTCAGGATAAACTTGCTCCAGCATCAGCTGTCCACAGGCCCCAGTTCCTGTCAGGGCACACTCATGTACCCTGCCATGCGATCCTACACAGGCTGCAGGGAAACAACTGTCCCACTGTGGTGTCTTCCATGGGCTGCAGGGGAATCTCTGCTCTGGTGTCTGGAGCACCTCCTCCCCCTCCTTGTTGTCCCATAGGCAATGCCTGCTTTGCTGATGAGCTCAGCTTTGGCCTGTGGCAGGTATTATCCTGAGCTGGCTGGAACAGGCTGTGCTGGACACGAGGCAGTCCCTGAGTGCTTTCCACAGAGGCCACCCCTGCAGTCCCCTGCTACCAAAACCTTGCAATGGACGTGCCGTACATGGGTGTTACAGCCCACCTCTGTGCCAAGGTGGTGACTGAGCTGTGCCTGGGGCACGGAGTGGGGACTGGTCATGGCCGGGTGGTGTCAGAGGTCCAGAGAAGTGGGAAGCCAGAGCAGAGCAGGTCTGTGAGCAGAGAGGAGCTGGGGAAAGGTGAGCAGAAGCCACTCTGACCATGTAGGACCTCGTGTGAGTTGAGTCATTGCCTGTTCTAGCTAAGTAGACCAGGGTGGAGGTTTGGAAGGTTCCACACCGGGGAACTTGGCACACCCTTTCACACCTTGCATAATCGAAGTGATGATCCTTCCTCTCTCCTCACAGAATGAATGATATTGGAAGGGACCTCAGCAGGTCCTGTTGTCCAACCCCCCTGCTCCACCAGACCACCTAGATCGAGGCCTTGTTTTCTTTTCACCCTCACTTCAGGTATTACTGAACATTGATGAGATTCTTCTGTGAGCCCTCTCTTCTCCAGGCTTCACATTCATGGCAGTCTCAGCCTTTCCTTATAGGAGAGATGCTCTAGACCCCTTCTCATCTTTGTGGGCATGTGGAGGACTCTCTACCTTATGTCCATGTCTCTCACGTACTGGAAAGCCAAGAGCTGGACCCAGTACTCCAGGTGTTTCCTCCAGTGCTGAGTAGAGAGGAAGGATCCATCCTGATGATGATACTTTGTCTAATGCAGTAAAGGATACCTTTAGCCGCCTTTGCTGCCACGGCACATTGCTGGCTCATGGCCAACTTGGTGTCAACCACAACACAAAGGTCTTTTTCTGCAAAGCTGCTTCCCAGCTGGGTGACCACAGCCTGTCCTGGTGCATGGAGTTGTTCCTCCCCAGATGCAGGACACTGCTCTTCCCCTTGTTGAACTCTGTGAGGTTCCTGTCAGCCCATTTCTCCAGCCTGTTGAGGTCCCTCCGGATGGCAGCACTAACTTCTGCTGCATCAGCCGTTCCTCCCAGGTTGCTGTCACCTGCACATTTGCTGAGGGCACATTCTGTCCCATCTTCCAGATCATTAATGAAGATGTCGAACGGGACTGGAGCCGGTACTGACCCCTGGGGTACACTGTTAGTTGCTGTCCTCCAACTAGACTTCATGCTGCCGATCAGCACCATCTGGTCCCAGGCATTCAGACAGTTTTGATCCACGTCACCGTGTGTTCATTTAGCCCGGCCTTCATCAGCTTCTCGAGGAGGATCATACGGGAGACAGTGTTGAAAGCCTTCTGGATGTCAAAGCAGCCAATATTCACTGCTCTCCCCTCATACACAAAGCCAGTCATTTCTTTATAGAAGGTTATCATGTTGGTCATGCGTAACTCCCCCTAAGTGAATCCTGATGACTTTCGTGTCCTTCCTGTGCCTGGAAATGGTTCCCAGGACTTGTTGGTCTATCACCTTTCCGGGGCTCGAGGTGAGGCTGAGCAGCCTGCAGTTCCCTGGTCGAGAATAGAGAACTGTCTTATTAACATGCCAGGAAAGGTGGTAAAATGTTACAAAATCTTCCATCTGTTCTGATGCTGAGAACCTGATCCTGGTGCAGCATCAGCCGAGCCACCACTCAGTACATGGCCCATTGCACGCATCCTGAACCCTGGTGACGTTTGCCCCTATTGTATTCTTCAGAAATTTTACAGGGATCTCTTAGAAGCACTGTGTTGTAGAAGGAAAGCATGTAGCTTCATTGGAAAAGAAAGCCAAGGCTATTCCAATGACATCATTGCTGCTGCCATGTGGTTGATGACTCCAGGCACTTCCATTATGATTAGCTGGCTAAGTTCATCCATTTTGTGGGTTAACCCTGGCAGGCAGCTAAGCACCACACACCTGCTCAGCCACTAGTTCCTCAGCAGGCTGGGGCTGAGAGTTGGAAGGGCAGAAGTGAGAAAACCCAGGGGTTGATATAAAGACAGTTTCCTGGGTAAAGCGAAGATGGTATGGTGGCTGCTGAGGTCAGGAGGCGCATTGTGTTGTGTACAGTTACTGGCTGCCAAAGCCAGCTCAGGCTGGGTTATGCTGTACCTGCAGGCTTCTTGTGAACTTCATCGTCCCTTGGGTTTGTTGGTTCCTGGTACAGTACTTCCTGTAACATGCAACTCAGATCATGGGTTGCAACAATTTAGCGCTATGTTTATTACAGCCTGCAGGTGTTGTACCGTTGGAGCAGGGCACAGGCTGTAACACTGCAATGAACTCCTCCCCTCGTGTCAGTTTTTGCTCAAGCCCTTCTCAAATGTTGGCTAACACACAGCTCATGCTAAGGCCTGCTCGCCCACGAACCTCGTTGCTTTCAGGGGTGTACCTCCTCCCGCGTGGACTTACCCACAGGTCACAGTCCCTGCCACTCGCTCTCGTACTGGAGTATGTCAACCCAGGCGCATGGCCATTGCTGCTGGCAAAGTCTTCCCAGGCACAGCAGAGTGAGATGATAAGCACTACAGCCAACAGCAAAAGCAAAAAGCAGCTACTAACGAGCATTGGTGTCTAACACGAAGCAAAGCAAGCAAGCCCGGTGGCAAGCAGAGAAGCCTGCCAATTCATAGCTGCGCAGCTGTAACAGCTATAACTTCGGCCCACTAGACATGTTGTTCTGTCAAAAACCCTCGTGCCCTACGTTGGGCACCAAAAAGGACTGCTGAGGGTGACCCCTGGTAGGCAGGTAAGCGCCACACAGCTTCTCTCTCACAGCCCCCTCAGCAGGATGGGGGAAAAAATCAGAGGGGAGAAGGAAGAGAACACATGGGTTGAGAGAAAGACAGTTTATTCTTTACTAGTAAGGCCTGCAAAGGCCTAAGAGACATTAAAACTTTTGCTTTCCCAGGTGTGCTGTGAGGAGGAGGCAGTGGTGGAGCTGGGGTTTGTACAAAGGGGTCCCCCTTGCTCTGGCCATGACAGCCTTGAGGGGCTTAGTTGCAGTAGTGGAGTAGGCTTTCTTCAGGCTGGATGAGTGCAAGAGGAGTGACAACAGCCAAGACTGGTTGTGTGGAGCAACCCGTCCTCTCCCCACGCGCCCCCTCATGTTTTCTCCAAGAGAGCATCCGCGGGGTGAGCAAAGCTGGGGGAGGGATGGAAGAAGAGAATCCCTAAAGAGCATGTCCCTGAGCAGATGCAGGGATCCACCTGCCAAGGGCGTCAGCTTCTGTTGCTTTCCTTTGCCATTTCAGGCGAGGTGCACGAGGAGATGGTGCGTAAGGCGATGTGGAAGGAAGCGCCCTGCAGCTCTGCAGAAGCCTGCCAGGGCAGAGCAGGGGCACAAAGAGGATTTTGTTGCTGTGCCCCCTCTCCACGTTCAGGCACCCCACACTGCCCCTGCCTGCTGGATGTGCAGGGGAGAGGGGCTCAGGCACTGCAGACTGGCCTGATGAGGTCTCTGAGGGGCAGCCCTGCAGCCTGGCAGGACCCAGGTGTGGGAGGGGAGAGCTGGGAGAGGAGAGAAAAGGGCTGGGAGAAGGAGCACAGAGGAGCTGTGCAGAGCTGAAAGGGGGAGTGTGGGGAGAAGGAGTAGGAGTGTGGGGGGGTTATATCAGCTGCGAGCGCCCAGGGACTCCATCCTCCTCTCTTGCCGGCGATTCTGCTACAGCTTTGAGTGTTATGGAGTTCAGTGGTACCGTCGGGCACCTGGAGGCAGACCTGAGCGTGTCCCCTACATCAGCATCTATTCGTGTACCACAAAGCAGTACGGGGCAGCGATGGAGGGTCCAGCCACGGCCTCCCAGGACAGTTCAGGGGTCGAGTCATCTCTGTCCCTGCGTGCTGTGCACCTCCAGGCCTCTGCCCGCTACTTCTGTGCTGTTTGCACGGGGACAGGAGTTCTTCTGGCTGAACTTTAACACAAACCTGCTGCCAGGGTTCCAGCTCTGGACTTTGGCATTGGAAGGGAGGTGCGTGCCACAGTTATTCAAGGCTCCTCCCAGAGAGTCGTGTAGTTACAGTGTAGTTTTCAAATGTTTGATTCTGACAGGGATGTCCTACCTGTTTCTGTCCCTGAATAGGCTCTAACCCTTCTGCTTGCCATCTTCCCGTGTGTCATGCCAACCCTCTCTCCTCTCACACTGCCAAATTCCTTCCCCTTTGGAAAGAAGTTTTGCTGCTTCTGTCAGTTCCCATTAGGGACAGGTGCCCAGTCATAGCCCTGTGTATTGGTTTTGTGTGGGAAGGTTTTGGTAGCGGGGGGGGGTTACAGGGGTGGCTTCTGTAAGAAGCTGCTGGAAGCTTCCCCTGTGTTCGAGAGAGCCCATACCAGCCGGCTCTAAGACAGACCCGCCGCCGGCCAAGGCCGAGCCAATCAGCGATAGTGGTAACGCCTCTGTGATAACATTTTTAAGAAGGAAAAAAAAGTTGGGACGGCGGTATTCGGCAGCCAGAGAGAGGAGTGAGAACATGTAAGAGAAACAACCCTGCGGACACCAAGGTCAGTGAAGAAGGAGGGGGAGGAGATGCTCCAGGCGCCGGAGCAGAGATTCCCCTGCAGCCCATGGTGAAGACCATGGTGAGGCAGGCTGTCCCCCTGCAGTCCATGGAGGTCCACGGTGGAGCAGATATCCACCTGCAGCCCGTGGAGGACCCCACGCCGGAGCAGGTGGGTTCCCGAAGGAGGCTGTGACCCCGTGGGAAGCCCGTGCTGGAGCAGGCTCCTGGCAGGACCTGCGGATCTGTGGAGAGAGGAGCCCACGGAGCAGGTTTTCTGGCAGGACTTGTGACCCCGTGGGGGGCCCAAGCTGGAGCAGTCTGTGCCTGAAGGACTGCACACCGTGGAAAGGACCCATGCTGGAGGAGTTCGTGAAGAACTGCAGCCCGTGGGAAGGACCCACGTTGGAGAAGTTGGCGGAGGACTGTCTCCCGTGGGAGGGACCCCACGCTGGAGCAGGGGAAGAGCGTGATGAGTCCTCCCCCTGAAGAGGATGAAGCGGCAGAAAATAACGTGTGATGAACTGACCGTAAACCCCATCCCCGTCCCCCTGTGCCGCTGGGGGGTTGGTAGAGAATCCGGGAGTGAAGTTGTGCCCAGGAAGAAGGGAGGGCGCGCGAAAGCAAAGAAAAACAAATGATATTATTCTCTACTTCCCATCAGCAGGCGATGTCTAGCCACTTCCTGGGAAGCAGGGCTTCAGTACGCGTAGTGGTTGCTCCGGAAGACAAAAATGCCCCCCCTTCCGTCTCCCTTTACTTAGCTTTTATATCTGAGCTGACGTCATATGGTATGGAATATCTGTTTGGTTAGTTTAGGTCAGCTGTCCTGGTTATGTCCCCTCCCGAGATCTCGCCCTGCCCCAGCCTGCCGTTGAGGGGGGGGCAAAAATGTTGGAGAGACAGCCTTGATGCTGTGCCAGCACTGCTCAGCAGTAGCCAAAACACTGGTGTGTTATCAACACCTTTCTAGCTACTGATGCAGAGCACAGTGCTATGAGGGCTGCTATGGGGAGTATTAACTCCATCTCAGCCAGACCCAATACAATCTCCACCCCTTATTCCATACCATTTGCGTCATGCTCAGGTCCCACATAATTTAATACAGATATCTTCTAACCATGCCATTGTATTTAATTCTCATTACTGAAATCCCTTCTTACCAACACTTACAACTGAAACTACATACTTAAACCACTTTTATACCCAACATACAGATTTATACATTCTTATTAATTACTATCCCCTGTCCTTTAACAGATAGATATTCCACGGGCTTCTTCCACTCCTCCAGATGTTCACACACAGGTTATGACTTGGGCCCCATCCATCAAGATGAGTGGTCAGGACAGGAGAAGCAGTATGTTCGATCGTTGGGCACCAACACCGGCTTGGTTTGGGTCACCGATGCACTTGTCTGGTTCCTTACGAAGTTCACTCCTCTGCAGTTCAGGTCATTCCTGCTACATTACTTCCTACAACATACAACTCACATCACAGATTATTTTTCCCTCAAGGTCACCCTGCTCTGGTTTTGGGCACGGTTCAGGTTGACTCAGTCCAGCCCATGAGTTTTGCTGCCTGAGGGGTGAGCAGAGGAAATGGGGAAGGCACAGAGGGTGATTTGGGAGCACACAGGGAGAATGGTGAATTCTGCTTCTCTTCCAGATCTGAGACTATAACGGGAGCAAGAGCTTGTGAGCATGTGTGTCTGCAGCTGCTGGATCCCAGCTGTCACAAGCAGGAGCCCAGGGAAGTGATAGAGTAGATGAAGCAACTGTTTCAGCTCTTGCTGCCTGTTCATCTGTGTCTCCCAGGGTTGCAGGTGCCTTTTCTCAGGTGTAGACAGAGGCCTCTGAGCCCACATTAAGTACTAGTTTCAAGACTAGTCTGGGCTGGCTTTTCCCAGAAACAGGCACAGCAGTGCTGCAGCAGCCGCAGTAGCAGAGTCTCTCACAAACACACACAAAACAATGAACATGTTGTTAACCTTCTGCGTTCCTTCTCAGTCTGTCCCGCAGGCAGGAAGCAACAGGGAAAGAGGTTTGCCTAGGAAGAAGCACAGCGAGCATTGAAGAACTACAATTTGAACATGGAAAGCCAGAGTTGAACAGAGTTTTCAAACCTCGTGTTGTTCAGGGAGCCCCAGGGTAGTGCAATAGAAGGAGCTGAGCTGCGGAGCCTCTTCTCCCTGGAGGTGGTGAATAGTACCTTTGTTGTGTTGTCACTGTAGGAGCACAGTTGGCTCCCTGTGCGTCTATATGCTCATGTGTGTACACTGGGGGCCAGGGTAGAATTTTGTGGGAGACGCCAACAAGGAAGATATGGAGGGTGTCCTGCGCCACACCAACAATCCAGCCCTCCCTGATTTTGGGGACTGTAGCATGTCCTACCATGTCAGGACAGCCCCAAGTGGCCCAGGGCTCCTTAGGCCACCCTGGCCCTGCATCCCCCTGCTTCTCTTCCTGGCCTCAAGCCTCCAGTTTCAGTGGGCTCCTCTACCCTCTGCACCTCCCCTTCCCTCACCTGTCCTGGATCCCTCCCAAAGGGGCCATGTTGGAGCACCCATGAAAAGAGAAGGGAGGGGAAGGTTTCAGACAGTCTGTGGAGTGGGCAATGCTCCCCCAAATGGTGGTAGCAGTCAAGAGGGTGACACTGTGTCAGGGCTCAGTAGGTGTCCCCTGCTGTGGTTGTAGGGGGAGCTCAGGGTTCCTGCTGAGTACGGTGAGCACAGAGAAGGGAGTGACCCTGCTCTGCTGAGGAGCCCCAACAGCCTGGTCCCTGCTGAGTCCTGTGCACGTGAGTTTTATGTGATGAGCTTCGGGGCTTGAGCCTACACATGTACCCCAGAGGTTCGGTGCCACGGACACCCGAGATCTCACCTGCCCTTTGCTGCCTTTGCTGCTTGGGGAGTCTGGGAAGGCTTTGCTGGGAAGAGGCAGCGGGAGCAGTGTCAGCATGGAGGAGTGAGTGGAGGGTTGGGCCAGAGTGGAAGGAGGGGGGGAGCATATCTGCCTAGGGGTGCCCTGTCCAAGCGGAGTTGGGCTCAGGGGGGTCACATCCAGGAGTATCACCTCGGCAGCACCAAGGGACAGGGGCCCCCAGGGAGGACAACCTGCCATCCCCAGGGCCAGCTCCAAAGTCCCAGGAATACCTTGCAGTCCTTCCTCAGAGGAAGGTCAGGGTGGCCCTACAGCAACATGTCACCTTTTGCCCAGCAGAGTTTTTCCTGCCAAACGAGGGCTCTGTTATTGCACCCTGCAGGGTGAGAGACACCTGGGAGTGCACCAAAAGGTTCAACAACTTCTGCTCCTCCAGCTCCACGTCTCGCCTTCACTGTTTTCAAAGACCAAGGGAGTGAGTAGGAGTGACTAGGACTGACTGCAGTGACAGAGGCACAGACAGGGAAGATGTGGGCTGAGCTGTTCTGCAGGCAGAGAGAATAAGAAGAAGGGCTTTCATAAGTAGGTCAGGAAGAAAAGGAAAGTCAAAGAAAGTGTACCCCCCCCCGATGAACTTCACCAGCAAAACTGGTAAGAACAGCCAAGGAGAAGGCTGAGGTACTCAACAACTTTTTTGCCTCAGTCTTCACTGGCAATCGCTCTTCACACACCTCTTGAGTGGGTGGACCTCATGGCAGGGACTTGGAGAGCAAAGTCCCTCCCACTGTGTCCTGGTTTCAGCTGGGATAGAGATAATTGTCCTCTAGTAGCTGGTAGAGTGCTATGTTTTGAGTTCAGTATGAGAAGAATGTTGATAACACTGATGTTTTCAGTTGTTGCTAAGTAATATTTAGTCTAAAGTCAAGGATTTTTCAGGTTCTGATGCCCAGCCAGCAAGAAAGCTGGAGGGGCACGAGACGTTGGCACAGCGCACAGCCAGGGCAGCTGACCCAAAGTGGCCAACAGGGTATTCCATACCATGTGATGTCACATCTAGTATATAAACTGGGGGGAGTGGGGGCGGAGGGATTGCCGCTCGGGGATTAACTGCGCATCGATTGGCGGGGTGCTGAGCAATTGCACTGTGCATCATTTGTATATTCCAATCCTTTTATTATTGCTGCTGTCATTTTATTAGTGCTATCATTATCATCATTAGTTTCTTCTTTTCTGTTCTATTAAACTGTTCTTATCTCAACCCACGAATTTTACTTCTTTTCCTGATTTTGTCCCCCATCCCACTTGGTGTAGGGGGAGTGAGTGAGCGGCTGCGTGGTGCTTGTTTGCTGTCTGGGGTTAAACCGTGACACATTGTAAGGGAAGATGAGGTTCGAGACCACATGAGGAACATACCTAAGTCTATGGGACCTGAAGAAATGCATCCCAGAGTCCTGAGGGATTTGGCTGGTGTAGTTGCCAAGCCACTCTCCATGATATTTGGAAAGTCATGGCAGTCAGGGGAAGTCCTCAGTGATTGGAAAAAGGGAAACATTGCACCCATTTTTTTCAAAGAGTAGAAAGGAGGACCCTGGGAACAACCAACTTGTCAGCCTCACCTCTGTGCCTGGGAAGATCATGGAGCAGATCTTCCTAGAAGCTATGTTCAGGCACATGGAGGACAGGGAGGTGATTCGAGGCAGCCAGCATGGCTTCACCGAGGGCAAGTCTTGCCTGACCAACCTAGTGGCCTTTTATGCTGTAGTGACTACTTCGCAAGGGAAGAGCTACTGATGTGCTCTATCTGGACTTCTGTAGGCCCTTGGCATGGACCCCCACACCATCTTTCTCTCTAAACTGGAGAGAGATGGATTTGATGGATGGACTGTTCGGTGGATGAGGAATTGGTTGGATGGTCACATCCAGAGAGTAGTGGTCAATGGCTTAATGTCCAGATGGAGACCAGTGATGAGTGGTGTCCCTCAGGGGTCCGTATTGGGACCAGTACGGTTTAATATCTTCATCAACGACATAGTGCGATCGAGTGTACCCTCAGTGGATCTGCAGATGACACCTCGCTGAGTGGTGCGGTTGACACACCTGAGGGACAGGATGCCATCCCGAGGGACCCGGACAAGCTCATGAAGTGGGCCTATGTGTACCATGTGAGGTTCAACAAGGCCAAGTGCAAGGTCCTGCACCTGAGTCAGGGCAACTCCTGGTATCGATACAGGCTGGGGGCTGAAGAGATTGAGAGCAGCCCTTTGGAGAAGGACTTGGGGTACTGGTGGATGAAAAGCTGGAAATGACCCAGCAATTTGTGCTGGCAGCCCAGAAAGCCAACCGTACCGTGGGCTACATAAAAAGAAGCATGGCCAGCAGGTCCAGGGCAGTGACTCTGCTCTGGTGAGACCCCACCTGGAGCACTGCATCCAGCTCTGGAGTTCTCAGTACAGGAGAGACATGGACCTGTTGGAGCAGGTCCAGAGGGCCACAAAGAGGATCAGAGGGATGGAAAACCTCTCCCATGAGGAAAGGCTGAGAGAGTTGGCATTGTTTCGCCTGGAGAATGGAAAGCTCTGGGGACACTTTATGGCAGCCTTTCAACACTTGAAGGGCGCTTATAAGAAAGATGGGGACAGACTTTTTAAAAGGGCCTGTAGCGACAGGGCAAGGGGTAATGGTTTTAAACTGAAAGAGGGTAGATTCAGATGAGATACAAGATAGAAATTTTTTACAATGAGAACACTAAAAAGACTGTGGTGGTTGATGCTGGCTGGATGCCAGGTGCCCACCAAAGCCATTCTATCACTCCCCCCCCCCCCCCCCCCCCCTCAGCTGGACATGGGACAGAAAATATAACAAAGGGCTTGTGGGTCGAGATGAGGACAGGAGAGATCACTCACCAATTACTGTCATGGGCAAAACAGACTCAGCTTGGGGAAAATTAACTCAATTTATTACCAATCAGTCAGAGTAAGGTAATGAGAAATGAAACCAAATCACAAAACACCTTCCCTCCAGCCCTCCCTTCTTCCCAGGCACAACTTCACTCCCGGATTCTCTACCTAGCACCCCCAGTGGCGCAGGGGGACAGGGAATGGGCTTTACGGTCAGTTCATCACACATTATCTCTGCCGCTTCATCCTCTTCAGGGGCAGGACTCATCACACTCTTCCCCTGCTCCAGCGTGGGGTCCCTCCCAAGGGAGACAGTCCTCCACCAACTTCTCCAGCGTGGGTCCTTCCCATGGGCTGCAATTCTTCACGAACTCCTCCAGCCTGGGTCCCTTCCACAGCATGCAGTCCTTCAGGAGCACACTGCTCCAGCGTGGGTCCCCCACAGGGTCACAAGTCCTGCCAGAAAACCTGCTCCTTGGGCTCCTCTCTCCACAGATCCGCAGGTCCTGCCAGGAACCTGCTCCAGCACGGGCTTCCCACGGGGTCACAGCCTCCTTCGGGCACCTACCTGCTCTGGCATGGGGTCCTCCACGGGCTGCAGGTGGATATCTGCTCCACCATGGACCTCCATGGGCTGCAGGGGGATAACCTGCCTCACCATGGTCTTCACCACGGGCTGCAGGGGAATCTCTGCTCCGGCACCTGGAGCATCTCCTCCCCCTCCTTCTTCACTGACCTTGGTGTCCGCAGGGTTGTTTCTCTTACATGTTCTCACTCCTCTCTCCAGCTGCCGTTTCTGTGTGCCCCGCAACTTTTTTTCCTTCTTAAATATGTTAACACAAAGGCGCTACCACTGTCGCTGATTGGCTCGGACTTGGCTGGCAGCAGGTCCATCTTAGACCCAGCTGTTATTGGCTCTGTCAGACATAGGGGAAACTTCCAGCAGCTTCTCAATGAAGCCACCCCTGTAGCCCCCCCAGCTACCAAAACCTTGCCACACAAACCCAATACAGCGATGAAACACTGGAACAGGTTGCCCAGAGACATTGTAGATGCCCCATCCCTGGAAACATTTAAGGTCAGGTTGGATGGGACTCAAGCAAGCTGACCTAGTTGAAGATGTCCCTGCTCATTGCTGGACGGTTGGACTAGATGACCTTTAAAGATCCCCCCAACCCAGATAATCCCATGATTCTGTGATTCTAAAATTCCTTAAGTTTCTATACATTGATGAGTCACATCCCCCAAGCATTCTCTTCTCCAGGGTAAACAGTCCCAGCTCTCTCAGCTTTTCCTCACATAAGAGCTGCTCCACTCCCATTATCACCTTCGTGGCCCTCCACTGGGCTCTCTCCCATATGCCCAAGTCTCTCCTGCAGTGGGCAGCCAAGAAGTGAAGCTAGTACTCCAGGTGTGACCTCGCCAGTGCTGAGTAGAGAGAAGGGATCACCTCCCTGACCTGCTGGCAATGCTTTGCCCAATGCAGCCCCGGCTACCTCGAACCTTCTTTGCCGCAAGGGCAGATTTCTGGTTCAGGCTGTCGTCCAGCAGAACGCTCGGGTCCTTTTCTGCGAATGCGATTTCCATCTGAGCAGCCCCCAGCCCGCCCTGGTGCACGGGGTTGCTCCTCCCCAGGTGCAGGACTTTGCTCTTGCCCGTGTTGAACGGGAGGGGGTTCCTGTCAGCCCGCTTCTCCAGGCTGTCGAGGTCCCTCGGGATGGCAGCACAGCCCTCCGCGTGTCTTGGTCCCCGCGGGCGGGGGATGGGAGCGCGGCCAGGGCGGGCTTGGCTGCCCGGGGCACGGGGAGCGTCCTGCGAGGGGACGCTGCGGGCCGGCAGCCCGTGGCTCGCCGAGGCGCCGACCGCCTTCGGCAGGGCTCGGCCGGGCGACGAGCCGGGACAGCGCCGGAGCCGCGCTGGGAGCCAAGGGGCAGGAGCCTTCGTCTCCCGGGGCGCCGCGCTCCTCCTGTGCCGCCGCCCCTGCCCCGCGGCCCTCCCCGCGCCGCCCCTTCTCCTGCCGCGAAGGGGCCGCGGCCCCGGGGGGCCGGGCCGGGCCGGGGCGGGTCTGTTGGGGGCGGGCAGAGGCGTCGGCGCTGCCCCGGCGAGGGGCCGAGCCGGCGGGGCGCGCAGAAGCCGGCCCGAGCCCGGGCCCGAGCGCGGCTCCGCTCGGCTCCTCTGCGGCTCCCGCCGGGCCCTTCAGCCCCGGCCGGCCCCGGCGCGGCAGGGCACGATGGCGCCCGGGCTGGGGCCGTGGCTCCTGGCCTTGTCCTTGGCCGCGGGGCCGGCAGGTGAGAGCCGGGCGGGGCGGGCAGCGAGCCCGGGGCTGGGCCCGGGGCTGGGGCTGCCCGCGGCCGCGGCTGCTCCGGCGCCGGGCGCGCTGTCGCCTGGCGCTGGCCTTCCTTAGCGGGGAAGCGGGGAAGCGGGGAAGCGGGGAGCGGGTGGCGTGGGCGGGCGGGGGAGAGGGCGAGGGCGGGCGGGGGAGAGGGCGAGGGAGGCTTTCGGGCGGCGGGTCGGGGCGCAAGTGTCGGGAGCAGGCGCGGCTCAGCCCCGGGCCGGCTGGGGCTGTGCCGGGGCGGCGGGTGAACGTCCTCGGGCCGTGGGCGCGCCCTGCCCGGCTGCCTGCGCTCTCCGTCCGCAGGGCTGTGGGCGCAGCTGAGGCTGGTGGAGGACGGCGGAGGGCTGCGAGCGCCCGGGGACACCGTGCGCCTCTCCTGCCGCGGATCCGGCTTCAACTTCGGGCGTTACGCAATTAGGTGGTACCGTCAGGCAGCCGGCGGCAGTGTCGAGTGGGTGTCCTTCATCAGCTGGGATTCGGGCGCTACGAAGCTGTACGGGGCAGGAGTGAAGGGTCGAGCCGTGCTGTCCCGGGACAATTCCCAGTCCGAGTCATTTCTGTCCCTGCGGGACCTGCAGCCCCGGGACTCTGCCCGCTACTTCTGCGCTGTTGCACGGGGACAGGAAATCCAGCTGAGCTTTAACACAAACCTCCTGCCAGGGTCCTAGCTATGGGCCTTGCAGCTGGAAAGGAGACTGTTCTCACAGCTGTTCAGTGCTGCTCCCGGAGAGATGTGTCATTACAGCATACAGTTTACAAACGTTTGATTCTGACAGGGACGTTCTCATTGGTTTTGTGCCCTTCTGCGCTAGCCCTTCTGCTTGCCTTCTTCCCATGTCTCACACCAATCCTCCCTCCTCTCACACTCTGACACCTCTTCACCTTTGGCAACAAGTTTTGCTGTTTCCTGCAGTTCCCAATAGGACAGCTGCCCAGTGATGGCCCAGCTGGTGAGATGTGTGAATAGCCCTGTGCTGGTTTTGGGCAGGGCTCAGGTCAACTCAGTCCAGCCAGGAGTTTTGCTCCCTTAGGAGTGAGCAGAGCTAACGGGGAAAGTAGGGACGGTCACTTGGGAGCTCACTGGAGAAAGGGGAAGTCTGTGCTTCTCTCCCTGATCTGAGACTGTAGCAGGAGCAAGAGCTTGTGAGCATGTGGGCATGCAGCTGCTGGAGATCACAAGCAGTAGCCCAGGGAAGTGGCAGAGTAAATGAGGCAGTTGCTTGAGCTGTTCTTGCCTGTTCATCCGTGTCTCCTGGGGTTGCAGGTGCCCTTTCTCAGGTGCAGATGGAGGCTATGGGCCCCAGGGTAGGGAAGGTCTCAGGGTCTCTCACACTTACATGCCACATCTCTGGTGTACCCATCACCGACAGCAACTACGCTTGGGACTGGATCCGGCAGACTCCTGGCAGAGACTTGCAGCATATAGTGTTGCAGTACCCTTTCACGGGACTCCAGCACATTGCTTCATCCTTGCTTGAATCTCAGGCAGGGCCAGGGCAGAAAAGGAAGGAGGGGCTTTAAATCCAGCCAGGTCTTTTGTGGTTGGCTGCAGGAAGGTTTCTGAGGAATAGTTTGGGCTGGCTTGCCCAGAAAGGGGCACAGCAGTGCTGCAGTAGCAGCAGGAGCCACAGAGTCTCTCCCAAGCACACACAAAACCCATCTGAGTGTGCTGTTAACCTTCTTCCATTCTTCTCAGTCTCTCCCACAGGCAGAAAGCAGCAGAGAAAGGGGTTTCTTTAAGAAGAAGCTCAACAAGCCTTGAAGAACTACAATTGGAAGATGAAAATCCAGACTTGAATTGAGTTTTGAGATGTCATGTTGTTCAAGTTACCGCAGAGTCTGCTGATATAGATAGGACAACACAGGCTCAGGATATGCTTGTGTCTTCTGTGGCAGCTTACGCAAAGACACCCATATAGCCGCAGCCCACTCCTGACATCTTTGAATCTCTAGTGTGATGGTATGAGTAGAGGGGCCTACCCATGGAATAATTAATGTGTGCATGCAAAGGCTTCATGGCAATGTCACCTGCAGGACAATGCTCACCCATACTGTGTGTCCACAGAGGCTTAACAGTCCCTTGGACTCCCTGTATTGGAGTTGTGTTGGCGGAAAGACTTGGCTTAGAAAGGCTTGGCCTACAGGTGCGGCCAGCATTTTCCAAGTCCTGGAGAGACTGGGCAGTGATGACTTTCACAACATGGCCATTCTAGTTTCATAGCAGCCAGTTGCATTCTTTGACATAAGGAGGCTCTGCACTGTTATTCAGGCCCCATGCTCTGGCATGCGCCCCTGCCAGCCCAGCATTCTCTGGTACACATGCTGCCTAATGCTGCTCAGGGAACTGTTTGCACTCTGACTGCTGCAGACGTCAGTGTGTGGACTTGCTTTGCCACCAGCGGACTGACCAGTTGTGAGCAGGCTTTCAGAGCTTGAGCGTCCAGGGAGTCCATGGCTGCCCCTCCCAACCGTAGCACTCCAGACACCTCTCACCTCGTGCTATGTTTTGTATACTGTGAGTGAATTGCTAGGTGTAATTCTCATCTTTTTGGAGTATATGAGGAATAATGGGCACCTACACTGCAATCCCAGGAAAGATTGTAATTGTTTCCTTTTTAGGACCTTCCTATGTGAACAGGGCAGCTGTAGGGCGATCAGGCACTAGAAATGGCAGGTCTGTGAAACAGTAACAGTTCGACTAGCTAGCTAATGAACCGGTGTAACAGTTACCCAGCACCTGGAGCTGTAGTAAAGATAAGAACATGCATCAGGGCAGACACCACATGGGTGGCAACTCCAGGCTCTTCCACTGTGATTTGCCAGCTCAGTTCCTCCTGCAGCAGGGAAGTGTGGAGCACAGCACACTGCAGAAACTCCCGAGCTGTGTGCAACCCAAGGCAAGCCTGTGGCCTCACAGGTCAACCTATTACGTGGATCACCAAGTCGTCCCTGGAAAACAGTCTTCTGGTTGTGACCACTACGGCCAAGCAAAGCACTTGAGCTTTGGCCAGCGGGTTTCCCATTTCCATCATTTCACTTGTTTTGGGTTTGTGTGGTGGGTTTTGGTAGCGGGGAAGGGACTGCAGGGATGGGTCCTGTGAGAAGCTGCTAGAATCTTCCCCGCTGGACCTGCTGCTGGCCAAGGTGACCCAATCAGTGACGGTGGTAGCACCTCTGGCATAACATATTTAAGAAGGGGAACCTGCAGTGGAGACGTGTGAGAGAGTGAACTGTCATCTTGAGCCATTTGTCTCAAAGATTGTTTGCTGTGAGAGACGGAACAGTGAACTATTTATTTCAAGCCATTTGTCTCTGGGATGGCCTGTTTAAGCAGGACACTCCTCTGTCCATAAGGATGATCACCAGGCCACTGAGGCATTCAGGGGAGGAGATGGGCTGGAGCCAGTGAAGCATGCAGGAATGTGGAGACTACCATCGTCATGGAAACTGTAGTCTTTGAGATAATGTACTGGTTTCTGGTGTTGATCACGCGAAGGTCGTGTGATAGACAAAACCTGCAGCGCATGAACAGTGCATGAACAGTACATAAGTGCACGCATCTGACTATGCCCTATAAAAAAACCGTGGAGACAAGCCGTGGTGTGCAACCATCACTGAAGAATTGAAGACTGAGGACCAACAGGATGCCGCTGGATCTGTGGTGGTGACTATTCTTGCAACCCTATCCCAAACGCTTGCTTCAATTCTGCCTTTTTCTTCCATTATAGCCTATCGCTACTATTTTCTACTTTCGATAATTTTGATAATAACAGCTGGTTTGGGTATACAGCATTTGTCCTTCTTTGTGGCTTAATCTTGCTCTTGGGATCATATCGAAACCTTCCCTGACATTGGATTGGGAAAAGAGGGGAAAGTGGAACATGGGAGAAACACCTATGCAGACACCGAGGTCAGTAAAGGAGGGAGAGGAGGTGCGCAGGAGGATGTGATGGCCCTGCAGCCTGTGGTAAGACGGCAGGCAGTTCCCCTGCAGCCCAGGGAGGTGAGCGGGGGAGCAGATGCCCACTTGGAGCCCGCGGAGGATCCCACGCCAGAGCAGTTGGGTGCCCCTAAAGATGGCTGGGACTCCGTGGGAAAGCCCGCGCTGGAGCAGCCTGTGCCTGAAGATCTGCAGCCCATGGAAAGGACCCATGGTGGAGAAGTTTGTGAAGGACTGCAGCCCATGGGAGGGACCCCATGCTGGAGCAGGGGAAGAGTGAGGAGTCCTCCCACTGAGGAGGAATGAGCAGCAGAGACAAGGTGTGATGAACTGATCCCAACCCCCATTCCCCATCCCCCTTTGCTGCTGGGGGGCAGGAGGTGGAGAAAACGGGGAGTGGAGTTGAGTCCAGGAAGGAAGGAGGGGTGGGGGGAAGGTGTTTTAAGATTTGGTTTTCCTTCTCATTAGCCTTGTTTTGATTTGTTTGGTAGTAAATTAAACTGATTTTGGTTTTTCCCCAGGTTGAGTCTGCCTTTTGCCCATGACCATAAGGGGTGAGTGATCCCTCCCTGTCCTTGCCTCGACCCACAAGCTGTTCTTGATATTTTCTCCCCCTCATCCCACTGGGGTCGGGGCAGAGACGAGTGAGCGAGTGGCTTTGTGGTGCTTTGTTACTGGCTGGGCTTAAACCTTGACACCACTTGATCTGTTGCCAAGAGCGGTTTGGAGTGAAGTGATGGGTGAACATCCCTGCTGGATTTTCAGGGATGTTTCAGGGTGAAGAGATCCAGCCGAGAAGGTCTGTCATACAGGGATGAGTAGGGCATGTACTGACCCTGTGATGTGCTTTCAGGTCCCACTTCTGCTCTCTTCCTGTGGCCTGGTACTGGCAGCGTCTCATCAGGCCCACACAGCACATGCTCCCAAGGAAGGGCTGGGAGCCTCCTGTGGCCCCATAGGTGCTGTCACCAACAAGAGGTTTTCCCACAATGCCAACCATAACTGCCGTATGCTGGGCATTGCCACAGCGGAGCTGAAGAACGCTTTGTGGTGTCCTGGCAGGAACGAAAGGAGGACACCTAAGGGTGCCCTGACAATGTCAATTACTTGTTCTTTACCACCTCTGGGCATTCAGGTTCGAAGCTGTCACAGGCCAGACCAGTGCGAAGGGAGTAATGGGGCTGTTCCTGGGGCATAGTGCCAGGTGATGGTGGGCCAGGCAGGGGTGACTGTGGTGAAAGCTGGGGGAAGGTGAGAGGAAGATATTCTGGCTATGTGGACTCTTGTGTCCGTGGGATTATTTCCCATCCTGGGTAAGCGAGATGAGGAGACCCAGCTCCTTGAGCATATCCCTGTTGCCCCAGCACCTCCCTACCAGCATCTCCCACAGCCCACCTCTGCCATTTCCTCAGTGTGGAATGGATGTGGACCATAGCCTGGTGGCACTGGTCCCCAGCAGGACAGCCCTGCAACCCAGCAGGAAAGAAGGGCAACAAGAAGCTGCAGGAGATGGGAGGGGATATTAGCAGTTTTGGGCAGGGTGGAGGGTGAGTAGCTCTGTGGTGCAGAAAGGAAGGGTGTGGGGCAAGGAGGTAGGATTGTGTGGGGTTGTTTCTGCACCGTGTCCTTTGTCCTGGCAGGCAGGGGATGGGAGGGAGGCTCAGGCGTAGGTGTGGCACAATGGCAGGAAGGGCTAAAGGTCATTATGAAGCCTTTAGCACCTGCAGCTTGCTGTCTCCCCCAGCTATAGTCCTTGCATGTAGATTATCTGGCAGTTTCTTCAGAATCTGCTCACCAATGTATGTGAGTTATGAATTGCTAGTCACAAGTTATGAGCTGCGAGGTACAAGTTGCTAGTCACGAGTTATGAGTTGCAGCTTATGAATTAGAGAACTTGTGCATTAGAAACCTCATGAATTAAGTGATGAGTTAGCGAGGTCCCATGTTAGACTGGTCTGTGAAGATGGGACTGATCCCTTGCTGGAGATGTTTGTTTTCTTTCCTAATGAGCTCATAAAAGAAAGATTAACTGACAGAATACATAATTTACAGTCCTGTAAATTTGGGAGATACGAGTGGACCGTGACATGCTGCTCCAGCGTGGCCTTATCCATGGGCCACAGTCCATTCAGGGGAGAACGTGCTCTGGCATGGCCTTAAACACGAGCCACAGTCCCTTCGGGGTGTACATGTTTTGGCATGGCCTTACCCGCAGGTCACAGTCCCTGCCACTCAAGCTCACACTGGAGTTCCTGCAGGTCCGGTACAGCAGCACAGGAAGAGCAGCAACGCTCTGGCCATCTGCCAGCTTGGGTGCATGGCCATTGCTGTTGGCAAAATCTTCCTGGGCCCAGCAGAGTGCACTGCATAAGCACTAGGGCAAAGAGCAAAAGCAAAATGCAGCCACTAAGAAGCACTAGACTGTAAAATGAAGCAAAGCAGGTGAGGCCTGCGGCAAGCAGAGGAGCCTGCCAGTTCATAGGGAAACAGCTTGAGAGCTATAACTTCGGTCCAGCACACTGCACTCAAACCTGTTGTTCTGTGAAAAAACTCGTGTCCCATGTTGGGCACCAAAAGGGACTGCTGAGGGTAAACCCCGGTAGGCAGCTGAGCCGCACACAGCTTCTCTCTCACAGCCCCCTCAGCAGGATGGGGGAAAGAATCAGAGGGGAGAAGGAAGAGAACACGTGGGTTGAGAGAAAGACAGTTTAGCTGCAAATATTTCTTCACTAGTGAGTCCTGCAAAGGCCTAAGAGACATTAAAACTTTTGCTTACCCAGCGTGCTGTGAGGAGCGGCAGTGGTGAAGCTGGGGTTCGCACAAAGGGATCCCCCTTGCTCTGGCCCTGGGAGGCTTAGTTGCAGTAGTGGAGCAGGTTTTCTTTGGGCTGCATGAGTGCAGGAGGAGTGACAACAGCTAAGACTGGTTGTGTGGAGCCACCCATCCTCTCTCCACGCACCCCCTCATGTTTTCTCCAAGAAGACATCTGTGGGGTGAGCAAAGCTGGGGGAGGGATGGGAGAAGAGTGTCCTTAAAAGAGCATGTCCCTGAGCAGATGCAGGGATCCACCTGCCAAGGGTTGGAGGGATGGAGGTGCCAACTTCTCTTGCTTTCCTTCTCCCTTATGCACAACAAGATGATGCATGATGAGATGTAGAAGGAGGTGCCCTGCAGCTCTAAGGGTGCCTGCCAGGGGTGAAAGGCATCAAAGGCAAGACTTACAAGGAGCAGCTGAGGTCACTTGTTTTGTTCAGCTTGGAGAAGAGAAGGCTGAGGGGTGACCTCATCACGGTCTACAGCTTCCGCAAGGGGCACAGTGGAAGGGGAGGTGCTGATCTTCTCTTTCTGGTGACCAGCAATAGCACATGAGGAAATGCAAAGAAGCTTTGTCAGGGGAAGTTCAGGTTGGACATTAGGAAAAGGTTCTTTACTGAGAGGGTGGTCAGTCACTGGAACAGGCTCCTGAGGGAAGTGGCCAGGGCACCAAGGCTGTCAAAGTTCAAGGAGCATCTGGATGATTGTTGTGGTTTAACCCCAGCCAGCAACTAAGTACCACACAGTCGCTTGCTCACTCCCCCCATGGCAGGACAGAGGAGAGAATTGGAAGAGTAAAAGCGAGAAAACTTATGGGTTGAGATGAGGAAAGTTTAATAGGTAAAGGAAAATCCGCACATGCAAGCAAAGCAAAGTAAGGAATTCATTCACCGCTTTGCATTAGCAGGTGGCTGTTCAGCCATCTCTGGGAATGCGGGCCTCCATCATGCATAATGGTTACTTGGGAAGACAAATGCCATCACCCCGAATGTCTGCCCGTCTTCTTCTTCCCCCCAGTTTTAGATGCTGACCATGACATCATGTGGTATGGAACATCCCTTTGGTCAGTTGGGGTCCGCTGTCCTGGCTGTCCTGGCTGTGTCTCCTCCCAAGTTTTTGTTCACCCCCAGCCTACTTGCTAGTGGGGCTGTATGAGGAGCAGAAAAGGCCTTGACTCTGTGTAAGCACTGCTCAGCAATAACAAAAACATCCCTGAATTATCAACCTGTTTTCAGCAGGAATCCAAAACATAGCCCCATAGGAGCTACTATGAAGAAAATTAACTCTATCCCAGCCAAAACCAGCACAACGATGCTCGTAGTCATATGGTCCAGTTTTAGGCAGTCCTGCGAGGAGCAGGTTGTTGGACTCAATGATCCTTATGAGTCCCTTCCAACTGGAGATATTCTATGATCTATGATTCTAATGGTTCTATTATTCTATTAATGGTACTACGCTCTCAATACGTGATGGTTTTGTTGTGGTCACATGAGGTCACTGTGTGCAATATGTGTGAAGTCCCACTATCTCTAGACAAACATTATGGTGAGGTTCAGGGACTGCTGGCAGACTATAAGAGCAGTTTTCCCATTGCGTGGGTTGGTACTTCACCCTGTGGGGCTTTTAAGGTACATGTCTGCAAGTGTGCAGAGGACAAAAGAGGCTCAGGGTGTGCATGGGATTTCTGTGGCTGTTTATGTGAAGACACCCGTAGAGCCACAGCCCATTCCCAACAGTCTTCAATGTCGACAGTAGAAGTTGATGTAAAGGCGTCTACCCATGGAATAATTAATGCATGTGCCCAAAGTCTTCATGCCAGTGTCCCCTGGAGGACAACTGCTCACCCATAACGTGTGCTACGGAGGCTTATCAGTCCCTTGGCCTCCTGGTATTGCAGTTGTGTTGGCAGAAAGACTTGGTCTAGCAGGGCATGTCCTATAGATATGGCTGGCATTTTCGAAATCCTGGAGATACGGGGCAGTTGTGACTTTCACAACTTGGCCATCCTAGTTTCATAGCAGCCAGTTGCATACAGTGGCGTAAGGAGGCTGTGTACTAGTATTTAGGCCACATGCTCTGGTATGCGCCCCTGCCAGCCCAGCACCCCATGGTCTACGCACTGGCCATTGCTGCTACGGCAGCTGTTTGCAGTCTGACCACTGCAGATGCCAATGCATGGATTTGCATTGCCACCAGCGGACTGATGAATTGTGAGCGGGCTTTCAGAATTTGACTGTCCAGAGGGACAGTCCCTAGAGGGTTCCCCCTCCCAATCGTAGCACTCCAGACACTTCTTTCTTCCTGCAATGTTTTTCATACTCGGAGTGAATTGCTAGCTGTAATTCTTAACTGTTCAGAGTCTATGAGGAATTGAGGGCGTGTACGCTGCAATCGCAAGAGAGATGATATTCAACTCCTTCGCAAGGACTTTCCCATGTGAACTTGGCAGCCGTTGCATGACCAGGCACTACAGATAGCATACGAGTACTCTGATTCTGAGGACTGCATGGACATCCCCGCATGCTTAATTGTATCCAAATTTAAGCAGGGTCTAGAAAAACCTGTTCCTGATCTGTCATCAGTCAGATATCTCTCTGCTGAGCAGTGACACAGAAGTATCTCATCCTTCTTCCATGTCCAGTTTCAGGCTATCTTTCTAGGCTGAGCGAGAGGTGAAACAGTAACAACAGCTCCATTAGCTAGGTAATGCAGCAATGTAACAGTTACCCAGCACCTGGAGCTGTATGAAGATAAGAACATGCATCAGGGCTGACACCACCTGGATGAGGGGAAGGATCACCTCCCTGACATGCTGGCGACAATTCGTCTAATGCAGCCCAGGATACCATTAGCCGCCTCTGCCACAAGGGCACATTGCTGGTTCATGGCCAGCGTGGTATCTAAGCACAACCCCGAGGACTTTTTCTGCAAAGCTGCTTTCCAGCTGGGTGACCGTAGCCTGTCCTGGTGCTTCGGGTTGTTCCCCTCCCCGTGCAGCAATTTGCTTGTTGAACTCTGTGAGGTTCCTGGCAGGTCCCCTTCCAGATAGTGGCCCACCCCCACCCTACTCGCTTCCTGAAGCCAGAAAGGTCCCAGCTGCACCAGGGCTCGGCCTGCGGAACAGTCAGCATGGGCTTGTGAAATGGAAAACATGCTCAACCAAATTTCAAGCCTTCTACAATAAGGCAGTGGTCTTGGTGGATGAGGAGGGAGTAGATGTTGTGTATTCTGAATTCAGGTACGCTTTCGGCACTGTATCTCTTAGCAACATTGTAGACAAAGCTTTTTATGGTGGAGTAGATAACCGCTCAGTGACATGGACTGTGCAAGGGTACATCTCCCTTTCTCCAGGCTTTCCCCCTGGACTCTGGGACCTGGTAGTCCTGAAGGCCGGGCTTGCTAGTAAAGGCTGAGGTGCATAAGGCACTCAGTACCTGCCATCAGGTCACCCACTCCTCTCAGCAGGGGCCTCACGTTTTTCCTTGCCTTGTTTATCCATGCAGGCCTCCTGGCATTTTTACCTGACTCCTTGCTCTTTGGGATGGGTGGTCTTGAATTCAGCACTGGTGAGAGTGTGGACTGCTGTGTCCACTCCTGGGCTGCCCAGCAGAGGAAAGACATGGACATAGCACAGCAAATGCAATGAAGGTCCATGAAGATGAGGAAGAGAGCATCTGACACACAAGGGGAGCCTGAGAGAACTGGGGGTTTACTGTCAATGTCACTACTGGAACAGGTAGTGTCCACTCTCAGAGATACTCAAAACTGAACCGGACAACGTTGTGGGCAGCCTACCATGGTGGCTTGACCCAAGATGGCAGCTAAGCCCCAAACAACCGCTCACTTACTCCCTCCACAGTGGGACAGGAGACAGAATCGGAAGGGTAAAAGTGAGAAAATTTGTGTGTTGAGATAACGAGAGTTTAATAAGCAAAGCCAAAGCTGCACACACAAACGATGCAAACTAATAAACTCATTCTCTACTTCCCATTGGCAGGCAGGTGTTTAGCTGTTTCCAGGAAAGCAGGCCTTCATCATGCATAACGGTTACTTGGGAAAGGCAAATGTCATATCTCCAAATAACCACATTTCCTCCTTCTTTCCCCCAGCTGTTATTGCTTCATATGATGTCACGCGGTATAGAATATCCCTTTGGCCAGTTGTGGTCAGCTGTACAGCTCGTGGGGGAACATGAGAAACACAGGAGGCAGTGTGTGGATTGTCCGGCTTATAGTTCACAAACGAGTTTCACCATGTCTAGTGCACACAGGTGACTCATGGGGGGTTACAAAAGTGACCCAGCCTTGGGTTGCCTTGAGGCCCTGTCTCTCTGCAGAGATGACTCATGGGGGAGCTGTGTAGACAGCTTAGCCCTGGGTTGTCTGATAAACCCTAAAGTAAACAGGGCAGAGGCTGCACCATTCAAAGAACCAAAACCTCAACTGAGCCTTGAAATCCCTTAGCAAATAGTATGCCCTGAGTCTCAATCTAACCACCATTCAGTTGCTGAGGAAGCAAGGTAAAAAAAAAAACAAACCAACCAACCCGAAACCCGGAGGGTTTCAGCTTCAGTTTCAAATGACAACCTTGTGTATTCAAACAATCACAGACCAACAAAGGAAAGATAAGGGGAAACTCCACTCAGATATACATAATCCATTTAGGCCTATATCATAATCCACTCAGACGTAGTCATACACACCATTCCACAAGTCAGGGGATAAGAACTCTAAGATTCAGGTTGGAAAGGGGGGAGTCACTTCTCCAACTATACAGTTGGCTTGCGAAGGAAACACACACACACACACCCCCACACCCCCCCTTGATCGGGATGCCGGTCAAGGTAACTTCCCTGGGATTGAGAGCCCTTACCTGGAGGGGTAAGTGAACATTGTTTATGCTTTAAGTTTGTAAATGCGTTTGTGGTTGTCTGTGAATCACTTGTGGTTGTAATAATGTACTACTCTTGCCTTCAAAAATCACAATAGTGCATTCCTCCATCGTATCTGTAAAACCTGCAATAGTGGCGTGTTAAGTCTGTAAGTGAAGTTCAAATAAGTTGTTTGCTTGAACCTTGCAGTTAAGTCTGTGAGTGAAGTTCAAGTCATTTTGGCTTGAACCTTGCAGTTAAGTCTGCAAGTGAAGTTCAAGATGTTTGCTTGAACCTTTCGGTTAAGTCCTTTTCAGTCACAGGCAGTGACGCTACAAAAGCACTATTCAGCAATAGCTAAAACATTGATGTGTTATCAACGTGGTTTTGGTCACATAAAATTGCAGCTGCCAATACAGGCTGCTAGGAAGAAAATTAACTCTGTCCCTGCTGCACCCACTACAGTTACTGAACACCGTTTGACCCTGCTTCAAGCAGGAGGGTTCAACTAGACCTTTTCCAGAGGTCCATTACAGCCTCCACTCTTCTACCATCCTAGGAGCAAAACTGGTGCTTTTTCTGCTCCCCTTTTCTTATGTCGTTTCTGGGGAGCCTGAGAGGACAGCATGAGGCCTGATGGCCAGCCAGAGCTTTTAAGAGACAGCTGTGGAGGCTGGAAAGGCTGTGGGAGTACTCTTGCATCCTTGGGTTTCTGACTGGGGGAACACCTCTAGTCTTTGCCCCTGACCTCATGCGCTGTACCCCCTGCACTCCTCCAGCAGTGGCCTTTGGGTGTGATGAAATTCCCTCCCCTGCCCTCCATTCTGTCCAGGAACCCTGCCTCCAGCAACAAGCTGTGCCCGCAGTAGGCCTCTCAGGCCCCAGGAACCAGCCAGTCAACCACCCAAATGGCGATGCATGTTATTCCCCGTCCTTCCAATGCCGGGCTCTGGGTTTGTGTACGTGGTTGTCCAAACTCATCACATGCGTATGTAGCTGTCTCTGCACCTTTACAGAAGAACAACACACAGTAAGCTCTAACAGAAGACCACACACCTTACATACATGTGGCAGACGCCAGGTATACAGAAACCATAACCATGCTGACTAGCTCTCCTGCCT
This sequence comes from Harpia harpyja, assembly GCF_026419915.1. Classification (NCBI taxonomy): domain Eukaryota; kingdom Metazoa; phylum Chordata; class Aves; order Accipitriformes; family Accipitridae; genus Harpia; species Harpia harpyja. Next base: position 79,581,172 of record NC_068943.1, on the reverse strand, counting down.
CCTCTGGGGGCTACTTTTTTACCTGCCCATATTACTTGTGTATCACTTGCATTTTTCTCTCTTGCCTTCCAGCTTTGAACTCCCGTAAAATAGCTGTTTCTGCAAGTCCTCAGGAGAGTAGCAAATTCTGAGTTTCAGTTTTCCCCTTTGCCCTGGCACGTACCACTACAAAACCACAGAAAGTTAGTGCACATTGCCTCTTGTCCTGTCACTGAGCACCACTGGAAAGAGCTTGGCCCTGCCTTCCCTACAGCATCCCTTCATATGTTTCCACATATTGATGAGATCCCCCCCGAGCCTTCTCTTCTCCAGGGTAAACAGTCCCAGCTCTCTCAGCTTTTCCTCACATAAGAGCTGCTCCACTCCCATTATCACCTTCGTGGCCCTCCACTGGGCTCTCTCCCATATGCCCAAGTCTCTCCTGCAGTGGGCAGCCAAGAAGTGAAGCTAGTACTCCAGGTGTGACCTCGCCAGTGCTGAGTAGAGAGAAGGGATCACCTCCCTGACCTGCTGGCAATGCTTTGCCCAATGCAGCCCCGGCTACCTCGAACCTTCTTTGCCGCAAGGGCAGATTTCTGGTCAGGCTGTCGTCCAGCAGAACGCTCGGGTCCTTTTCTGCGAATGCGATTTCCATCTGAGCAGCCCCCAGCCCGCCCTGGTGCACGGGGTTGCTCCTCCCCAGGTGCAGGACTTTGCTCTTGCCCGTGTTGAACGGGAGGGGGTTCCTGTCAGCCCGCTTCTCCAGGCTGTCGAGGTCCCTCGGGATGGCAGCACAGCCCTCCGCGTGTCTTGGTCCCCGCGGGCGGGGGATGGGAGCGCGGCCAGGGCGGGCTTGGCTGCCCGGGGCACGGGGAGCGTCCTGCGAGGGGACGCTGCGGGCCGGCAGCCCGTGGCTCGCCGAGGCGCCGACCGCCTTCGGCAGGGCTCGGCCGGGCGACGAGCCGGGACAGCGCCGGAGCCGCGCTGGGAGCCAAGGGGCAGGAGCCTTCGTCTCCCGGGGCGCCGCGCTCCTCCTGTGCCGCCGCCCCTGCCCCGCGGCCCTCCCCGCGCCGCCCCTTCTCCTGCCGCGAAGGGGCCGCGGCCCCGGGGGGCCGGGCCGGGCCGGGGCGGGTCTGTTGGGGGCGGGCAGAGGCGTCGGCGCTGCCCCGGCGAGGGGCCGAGCCGGCGGGGCGCGCAGAAGCCGGCCCGAGCCCGGGCCCGAGCGCGGCTCCGCTCGGCTCCTCTGCGGCTCCCGCCGGGCCCTTCAGCCCCGGCCGGCCCCGGCGCGGCAGGGCACGATGGCGCCCGGGCTGGGGCCGTGGCTCCTGGCCTTGTCCTTGGCCGCGGGGCCGGCAGGTGAGAGCCGGGCGGGGCGGGCAGCGAGCCCGGGGCTGGGCCCGGGGCTGGGGCTGCCCGCGGCCGCGGCTGCTCCGGCGCCGGGCGCGCTGTCGCCTGGCGCTGGCCTTCCTTAGCGGGGAAGCGGGGAAGCGGGGAAGCGGGGAGCGGGTGGCGTGGGCGGGCGGGGGAGAGGGCGAGGGCGGGCGGGGGAGAGGGCGAGGGAGGCTTTCGGGCGGCGGGTCGGGGCGCAAGTGTCGGGAGCAGGCGCGGCTCAGCCCCGGGCCGGCTGGGGCTGTGCCGGGGCGGCGGGTGAACGTCCTCGGGCCGTGGGCGCGCCCTGCCCGGCTGCCTGCGCTCTCCGTCCGCAGGGCTGTGGGCGCAGCTGAGGCTGGTGGAGGACGGCGGAGGGCTGCGAGCGCCCGGGGACACCGTGCGCCTCTCCTGCCGCGGATCCGGCTTCGACTTCGGGCGTTACAGAATTATGTGGTACCGTCAGGCAGCCGGCGGCAGTCTCGAGTGGGTGTCCTACATCAGCTCGGGTTCGGGTTCTACGAAGCAGTACGGGGCAGGAGTGCAGGGTCGAGCCACTGCCTCCCGGGACAATTCCCAGTCCGAGTCGATTCTGTCCCTGCGGGACCTGCAGCCCCGGGACTCTGCCCGCTACTTCTGCGCTGTTCGCACAGGGACAGGAAATCCAGCTGAGCTTTAACACAAACCTGCTGGGGCCCGGCCCAGGGTGCACAATATTTGGAGCCAGCGAGTGCTGAGGTGGCTCAGGGTCGTTCCCAGGAAGAGATTGTCTATCAGTGCACACTGCAGGTGGTCCTGGCTTTTGGGAAGAGCTCCTTTCCCAGCACTGCCAATTTCCGTCTCCTGAGTCCCAAATGCAGTGTTTTATTCTGAGAAGGTGGTTCAATGTGTTTCCGTCACCCAACCAGGCCGGCTGCTCTGCCTGCCTGCAGCCCCTCTCTGCCCTCCCTTGGCCCCTTCTTCCCTGGGGTACTCAAAGCACTTGGGCTTTGGCAACACCATTGCCTGGCAATGCCATTGCCTGCTTCCATGCACCCTTTTGTGGGCCATTGCCTTGCACCAGTGAGAGTAAAGCAGTCATGGAACAGCCCTGCTTTTGTTTCAGGTGCATTTCAGGGTGATGAGATCCAAGCGATGAAGTCTACAGTGTGGTGGCAAGCAGGGAATACTGGGACCTTACGATGCACTTACAGCTCCAATGCCTCCTATATTTACGTGGCCTGGTATCGGCAGCGTCCCGGTGGACCGCTGCAGTACTTGCTGCAGAGCAAGGGCCGGGGAGGCTCCTACAGCCACACAGCCCCTTTTGCCCGCAAGAGGTTTTTCTGCCAGGCTGACGAGAGCTCCGGGACGCTGATCATCACCGGGCTGGAGCTGGGGGACAGTGCGCTCTGTTACTGCACCCTGCAGGGACCACAGTGAGAGACACTTGGGGCGTGCCTGAGCAACATCAGCTTCCACCCCTCCTGCTCTCCCCTCCTGCACGTTCACGGGAGTCACAGCCCATCTCAGTGCTGAGTCAGTGCCTGTATTCAGAGAGAGAGGGGTGTCATGGTGGCCGGGTGCTGTCAGTGGTCCAGAGAATAGAATAGAATAGAATAGAATAGAATAGAATAGAATAGAATAGAATAGAATAGACTATTTCAGTAGGAAGGGACCTGCAACCATCATCTAGTCCAACAGCCTGACCAGTTCAGGGCTGACCAAGTTAAAGCATGTTATTAAGGGCATTGTCCAAATGCCTCTTAAACACTGACAGGCTTGGGGCATCAACCACCTCTCTAGGAAACCTGTGCCAGTGTTTGAGCACCCTCTCGGTAAAGAAATGCTTCCTAATGTCAAGTTAGAGCCTCCCCTGGAACAGCTTTGAACCATTCCTGCGCATCCTATCGCTGGATCCCAGGGAGAAGAGATCAGCACTTCCCTCTCCACTTTCCCTCCTCAGGAAGCTGTAGAGAGCAATGAGGTCAGCCCTCAGCCTCTTTTTCTCCAAACTAGGCAAGCCCAAAGCCTCAGCTGCTCCTCATAGGACATGCCTTCCAGCCCTTATGGGGGGAATCCTGATGTGGGAAAGCTAAGCAGAGCAGATGTGTGGGCAGAGAGGAGCTGGGGAGAGATGAGCAGGAGCCGCTCCGGCCGTGTGTAACACCCTGCGCGTGGTGTCATTGCCCATCCTTGCGAATTGGACAGGGGCAGAGGAGGAGTTGGATGTTTCCACATGGGAACTTAGCACACCCTTCCCAGCCTTTCATGCATTGCATAAATTGAGGAGATGATCCTTCCCCTCTACTCACAGAATCACTTAACGACTGCGTTTGGAAGGGACCTCCAAAGGTCATCTGGCCCAACCCCTCTACTCCAGCAGGGCTACCTGGAGCCGGTTCTGTTGCGCAGGACCATGACCAGACATCTTTGGAATATCTCCAAGCATGGAGACGCCACAAGCTTCCTGAGCAACGTGTGCCAGCGCTTGCTCACTCGCATGCTGAAAAAGGATTGTCTGACGTTCAGAGGGATACCTTGAGATATCGCAGCCTGTTCATCCTTGTCTCCTGGGGTCACAGGTGCCCTTTCTCAGGTGCAGACAAAGGCCTCGGGCCCCACAGTAGGGAAGGTCTCAGAGATACCTGCCGCTTCTCTGGTGTACCCATCATCAACGGCAGCTACACTTGGGACTGGATCTAGCAGACTCGTGGCAGAGACCTGCAGCATATAGTGTTGCAGTATCCATGGTTAAAATCCTGATCCATGGCTCTTTGCAGGGGAACCCCAACAAGGAGGATATGGAGGGTGCCCACCACCAGGACTATACTCCAGCTGTCCATGAGCTTGGGGCATAGGGAACCCAGCATGTCCTACCATGTCGGGACAGCCCCAAGGGGCCCAGGGCACCTTAGGCCACCCTGGCCCTGCATCCCCCTGCTTCTCTTCCTGGCCTCAAGCCTCCAGTTTCAGTGGGCTCCTCTACCCTCTGCAACTGCCTTTTTGCACCCTAGTCCTGGAGGTTCCCTCCCCAAAGGGACATGCTGGAGCACCCATCAAAAGAGAGGAGAGGGAAGGGATGCAGAAAGTCTGTGGAGGGCCAGTGTGGAGTGGGCAATGCTCCCCCAAATGGTGGTAGCAGTCAAGAGGGTGACACTGTGTCAGGGCTCAGTAGGTGTCCCCTGCTGTGGTTGTAGGGGAGCTCTGAGTTCCTGCTGAGTACGGTGAGCACAGAGAAGGGAGTGACCCTGCTCTGCTGAGGAGCCCCAACAGCCTGGTCCCTGCTGAGTCCTGTGCACGTGAGTTTTGGGGATGAGCTGGGGGGCCTGAGCCTACACGTGTACCCCAGAGGTTCAGTGCCACGGACACCCAAGATCTCACATGTCCTTTGCTGCCTTTGCTGCTTGGGTGTTCTGGGAAGGCTTTGATGTGAAGAGGCAGGAGGATAAGTGTCAGCAGGAGGGAGCACATGCCAGAGTAGGGTGCTGGGCCAGAGCTGAGGGAGCAGAGGGGGAGCATATCTGCCTAGGGGTGCCCTGTCCAAGCAGAGTTGGGCTCAGGGGGCTCACATCCAGGAGCAGCATCTCAGCAGCACCAAGGGAAAGGGGCCCCCCAGGGAAGGCAACCTGCCAATCCACAGGGCCAGCTCCAAAGTCCCAGCAGCACTCTCCAATCCTTTTTGAAGAGGAAGATCGAGGGTGGCTCAAAACCAACATGTCACCTTTTACCCACCACAGGTTTTCCTGCCAAATGGGGGCTCTGTTATTGCACCCTGCTGCGTGAGAGACACCTGGGAGTGCACCAACAGCTTCAACTTCTGTTCCTCCAGCCCCATCTCTCGCCTTCACTGTTGCCATAGACCGAGGGTGCGACTAGGAGCGACTAGGACTGACCGTAGTGACAGAGGCACAGACAGGGCAAACATGGGCAGAGCTATTCTGCAGGCAGTGAGAAGCTGGAGAGAGGTGAGACAGAGCGGGCCTGGCCATATGGACTGCCATGCGCATGGGGTTATTTTTCATCCTAGGTAAGTGGAAGGAAGGGGTGATGCCCTCCAGGAACTGAGCATGCCCCTGTGCTCTGCACGGCTCTGTGGAGCTGTGCTGATCGCTTGCAGCCTGACCTGCCTCTGCCTCTCGATGTCGTCAAACATCCCTGCAGAGCACGGTGGGAAGAGGCCTCCTCCTCTTCTAGCTGTGAGTTAGGCACCTCTGTCCAGCCTGTCTCCTCTGCAGTGTGGGGACAAGCAGGGCACCTTCCTGCCCCACCCACATCTTGGGGCCTAATGTTATACACCTGGAGCGGACACACTGCTCATGGGGCACTGCAGCCCATCTTGCAAAGACAAGGTCTTAGGATGGCAGCATAGGGCCCAAGGCCCGCTTGCCTGTGAGAGGTGCTTGTCCATTTTTCCTCGCCTTGTTTATCCATGCAGGCCTCCTGGCATTTTTACCTGACTCCTTGCTCGTTGGGATGGACGGTCTTGAGTTCAGCACTGGTGAGAGTGTGGACTGCTGTGTCCACTCCTGGGCTGCCCAGCAGAGGAAAGACATGGACATAGCACAGCAAATGCAATGAAGGTCCATGAAGATGAGGAAGAGAGCATCTGACACACAAGGGGAGCCTGAGAGAACTGGGGGTTTACTGTCAATGTCACTACTGGAACAGGTAGTGTCCACTCTCAGAGATACTCAAAACTGAACCGGACAACGTTGTGGGCAGCCTACCATGGTGGCTTGACCCAAGATGGCAGCTAAGCCCCAAACAACCGCTCACTTACTCCCTCCACAGTGGGACAGGAGACAGAATCGGAAGGGTAAAAGTGAGAAAATTTGTGTGTTGAGATAACGAGAGTTTAATAAGCAAAGCCAAAGCTGCACACACAAACGATGCAAAATAATAAGCTCATTCTCTGCTTCCCATTGGCAGGCAGATGTTTAGCCATTTCCAGGAAAGCAGGCCTTCATCACGCATAACGGTTACTTGGGAAATGCAAATGTCATATCTCCAAATAACCACATTTCCTCCAGCTGTTATTGCTTCGCATGATGTCATGCGGTATGGAATATCCCTTTGGCCAGTTGTGGTCAGCTGTACAGCTCGTGGGGGAACATGAGAAACAGAGGAGGCAGTGATGCTACATAAGCACTGTTCAGCAATAGCTAAAATATTGGTGTGTTATCATCATGGTTTTGGTCACAAAATATCACAGCTGCCAATACAGGCTGCTAGGAAGAAAATTAACTCTGTCCCTTCTGCACCACTACAGTTACTGAACACCGTTTGACCCTGCTTCAAGCAGGAGGGTTCAACTAGACCTTTTCCAGAGGTCCATTACAGCCTCCACTCTTCTACCATCCTAGGAGCAAAACTGGTGCTTCTTCTGCTCCCCTTTTCTTATGTCGTTTCTGGGGAGCCTGAGAGGACAGCATGAGGCCTGATGGCCAGCCAGAGCTTTTAAGAGACAGCTGTGGAGGCTGGAAAGGCTGTGGGAGTACTCTTGCATCCTTGGGTTTCTGACTGGGGGAACACCTCTAGTCTTTGCCCCTGACCTCATGCGCTGTACCCCCTGCACTCCTCCAGCAGTGGCCTTTGGGTGTGATGAAATTCCCTCCCCTGCCCTCCATTCTGTCCAGGAACCCTGCCTCCAGCAACAAGCTGTGCCCGCAGTAGGCCTCTCAGGCCCCAGGAACCAGCCAGTCAACCACCCAAATGGCGATGCATGTTATTCCCCGTCCTTCCAATGCCGGGCTCTGGGTTTGTGTACGTGGTTGTCCAAACTCATCACATGCGTATGTAGCTGTCTCTGCACCTTTACAGAAGAACAACACACAGTAAGCTCTAACAGAAGACCACACACCTTACATACATGTGGCAGACGCCAGGTATACAGAAACCATAACCATGCTGACTAGCTCTCCTGCCTCCTCTGGGGGCTACTTTTTTACCTGCCCATATTACTTGTGTATCACTTGCATTTTTCTCTCTTGCCTTCCAGCTTTGAACTCCTGTAAAACAGCTGTTTCTGCAAGTCCTCAGGAGAGAAGCAAACTCTTGAGTTTCAGTTTTCCCCTTTGCCCTGTGTTACGGATGCACGACTAACCAAATCCAACAGGTGTTAAAACTCAGATTTATTCTTTAGCAAAAGTTAGTTAGAAGTCTGGTAACATTTTATAAAACCACAGGCTCAATGATGTAAAGAGAATTAATACTACACGGCCGACTTAAGAATCTCCAAGATTTAAAGTGATGGCTCAAAACGCGCGTATCACTCACCTAAAAGCTGAGGGCTCTCTCCCTCGAGGAGTTACCTCGGGCGGTGCCCCGGCCCGAGGGGGAGTCCCCGACTGCAGACCCGCTGCTCCGAGGAGGACTGCCAACGTGTCCTCCGGCGGGACCCCGTTTATACCCCTGTCGAATCTGACCTGTGGTCATTTAATTCTATTGGCCAGGAGGGTCACCTCGGTGTACCTGGCGCATCTCGATTGGCCAGTTCAAATTTCAACCTGCAGCCTCCAGGGTTTCCTTCCCCTTCTCCCTTCCTGGAGAAGTTTGTTTCCTGCTGGCAGGATGGGGGGGGGGCGGGATGTACTGCCACAATCCACCCCGTGACCACAGTCATGATTCGACTGGTTTCTCTGGAGTTCTGGTACAGTCACCTCTTGCCTCCAAAGTTAAAAGCGGGTTCAGTTTGGCGAGTTTGACGCTCATTGTGTGTCATCGTTCCCTTGTGGTCTAGAACTAAAGTGGAATATCAAACACAGGAATATCCAGTGTATGGACAGTTTAAAGGAGTATACTTAACCGTTAGTACAGGCTTCACTACCAAGCCTTTGGTAGAACTTATTGCAATATAGATTACAGTAATCATAACTACAAGCATTATTAAAGATTAGAGAAGGCTGGTCGCCCACCCCGTGAAAGAAAATCTGAACATATCAAAACTTTTCCCAACCAGTTGGTCCCTGGTGCAGAAGCAATTGCCTCCGAGTCGCTTGCCGTATTCTCTCGTTGATTTAGTCTTGAAGCCACATTGACACATTTGGAGTGAACGCAGCGGTTGTCCACTGACATATTCAAAACTTTACGTATACCCTTCTCTTTCTTTGGCATCTAATCCAATACAGCCCAATTTTTGATAGTCATTTTACCAATATGTTATAACCGATTGTTTGAGAGTCCCCGAATTGTTAGATGTAGCGTTGGCTAAGGTTGATAGCTGTAAACTCAGTTCTAGGGTGCTCTGTTGATGTTCCTTGAGTACCATACACAGTTGCCCCCACGGAATTTCAGGGCATAGCGTAGTACCATTCCAACTCCACCCCGTGATCCCATGGGTTAGTTGGAGGATATAGTCACATCTGGTGTTTCATACTGAACCAGTATTTACTGCACTTGGTGACCAACTATAAACAACATGAGTGTAACTTCCTCCCCCGTCCAATCTGAACCTCCAACTATAATTGTTACATTACTCTCATGCGAGGTCAAGGACTCGTGATATATTAATGTCCATCATTTTACCACGACATTATCATCCAGATCTTCACCATCCACGCCTGTCACCGTCATCACTGTCAGCAAAAGGACTGGAATGACTCGTTCCTTTATGGTCCTGTAAAAAAAGCACAAACTAGGCCTCGGTCTTAAAACCGGGTCACAGGGTTAGAAGTCCGGGATTATCCATCGCGCACTGATGTGGTGAGTCTTTCCACTCCCATGAGATGGTCTCAGAAGACCAATGTAATCAACCTGCCACGTGCTCCAAAGAGCCTTGCCTTGTCTGATATGCTGGGCCGGAGCTTGGTTTGGGTGATTAGCTTTAAGCCTTTTCGGCATTGTGGGCAAGCTGTAAGAATTGCTTCACAGGTTTTCATAGACACTGGCCAACCCCAAGATCGGCATTCATAATAGAGATCTGCTTTCCCTGAGTGGCTTCGTTTGATATGCAACCATTCTGCTAGTCTATCCCAATCTTCCTTCTCACTGGTGACCATCCTGATTTGGGCCAGGTGGTCCACCTGCTGATTCCATTTCGCAGCTGGGGTTCCATCCCAAGCATGTCCCTTCACCCATCCCACCTTTAAAGGTCAGGATCTCCCTATTGCCAGGAGACGTTGCCAGTCCTCCGTCCTCCACACTTTCGCATGACCTACTTCCCCCTTACTAGATTCCCACTGACATATCCACTCTGTAGCACCCTTAAAGGTTGCATAAGAGTCAGTATAGACGATGGTAGCACCATTCTCTATGGCCAGTAATAAAGCCCATAGTTCTCCTACTTGTGCACTACCTTCACCCTCTTCTTCGACTGTCTTCCCAGTACCAATCTCCAACGCCACTGCTTTATATTGCCACTCTGATCCCACTCGACAGGCAGATGCATCTGTGAACCACACTCCCTGCACATCTGAGACTGCCATGAATTCGGGTGCCTTCTCAATCGGAGAAGGTTTATATGGTTGACCCAGCAAGGCTGGGTCAGGGTTTACAGGTTGCTGTAGTTTGAAAGCTTTAGTCAGACCCTCCTTTAGTGGGAGCAATTGGCTTATCCCTTCTAGGTATACATACCATTTCCTAACTGTGGCCTTTTGGGCTACTCCTTCCGGAGGAGGTGACCCATTGAGGATTGAATTTAAGAGAGGGAAAGGACCCTGTACTATAACATCCTGTGAGGTACGCAGCTTTTCAGCCTCTTTAACTGCTCTAGTGAGGGAGAGGACCCCCTTTTCCCAATCTGAATATCGTCGCTCCGTTTCTTTGAATGCAGTGGAGGAGAATAATAATGGTCTAGCTGGTCCCTGTGGCCCCTTTTGAAACACACCACAGTATGAGGCATGTTCAGCAAATCCCCATTCCACCCTTAAAGGATCTCGTGGGTGCAATGGACCTAGTCTCTGATAAGCCTTAAGCTCATCTTTCAGAGTGTTAAGGGCTAACGTATGTTGCGAAGTCCAATCCCATTTTCTGGTTTTTTCCGAGCAAGTCATAAAGAGGGCGGCCAATCACTGAAAACCCTGGTATATGTTTTCTCCAATAGCCCATTCTTGACTAACAGATTCCAGATGGCCTCAGCCACTTGTCCTACCTGTTCCTTGTTGTCCCCACCAACTAGGATATCATCTATATATTGATATATGTGGACACCTGGGGGTACTTCCACAGCATCAAGGAGCTTGGCTAAAGCATTGTGAGCGATAGTAGGGGAGTGCTTGTACCCCTGGGGAAGTCGATTAAAGGTGTACTGGGTCCCTTCCCAAGTGAAGGCAAACTGGGGTTTGTCCTCTTCCCTTAGGGGAACCATAAAAAACCCATATCTTTGACATCTAAAGCAGCCATCCATGGGTGGGCTGCAGCCTGTATTGCTGTTATCACTGAGGTGATACTTGGGACGGCAGAAATTAATGGCGGGGTATTACTATTCAATCTTCTATAATCAATTGTTAGTCGCCACCTTCCATCTGATTTACGGAGTGGCCAAACAGGAGAATTGTAAGGAGAAGGTGTGCAACTGATGATCTCTCTTTTCTCCAGATCATTAATTACTTCCGAAATGCCCCGTTTGGCCACGGCTGGAAGTGGGTATTGAGGGACACGGGTTACCTTAGATTGCGGTAGTGCAGGAGCAACCTGCAATGTTCTCACACGAATAGCCTCTGCCTCCCTGCCCCCAATGCTCCACACCCTACCATTGGGTAGATACCATTGTCTGCCTGCCAGCACATCAAATCCCAGTATATTTCCCTCATAGGGGCTTAAAGCCACCTCCACAGCTGTCATTCTTTCCCCCCCCCGGTAGCCAAAGTTGGGTTCGAGCTATGGGGCATTTTTCTGTCGCCCCTGTTACTCCTCTAATGTTTATAGCCTTTCTTGATGGCCTAATTCCCAGCTCACTAGCTTCTTGCTCATTTAAAACACTAATTTGGGCTCCTGTATCAATTAAGAATTCCAAACTTATCCGTTTTGGGCCCACAGGAATGTGTATATAAGGATCCTTATCAGCAGACCATTGGCAAGTATTTACCATGCGGATTGGGCAGCCTGAACCCCAAACCGCAGCTCCTAGTTTTTAGCCCTTCCAGTTCCTCTCGCAGTGCCGCGAAAGGGTCCCGTCTCTCTTCCTGAGGGGGCGGGGTTGCTGGCGCTTCCCTTTGGTCTCCAGCTTTCCCCTCCAGCAATCCCACTCCTGCATGCTGCCGGCGGACTGCCCGTGCAGCACGGCTCGGGCTGCCCCCAGTGCCGGTGCCTTCCGCCAGAGACCGTCCCTTCTGGGATCGTAGTTCCGACCCGATGGCCCCCAGTAACCTCTCGCTTCATCACCACCCAACAGCATCCAGTCCTCCCCCGCTAGAGAAACTCTCCACAAACACCCAGGCTTGGCCTCGCCCGGCCTGTGCGAAAACCCAGCTCGCAACTCACCGAGCTCGGGTCCCAACCAAGGGGCCGCACAAAGAGCGCTCCGGGGGCTCCCACCGTGCGGACCCGCGTGCCCTTCTGTTTCAATAAGGGGCTGCACGTCCCTTTCCTCCAAGTCCACTTTCAGACAATCTATTTCCCCTTGCCTTTTCGCAGAATCACTCTTTCGGTTCTGCGCTTGAATCAAGCAGGCGCCCAGGAGGGCACACACACTGCCTTTGCCATCTCGACAAGTTCCGCGGCATAGTTCTACTCTCTCCATGACCGCTGCCGGGTCGGACCACTTCTCCTTCGCCCAGTCCAGACCCGGGGGAGAAGGGCTGCAGCCGTGCCTCCGTAAGAATTCCTCTATTAACACCATCCTGCCGACTACGCCAAAATGTTACGGATGCACAACTAACCAAATCCAACAGGTGTTAAAACTCAGATTTATTCTTCAGCAAAAGTTAGTTAGAAGTCCGGTAACATTTTATAAAACCACAGGCTCAATGATGTAAAGAGAATTAACACTACACAGCCGACTTAAGAATTCCCAAGATTTAAAGTGATGGCTCAAAACGCGCGTATCACTCACCTAAAAGCTGAGGGCTCTCTCCCTCGAGGAGTTACCTCGGGCGGTGCCCCGGCCCGAGGGGGAGTCCCCGACTGCAGACCCGCTGCTCCGAGGAGGACTGCCAACGTGTCCTCCGGCGGGACCCCGTTTATACCCCTGTCGAATCTGACCTGTGGTCATTTAATTCTATTGGCCAGGAGGGTCACCTTGGTGTACCTGGCGCATCTCGATTGGCCAGTTCAAATTTCAACCTGCAGCCTCCAGGGTTTCCTTCCCCTTCTCCCTTCCTGGAGAAGTTTTGTTTCCTGCTGGCAGGATGGGGGGGGCGGGATGTACTGCCACACCCTGGCACGTACCACCTACAAAACCACAGAAAGTTAGTGCACATTGCCTCTTGTCCTGTCACTGAGCACCACTGGAAAGAGCTTGGCCCTGCCTTCCCTACAGCATCCCTTCATATGTTTCCACATATTGATGAGATCCCCCCCGAGCCTTCTCTTCTCCAGGGTAAACAGTCCCAGCTCTCTCAGCTTTTCCTCACGTAAGAGCTGCTCCACTCCCATTATCACCTTCGTGGCCCTCCACTGGGCTCTCTCCCATATGCCCAAGTCTCTCCTGCAGTGGGCAGCCAAGAAGTGAAGCTAGTACTCCAGGTGTGACCTCGCCAGTGCTGAGTAGAGAGAAGGGATCACCTCCCTGACCTGCTGGCAATGCTTTGCCCAATGCAGCCCCGGCTACCTCGAACCTTCTTTGCCGCAAGGGCAGATTTCTGGTCAGGCTGTCGTCCAGCAGAACGCTCGGGTCCTTTTCTGCGAATGCGATTTCCATCTGAGCAGCCCCCAGCCCGCCCTGGTGCACGGGGTTGCTCCTCCCCAGGTGCAGGACTTTGCTCTTGCCCGTGTTGAACGGGAGGGGGTTCCTGTCAGCCCGCTTCTCCAGGCTGTCGAGGTCCCTCGGGATGGCAGCACAGCCCTCCGCGTGTCTTGGTCCCCGCGGGCGGGGGATGGGAGCGCGGCCAGGGCGGGCTTGGCTGCCCGGGGCACGGGGAGCGTCCTGCGAGGGGACGCTGCGGGCCGGCAGCCCGTGGCTCGCCGAGGCGCCGACCGCCTTCGGCAGGGCTCGGCCGGGCGACGAGCCGGGACAGCGCCGGAGCCGCGCTGGGAGCCAAGGGGCAGGAGCCTTCGTCTCCCGGGGCGCCGCGCTCCTCCTGTGCCGCCGCCCCTGCCCCGCGGCCCTCCCCGCGCCGCCCCTTCTCCTGCCGCGAAGGGGCCGCGGCCCCGGGGGGCCGGGCCGGGCCGGGGCGGGTCTGTTGGGGGCGGGCAGAGGCGTCGGCGCTGCCCCGGCGAGGGGCCGAGCCGGCGGGGCGCGCAGAAGCCGGCCCGAGCCCGGGCCCGAGCGCGGCTCCGCTCGGCTCCTCTGCGGCTCCCGCCGGGCCCTTCAGCCCCGGCCGGCCCCGGCGCGGCAGGGCACGATGGCGCCCGGGCTGGGGCCGTGGCTCCTGGCCTTGTCCTTGGCCGCGGGGCCGGCAGGTGAGAGCCGGGCGGGGCGGGCAGCGAGCCCGGGGCTGGGCCCGGGGCTGGGGCTGCCCGCGGCCGCGGCTGCTCCGGCGCCGGGCGCGCTGTCGCCTGGCGCTGGCCTTCCTTAGCGGGGAAGCGGGGAAGCGGGGAAGCGGGGAGCGGGTGGCGTGGGCGGGCGGGGGAGAGGGCGAGGGAGGCTTTCGGGCGGCGGGTCGGGGCGCAAGTGTCGGGAGCAGGCGCGGCTCAGCCCCGGGCCGGCTGGGGCTGTGCCGGGGCGGCGGGTGAACGTCCTCGGGCCGTGGGCGCGCCCTGCCCGGCTGCCTGCGCTCTCCGTCCGCAGGGCTGTGGGCGCAGCTGAGGCTGGTGGAGGACGGCGGAGGGCTGCGAGCGCCCGGGGACACCGTGCGCCTCTCCTGCCGCGGATCCGGCTTCAACTTCGGGAATTCCACAGTTTGGTGGTACCGTCAGGCAGCCGGCGGCAGTCTCGAGTGGGTGTCCTACATCAGCGCTGATTCCTCAGTGATTCAATTGGGGCAGTCAGTGAAGGGTCGAGCTACAGTGTCCCGGAACAGTTCCCGGTCCGTGTCATCTCTGTCCCTGCGGGACCTGCAGCCCCGGGACTCTGCCCGCTACTTCTGTGCTGTTGCACGGGGACAGGAAATCCAGCTGAGCTTTAACACAAACCTGCTGGGCCACAATGTCAGAGCTGTGGGGCAAGGGGCTGCTTGGGGTGGGGGCCTCAGGGTGGTTCCCAGGCAGTGAAGTTCCATCACTCTACACCGCAGGAGTTCCTGGCCTTTCCTGCACACTGCGGGAATTGTAACTTATGGTAAATTAAAACAGAGTAGGATTGTGATCAACAAAAAAACTGGAAACACCTTCCCCTACACCTCCCACTTTCCTCCCTTGCTCAGCTTCATACCTTCATTCCCAATTCCTCTACCTCCTCTGCCCAAGTGGCCCATGGGTGATGGGGTTTGAGGTGAAATCATAACACTTCATCTCTACTGCTCCTTCCTCCCTCCCATGGTCTGCAGTCCTTCACAAATGGCTCCGGGATGGTTCCTTTTGGAGGGCTGCAGTCCTTCAGGATAAACTTGCTCCAGCATCAGCTGTCCACAGGCCCCAGTTCCTGTCAGGGCACACTCATGTACCCTGCCATGCGATCCTACACAGGCTGCAGGGAAACAACTGTCCCACTGTGGTGTCTTCCATGGGCTGCAGGGGAATCTCTGCTCTGGTGTCTGGAGCACCTCCTCCCCCTCCTTGTTGTCCCATAGGCAATGCCTGCTTTGCTGATGAGCTCAGCTTTGGCCTGTGGCAGGTATTATCCTGAGCTGGCTGGAACAGGCTGTGCTGGACACGAGGCAGTCCCTGAGTGCTTTCCACAGAGGCCACCCCTGCAGTCCCCTGCTACCAAAACCTTGCAATGGACGTGCCGTACATGGGTGTTACAGCCCACCTCTGTGCCAAGGTGGTGACTGAGCTGTGCCTGGGGCACGGAGTGGGGACTGGTCATGGCCGGGTGGTGTCAGAGGTCCAGAGAAGTGGGAAGCCAGAGCAGAGCAGGTCTGTGAGCAGAGAGGAGCTGGGGAAAGGTGAGCAGAAGCCACTCTGACCATGTAGGACCTCGTGTGAGTTGAGTCATTGCCTGTTCTAGCTAAGTAGACCAGGGTGGAGGTTTGGAAGGTTCCACACCGGGGAACTTGGCACACCCTTTCACACCTTGCATAATCGAAGTGATGATCCTTCCTCTCTCCTCACAGAATGAATGATATTGGAAGGGACCTCAGCAGGTCCTGTTGTCCAACCCCCCTGCTCCACCAGACCACCTAGATCGAGGCCTTGTTTTCTTTTCACCCTCACTTCAGGTATTACTGAACATTGATGAGATTCTTCTGTGAGCCCTCTCTTCTCCAGGCTTCACATTCATGGCAGTCTCAGCCTTTCCTTATAGGAGAGATGCTCTAGACCCCTTCTCATCTTTGTGGGCATGTGGAGGACTCTCTACCTTATGTCCATGTCTCTCACGTACTGGAAAGCCAAGAGCTGGACCCAGTACTCCAGGTGTTTCCTCCAGTGCTGAGTAGAGAGGAAGGATCCATCCTGATGATGATACTTTGTCTAATGCAGTAAAGGATACCTTTAGCCGCCTTTGCTGCCACGGCACATTGCTGGCTCATGGCCAACTTGGTGTCAACCACAACACAAAGGTCTTTTTCTGCAAAGCTGCTTCCCAGCTGGGTGACCACAGCCTGTCCTGGTGCATGGAGTTGTTCCTCCCCAGATGCAGGACACTGCTCTTCCCCTTGTTGAACTCTGTGAGGTTCCTGTCAGCCCATTTCTCCAGCCTGTTGAGGTCCCTCCGGATGGCAGCACTAACTTCTGCTGCATCAGCCGTTCCTCCCAGGTTGCTGTCACCTGCACATTTGCTGAGGGCACATTCTGTCCCATCTTCCAGATCATTAATGAAGATGTCGAACGGGACTGGAGCCGGTACTGACCCCTGGGGTACACTGTTAGTTGCTGTCCTCCAACTAGACTTCATGCTGCCGATCAGCACCATCTGGTCCCAGGCATTCAGACAGTTTTGATCCACGTCACCG
This sequence comes from Harpia harpyja, assembly GCF_026419915.1. NCBI lineage: Eukaryota > Metazoa > Chordata > Aves > Accipitriformes > Accipitridae > Harpia > Harpia harpyja. The sequence continues at coordinate 79,564,751 of NC_068943.1, read as the reverse complement.
TGTGTTCATTTAGCCCGGCCTTCATCAGCTTCTCGAGGAGGATCATACGGGAGACAGTGTTGAAAGCCTTCTGGATGTCAAAGCAGCCAATATTCACTGCTCTCCCCTCATACACAAAGCCAGTCATTTCTTTATAGAAGGTTATCATGTTGGTCATGCGTAACTCCCCCTAAGTGAATCCTGATGACTTTCGTGTCCTTCCTGTGCCTGGAAATGGTTCCCAGGACTTGTTGGTCTATCACCTTTCCGGGGCTCGAGGTGAGGCTGAGCAGCCTGTAGTTCCCTGGTCGAGAATAGAGAACTGTCTTATTAACATGCCAGGAAAGGTGGTAAAATGTTACAAAATCTTCCATCTGTTCTGATGCTGAGAACCTGATCCTGGTGCAGCATCAGCCGAGCCACCACTCAGTACATGGCCCATTGCACGCATCCTGAACCCTGGTGACGTTTGCCCCTATTGTATTCTTCAGAAATTTTACAGGGATCTCTTAGAAGCACTGTGTTGTAGAAGGAAAGCATGTAGCTTCATTGGAAAAGAAAGCCAAGGCTATTCCAATGACATCATTGCTGCTGCCATGTGGTTGATGACTCCAGGCACTTCCATTATGATTAGCTGGCTAAGTTCATCCATTTTGTGGGTTAACCCTGGCAGGCAGCTAAGCACCACACACCTGCTCAGCCACTAGTTCCTCAGCAGGCTGGGGCTGAGAGTTGGAAGGGCAGAAGTGAGAAAACCCAGGGGTTGATATAAAGACAGTTTCCTGGGTAAAGCGAAGATGGTATGGTGGCTGCTGAGGTCAGGAGGCGCATTGTGTTGTGTACAGTTACTGGCTGCCAAAGCCAGCTCAGGCTGGGTTATGCTGTACCTGCAGGCTTCTTGTGAACTTCATCGTCCCTTGGGTTTGTTGGTTCCTGGTACAGTACTTCCTGTAACATGCAACTCAGATCATGGGTTGCAACAATTTAGCGCTATGTTTATTACAGCCTGCAGGTGTTGTACCGTTGGAGCAGGGCACAGGCTGTAACACTGCAATGAACTCCTCCCCTCGTGTCAGTTTTTGCTCAAGCCCTTCTCAAATGTTGGCTAACACACAGCTCATGCTAAGGCCTGCTCGCCCACGAACCTCGTTGCTTTCAGGGGTGTACCTCCTCCCGCGTGGACTTACCCACAGGTCACAGTCCCTGCCACTCGCTCTCGTACTGGAGTATGTCAACCCAGGCGCATGGCCATTGCTGCTGGCAAAGTCTTCCCAGGCACAGCAGAGTGAGATGATAAGCACTACAGCCAACAGCAAAAGCAAAAAGCAGCTACTAACGAGCATTGGTGTCTAACACGAAGCAAAGCAAGCAAGCCCGGTGGCAAGCAGAGAAGCCTGCCAATTCATAGCTGCGCAGCTGTAACAGCTATAACTTCGGCCCACTAGACATGTTGTTCTGTCAAAAACCCTCGTGCCCTACGTTGGGCACCAAAAAGGACTGCTGAGGGTGACCCCTGGTAGGCAGGTAAGCGCCACACAGCTTCTCTCTCACAGCCCCCTCAGCAGGATGGGGGAAAAAATCAGAGGGGAGAAGGAAGAGAACACATGGGTTGAGAGAAAGACAGTTTATTCTTTACTAGTAAGGCCTGCAAAGGCCTAAGAGACATTAAAACTTTTGCTTTCCCAGGTGTGCTGTGAGGAGGAGGCAGTGGTGGAGCTGGGGTTTGTACAAAGGGGTCCCCCTTGCTCTGGCCATGACAGCCTTGAGGGGCTTAGTTGCAGTAGTGGAGTAGGCTTTCTTCAGGCTGGATGAGTGCAAGAGGAGTGACAACAGCCAAGACTGGTTGTGTGGAGCAACCCGTCCTCTCCCCACGCGCCCCCTCATGTTTTCTCCAAGAGAGCATCCGCGGGGTGAGCAAAGCTGGGGGAGGGATGGAAGAAGAGAATCCCTAAAGAGCATGTCCCTGAGCAGATGCAGGGATCCACCTGCCAAGGGCGTCAGCTTCTGTTGCTTTCCTTTGCCATTTCAGGCGAGGTGCACGAGGAGATGGTGCGTAAGGCGATGTGGAAGGAAGCGCCCTGCAGCTCTGCAGAAGCCTGCCAGGGCAGAGCAGGGGCACAAAGAGGATTTTGTTGCTGTGCCCCCTCTCCACGTTCAGGCACCCCACACTGCCCCTGCCTGCTGGATGTGCAGGGGAGAGGGGCTCAGGCACTGCAGACTGGCCTGATGAGGTCTCTGAGGGGCAGCCCTGCAGCCTGGCAGGACCCAGGTGTGGGAGGGGAGAGCTGGGAGAGGAGAGAAAAGGGCTGGGAGAAGGAGCACAGAGGAGCTGTGCAGAGCTGAAAGGGGGAGTGTGGGGAGAAGGAGTAGGAGTGTGGGGGGGTTATATCAGCTGCGAGCGCCCAGGGACTCCATCCTCCTCTCTTGCCGGCGATTCTGCTACAGCTTTGAGTGTTATGGAGTTCAGTGGTACCGTCGGGCACCTGGAGGCAGACCTGAGCGTGTCCCCTACATCAGCATCTATTCGTGTACCACAAAGCAGTACGGGGCAGCGATGGAGGGTCCAGCCACGGCCTCCCAGGACAGTTCAGGGGTCGAGTCATCTCTGTCCCTGCGTGCTGTGCACCTCCAGGCCTCTGCCCGCTACTTCTGTGCTGTTTGCACGGGGACAGGAGTTCTTCTGGCTGAACTTTAACACAAACCTGCTGCCAGGGTTCCAGCTCTGGACTTTGGCATTGGAAGGGAGGTGCGTGCCACAGTTATTCAAGGCTCCTCCCAGAGAGTCGTGTAGTTACAGTGTAGTTTTCAAATGTTTGATTCTGACAGGGATGTCCTACCTGTTTCTGTCCCTGAATAGGCTCTAACCCTTCTGCTTGCCATCTTCCCGTGTGTCATGCCAACCCTCTCTCCTCTCACACTGCCAAATTCCTTCCCCTTTGGAAAGAAGTTTTGCTGCTTCTGTCAGTTCCCATTAGGGACAGGTGCCCAGTCATAGCCCTGTGTATTGGTTTTGTGTGGGAAGGTTTTGGTAGCGGGGGGGGGTTACAGGGGTGGCTTCTGTAAGAAGCTGCTGGAAGCTTCCCCTGTGTTCGAGAGAGCCCATACCAGCCGGCTCTAAGACAGACCCGCCGCCGGCCAAGGCCGAGCCAATCAGCGATAGTGGTAACGCCTCTGTGATAACATTTTTAAGAAGGAAAAAAAAGTTGGGACGGCGGTATTCGGCAGCCAGAGAGAGGAGTGAGAACATGTAAGAGAAACAACCCTGCGGACACCAAGGTCAGTGAAGAAGGAGGGGGAGGAGATGCTCCAGGCGCCGGAGCAGAGATTCCCCTGCAGCCCATGGTGAAGACCATGGTGAGGCAGGCTGTCCCCCTGCAGTCCATGGAGGTCCACGGTGGAGCAGATATCCACCTGCAGCCCGTGGAGGACCCCACGCCGGAGCAGGTGGGTTCCCGAAGGAGGCTGTGACCCCGTGGGAAGCCCGTGCTGGAGCAGGCTCCTGGCAGGACCTGCGGATCTGTGGAGAGAGGAGCCCACGGAGCAGGTTTTCTGGCAGGACTTGTGACCCCGTGGGGGGCCCAAGCTGGAGCAGTCTGTGCCTGAAGGACTGCACACCGTGGAAAGGACCCATGCTGGAGGAGTTCGTGAAGAACTGCAGCCCGTGGGAAGGACCCACGTTGGAGAAGTTGGCGGAGGACTGTCTCCCGTGGGAGGGACCCCACGCTGGAGCAGGGGAAGAGCGTGATGAGTCCTCCCCCTGAAGAGGATGAAGCGGCAGAAAATAACGTGTGATGAACTGACCGTAAACCCCATCCCCGTCCCCCTGTGCCGCTGGGGGGTTGGTAGAGAATCCGGGAGTGAAGTTGTGCCCAGGAAGAAGGGAGGGCGCGCGAAAGCAAAGAAAAACAAATGATATTATTCTCTACTTCCCATCAGCAGGCGATGTCTAGCCACTTCCTGGGAAGCAGGGCTTCAGTACGCGTAGTGGTTGCTCCGGAAGACAAAAATGCCCCCCCTTCCGTCTCCCTTTACTTAGCTTTTATATCTGAGCTGACGTCATATGGTATGGAATATCTGTTTGGTTAGTTTAGGTCAGCTGTCCTGGTTATGTCCCCTCCCGAGATCTCGCCCTGCCCCAGCCTGCCGTTGAGGGGGGGGCAAAAATGTTGGAGAGACAGCCTTGATGCTGTGCCAGCACTGCTCAGCAGTAGCCAAAACACTGGTGTGTTATCAACACCTTTCTAGCTACTGATGCAGAGCACAGTGCTATGAGGGCTGCTATGGGGAGTATTAACTCCATCTCAGCCAGACCCAATACAATCTCCACCCCTTATTCCATACCATTTGCGTCATGCTCAGGTCCCACATAATTTAATACAGATATCTTCTAACCATGCCATTGTATTTAATTCTCATTACTGAAATCCCTTCTTACCAACACTTACAACTGAAACTACATACTTAAACCACTTTTATACCCAACATACAGATTTATACATTCTTATTAATTACTATCCCCTGTCCTTTAACAGATAGATATTCCACGGGCTTCTTCCACTCCTCCAGATGTTCACACACAGGTTATGACTTGGGCCCCATCCATCAAGATGAGTGGTCAGGACAGGAGAAGCAGTATGTTCGATCGTTGGGCACCAACACCGGCTTGGTTTGGGTCACCGATGCACTTGTCTGGTTCCTTACGAAGTTCACTCCTCTGCAGTTCAGGTCATTCCTGCTACATTACTTCCTACAACATACAACTCACATCACAGATTATTTTTCCCTCAAGGTCACCCTGCTCTGGTTTTGGGCACGGTTCAGGTTGACTCAGTCCAGCCCATGAGTTTTGCTGCCTGAGGGGTGAGCAGAGGAAATGGGGAAGGCACAGAGGGTGATTTGGGAGCACACAGGGAGAATGGTGAATTCTGCTTCTCTTCCAGATCTGAGACTATAACGGGAGCAAGAGCTTGTGAGCATGTGTGTCTGCAGCTGCTGGATCCCAGCTGTCACAAGCAGGAGCCCAGGGAAGTGATAGAGTAGATGAAGCAACTGTTTCAGCTCTTGCTGCCTGTTCATCTGTGTCTCCCAGGGTTGCAGGTGCCTTTTCTCAGGTGTAGACAGAGGCCTCTGAGCCCACATTAAGTACTAGTTTCAAGACTAGTCTGGGCTGGCTTTTCCCAGAAACAGGCACAGCAGTGCTGCAGCAGCCGCAGTAGCAGAGTCTCTCACAAACACACACAAAACAATGAACATGTTGTTAACCTTCTGCGTTCCTTCTCAGTCTGTCCCGCAGGCAGGAAGCAACAGGGAAAGAGGTTTGCCTAGGAAGAAGCACAGCGAGCATTGAAGAACTACAATTTGAACATGGAAAGCCAGAGTTGAACAGAGTTTTCAAACCTCGTGTTGTTCAGGGAGCCCCAGGGTAGTGCAATAGAAGGAGCTGAGCTGCGGAGCCTCTTCTCCCTGGAGGTGGTGAATAGTACCTTTGTTGTGTTGTCACTGTAGGAGCACAGTTGGCTCCCTGTGCGTCTATATGCTCATGTGTGTACACTGGGGGCCAGGGTAGAATTTTGTGGGAGACGCCAACAAGGAAGATATGGAGGGTGTCCTGCGCCACACCAACAATCCAGCCCTCCCTGATTTTGGGGACTGTAGCATGTCCTACCATGTCAGGACAGCCCCAAGTGGCCCAGGGCTCCTTAGGCCACCCTGGCCCTGCATCCCCCTGCTTCTCTTCCTGGCCTCAAGCCTCCAGTTTCAGTGGGCTCCTCTACCCTCTGCACCTCCCCTTCCCTCACCTGTCCTGGATCCCTCCCAAAGGGGCCATGTTGGAGCACCCATGAAAAGAGAAGGGAGGGGAAGGTTTCAGACAGTCTGTGGAGTGGGCAATGCTCCCCCAAATGGTGGTAGCAGTCAAGAGGGTGACACTGTGTCAGGGCTCAGTAGGTGTCCCCTGCTGTGGTTGTAGGGGGAGCTCAGGGTTCCTGCTGAGTACGGTGAGCACAGAGAAGGGAGTGACCCTGCTCTGCTGAGGAGCCCCAACAGCCTGGTCCCTGCTGAGTCCTGTGCACGTGAGTTTTATGTGATGAGCTTCGGGGCTTGAGCCTACACATGTACCCCAGAGGTTCGGTGCCACGGACACCCGAGATCTCACCTGCCCTTTGCTGCCTTTGCTGCTTGGGGAGTCTGGGAAGGCTTTGCTGGGAAGAGGCAGCGGGAGCAGTGTCAGCATGGAGGAGTGAGTGGAGGGTTGGGCCAGAGTGGAAGGAGGGGGGGAGCATATCTGCCTAGGGGTGCCCTGTCCAAGCGGAGTTGGGCTCAGGGGGGTCACATCCAGGAGTATCACCTCGGCAGCACCAAGGGACAGGGGCCCCCAGGGAGGACAACCTGCCATCCCCAGGGCCAGCTCCAAAGTCCCAGGAATACCTTGCAGTCCTTCCTCAGAGGAAGGTCAGGGTGGCCCTACAGCAACATGTCACCTTTTGCCCAGCAGAGTTTTTCCTGCCAAACGAGGGCTCTGTTATTGCACCCTGCAGGGTGAGAGACACCTGGGAGTGCACCAAAAGGTTCAACAACTTCTGCTCCTCCAGCTCCACGTCTCGCCTTCACTGTTTTCAAAGACCAAGGGAGTGAGTAGGAGTGACTAGGACTGACTGCAGTGACAGAGGCACAGACAGGGAAGATGTGGGCTGAGCTGTTCTGCAGGCAGAGAGAATAAGAAGAAGGGCTTTCATAAGTAGGTCAGGAAGAAAAGGAAAGTCAAAGAAAGTGTACCCCCCCCCGATGAACTTCACCAGCAAAACTGGTAAGAACAGCCAAGGAGAAGGCTGAGGTACTCAACAACTTTTTTGCCTCAGTCTTCACTGGCAATCGCTCTTCACACACCTCTTGAGTGGGTGGACCTCATGGCAGGGACTTGGAGAGCAAAGTCCCTCCCACTGTGTCCTGGTTTCAGCTGGGATAGAGATAATTGTCCTCTAGTAGCTGGTAGAGTGCTATGTTTTGAGTTCAGTATGAGAAGAATGTTGATAACACTGATGTTTTCAGTTGTTGCTAAGTAATATTTAGTCTAAAGTCAAGGATTTTTCAGGTTCTGATGCCCAGCCAGCAAGAAAGCTGGAGGGGCACGAGACGTTGGCACAGCGCACAGCCAGGGCAGCTGACCCAAAGTGGCCAACAGGGTATTCCATACCATGTGATGTCACATCTAGTATATAAACTGGGGGGAGTGGGGGCGGAGGGATTGCCGCTCGGGGATTAACTGCGCATCGATTGGCGGGGTGCTGAGCAATTGCACTGTGCATCATTTGTATATTCCAATCCTTTTATTATTGCTGCTGTCATTTTATTAGTGCTATCATTATCATCATTAGTTTCTTCTTTTCTGTTCTATTAAACTGTTCTTATCTCAACCCACGAATTTTACTTCTTTTCCTGATTTTGTCCCCCATCCCACTTGGTGTAGGGGGAGTGAGTGAGCGGCTGCGTGGTGCTTGTTTGCTGTCTGGGGTTAAACCGTGACACATTGTAAGGGAAGATGAGGTTCGAGACCACATGAGGAACATACCTAAGTCTATGGGACCTGAAGAAATGCATCCCAGAGTCCTGAGGGATTTGGCTGGTGTAGTTGCCAAGCCACTCTCCATGATATTTGGAAAGTCATGGCAGTCAGGGGAAGTCCTCAGTGATTGGAAAAAGGGAAACATTGCACCCATTTTTTTCAAAGAGTAGAAAGGAGGACCCTGGGAACAACCAACTTGTCAGCCTCACCTCTGTGCCTGGGAAGATCATGGAGCAGATCTTCCTAGAAGCTATGTTCAGGCACATGGAGGACAGGGAGGTGATTCGAGGCAGCCAGCATGGCTTCACCGAGGGCAAGTCTTGCCTGACCAACCTAGTGGCCTTTTATGCTGTAGTGACTACTTCGCAAGGGAAGAGCTACTGATGTGCTCTATCTGGACTTCTGTAGGCCCTTGGCATGGACCCCCACACCATCTTTCTCTCTAAACTGGAGAGAGATGGATTTGATGGATGGACTGTTCGGTGGATGAGGAATTGGTTGGATGGTCACATCCAGAGAGTAGTGGTCAATGGCTTAATGTCCAGATGGAGACCAGTGATGAGTGGTGTCCCTCAGGGGTCCGTATTGGGACCAGTACGGTTTAATATCTTCATCAACGACATAGTGCGATCGAGTGTACCCTCAGTGGATCTGCAGATGACACCTCGCTGAGTGGTGCGGTTGACACACCTGAGGGACAGGATGCCATCCCGAGGGACCCGGACAAGCTCATGAAGTGGGCCTATGTGTACCATGTGAGGTTCAACAAGGCCAAGTGCAAGGTCCTGCACCTGAGTCAGGGCAACTCCTGGTATCGATACAGGCTGGGGGCTGAAGAGATTGAGAGCAGCCCTTTGGAGAAGGACTTGGGGTACTGGTGGATGAAAAGCTGGAAATGACCCAGCAATTTGTGCTGGCAGCCCAGAAAGCCAACCGTACCGTGGGCTACATAAAAAGAAGCATGGCCAGCAGGTCCAGGGCAGTGACTCTGCTCTGGTGAGACCCCACCTGGAGCACTGCATCCAGCTCTGGAGTTCTCAGTACAGGAGAGACATGGACCTGTTGGAGCAGGTCCAGAGGGCCACAAAGAGGATCAGAGGGATGGAAAACCTCTCCCATGAGGAAAGGCTGAGAGAGTTGGCATTGTTTCGCCTGGAGAATGGAAAGCTCTGGGGACACTTTATGGCAGCCTTTCAACACTTGAAGGGCGCTTATAAGAAAGATGGGGACAGACTTTTTAAAAGGGCCTGTAGCGACAGGGCAAGGGGTAATGGTTTTAAACTGAAAGAGGGTAGATTCAGATGAGATACAAGATAGAAATTTTTTACAATGAGAACACTAAAAAGACTGTGGTGGTTGATGCTGGCTGGATGCCAGGTGCCCACCAAAGCCATTCTATCACTCCCCCCCCCCCCCCCCCCCTCAGCTGGACATGGGACAGAAAATATAACAAAGGGCTTGTGGGTCGAGATGAGGACAGGAGAGATCACTCACCAATTACTGTCATGGGCAAAACAGACTCAGCTTGGGGAAAATTAACTCAATTTATTACCAATCAGTCAGAGTAAGGTAATGAGAAATGAAACCAAATCACAAAACACCTTCCCTCCAGCCCTCCCTTCTTCCCAGGCACAACTTCACTCCCGGATTCTCTACCTAGCACCCCCAGTGGCGCAGGGGGACAGGGAATGGGCTTTACGGTCAGTTCATCACACATTATCTCTGCCGCTTCATCCTCTTCAGGGGCAGGACTCATCACACTCTTCCCCTGCTCCAGCGTGGGGTCCCTCCCAAGGGAGACAGTCCTCCACCAACTTCTCCAGCGTGGGTCCTTCCCATGGGCTGCAATTCTTCACGAACTCCTCCAGCCTGGGTCCCTTCCACAGCATGCAGTCCTTCAGGAGCACACTGCTCCAGCGTGGGTCCCCCACAGGGTCACAAGTCCTGCCAGAAAACCTGCTCCTTGGGCTCCTCTCTCCACAGATCCGCAGGTCCTGCCAGGAACCTGCTCCAGCACGGGCTTCCCACGGGGTCACAGCCTCCTTCGGGCACCTACCTGCTCTGGCATGGGGTCCTCCACGGGCTGCAGGTGGATATCTGCTCCACCATGGACCTCCATGGGCTGCAGGGGGATAACCTGCCTCACCATGGTCTTCACCACGGGCTGCAGGGGAATCTCTGCTCCGGCACCTGGAGCATCTCCTCCCCCTCCTTCTTCACTGACCTTGGTGTCCGCAGGGTTGTTTCTCTTACATGTTCTCACTCCTCTCTCCAGCTGCCGTTTCTGTGTGCCCCGCAACTTTTTTTCCTTCTTAAATATGTTAACACAAAGGCGCTACCACTGTCGCTGATTGGCTCGGACTTGGCTGGCAGCAGGTCCATCTTAGACCCAGCTGTTATTGGCTCTGTCAGACATAGGGGAAACTTCCAGCAGCTTCTCAATGAAGCCACCCCTGTAGCCCCCCCAGCTACCAAAACCTTGCCACACAAACCCAATACAGCGATGAAACACTGGAACAGGTTGCCCAGAGACATTGTAGATGCCCCATCCCTGGAAACATTTAAGGTCAGGTTGGATGGGACTCAAGCAAGCTGACCTAGTTGAAGATGTCCCTGCTCATTGCTGGACGGTTGGACTAGATGACCTTTAAAGATCCCCCCAACCCAGATAATCCCATGATTCTGTGATTCTAAAATTCCTTAAGTTTCTATACATTGATGAGTCACATCCCCCAAGCATTCTCTTCTCCAGGGTAAACAGTCCCAGCTCTCTCAGCTTTTCCTCACATAAGAGCTGCTCCACTCCCATTATCACCTTCGTGGCCCTCCACTGGGCTCTCTCCCACATGCCCAAGTCTCTCCTGCAGTGGGCAGCCAAGAAGTGAAGCTAGTACTCCAGGTGTGACCTCGCCAGTGCTGAGTAGAGAGAAGGGATCACCTCCCTGACCTGCTGGCAATGCTTTGCCCAATGCAGCCCCGGCTACCTCGAACCTTCTTTGCCGCAAGGGCAGATTTCTGGTCAGGCTGTCGTCCAGCAGAACGCTCGGGTCCTTTTCTGCGAATGCGATTTCCATCTGAGCAGCCCCCAGCCCGCCCTGGTGCACGGGGTTGCTCCTCCCCAGGTGCAGGACTTTGCTCTTGCCCGTGTTGAACGGGAGGGGGTTCCTGTCAGCCCGCTTCTCCAGGCTGTCGAGGTCCCTCGGGATGGCAGCACAGCCCTCCGCGTGTCTTGGTCCCCGCGGGCGGGGGATGGGAGCGCGGCCAGGGCGGGCTTGGCTGCCCGGGGCACGGGGAGCGTCCTGCGAGGGGACGCTGCGGGCCGGCAGCCCGTGGCTCGCCGAGGCGCCGACCGCCTTCGGCAGGGCTCGGCCGGGCGACGAGCCGGGACAGCGCCGGAGCCGCGCTGGGAGCCAAGGGGCAGGAGCCTTCGTCTCCCGGGGCGCCGCGCTCCTCCTGTGCCGCCGCCCCTGCCCCGCGGCCCTCCCCGCGCCGCCCCTTCTCCTGCCGCGAAGGGGCCGCGGCCCCGGGGGGCCGGGCCGGGCCGGGGCGGGTCTGTTGGGGGCGGGCAGAGGCGTCGGCGCTGCCCCGGCGAGGGGCCGAGCCGGCGGGGCGCGCAGAAGCCGGCCCGAGCCCGGGCCCGAGCGCGGCTCCGCTCGGCTCCTCTGCGGCTCCCGCCGGGCCCTTCAGCCCCGGCCGGCCCCGGCGCGGCAGGGCACGATGGCGCCCGGGCTGGGGCCGTGGCTCCTGGCCTTGTCCTTGGCCGCGGGGCCGGCAGGTGAGAGCCGGGCGGGGCGGGCAGCGAGCCCGGGGCTGGGCCCGGGGCTGGGGCTGCCCGCGGCCGCGGCTGCTCCGGCGCCGGGCGCGCTGTCGCCTGGCGCTGGCCTTCCTTAGCGGGGAAGCGGGGAAGCGGGGAAGCGGGGAGCGGGTGGCGTGGGCGGGCGGGGGAGAGGGCGAGGGCGGGCGGGGGAGAGGGCGAGGGAGGCTTTCGGGCGGCGGGTCGGGGCGCAAGTGTCGGGAGCAGGCGCGGCTCAGCCCCGGGCCGGCTGGGGCTGTGCCGGGGCGGCGGGTGAACGTCCTCGGGCCGTGGGCGCGCCCTGCCCGGCTGCCTGCGCTCTCCGTCCGCAGGGCTGTGGGCGCAGCTGAGGCTGGTGGAGGACGGCGGAGGGCTGCGAGCGCCCGGGGACACCGTGCGCCTCTCCTGCCGCGGATCCGGCTTCAACTTCGGGCGTTACGCAATTAGGTGGTACCGTCAGGCAGCCGGCGGCAGTGTCGAGTGGGTGTCCTTCATCAGCTGGGATTCGGGCGCTACGAAGCTGTACGGGGCAGGAGTGAAGGGTCGAGCCGTGCTGTCCCGGGACAATTCCCAGTCCGAGTCATTTCTGTCCCTGCGGGACCTGCAGCCCCGGGACTCTGCCCGCTACTTCTGCGCTGTTGCACGGGGACAGGAAATCCAGCTGAGCTTTAACACAAACCTCCTGCCAGGGTCCTAGCTATGGGCCTTGCAGCTGGAAAGGAGACTGTTCTCACAGCTGTTCAGTGCTGCTCCCGGAGAGATGTGTCATTACAGCATACAGTTTACAAACGTTTGATTCTGACAGGGACGTTCTCATTGGTTTTGTGCCCTTCTGCGCTAGCCCTTCTGCTTGCCTTCTTCCCATGTCTCACACCAATCCTCCCTCCTCTCACACTCTGACACCTCTTCACCTTTGGCAACAAGTTTTGCTGTTTCCTGCAGTTCCCAATAGGACAGCTGCCCAGTGATGGCCCAGCTGGTGAGATGTGTGAATAGCCCTGTGCTGGTTTTGGGCAGGGCTCAGGTCAACTCAGTCCAGCCAGGAGTTTTGCTCCCTTAGGAGTGAGCAGAGCTAACGGGGAAAGTAGGGACGGTCACTTGGGAGCTCACTGGAGAAAGGGGAAGTCTGTGCTTCTCTCCCTGATCTGAGACTGTAGCAGGAGCAAGAGCTTGTGAGCATGTGGGCATGCAGCTGCTGGAGATCACAAGCAGTAGCCCAGGGAAGTGGCAGAGTAAATGAGGCAGTTGCTTGAGCTGTTCTTGCCTGTTCATCCGTGTCTCCTGGGGTTGCAGGTGCCCTTTCTCAGGTGCAGATGGAGGCTATGGGCCCCAGGGTAGGGAAGGTCTCAGGGTCTCTCACACTTACATGCCACATCTCTGGTGTACCCATCACCGACAGCAACTACGCTTGGGACTGGATCCGGCAGACTCCTGGCAGAGACTTGCAGCATATAGTGTTGCAGTACCCTTTCACGGGACTCCAGCACATTGCTTCATCCTTGCTTGAATCTCAGGCAGGGCCAGGGCAGAAAAGGAAGGAGGGGCTTTAAATCCAGCCAGGTCTTTTGTGGTTGGCTGCAGGAAGGTTTCTGAGGAATAGTTTGGGCTGGCTTGCCCAGAAAGGGGCACAGCAGTGCTGCAGTAGCAGCAGGAGCCACAGAGTCTCTCCCAAGCACACACAAAACCCATCTGAGTGTGCTGTTAACCTTCTTCCATTCTTCTCAGTCTCTCCCACAGGCAGAAAGCAGCAGAGAAAGGGGTTTCTTTAAGAAGAAGCTCAACAAGCCTTGAAGAACTACAATTGGAAGATGAAAATCCAGACTTGAATTGAGTTTTGAGATGTCATGTTGTTCAAGTTACCGCAGAGTCTGCTGATATAGATAGGACAACACAGGCTCAGGATATGCTTGTGTCTTCTGTGGCAGCTTACGCAAAGACACCCATATAGCCGCAGCCCACTCCTGACATCTTTGAATCTCTAGTGTGATGGTATGAGTAGAGGGGCCTACCCATGGAATAATTAATGTGTGCATGCAAAGGCTTCATGGCAATGTCACCTGCAGGACAATGCTCACCCATACTGTGTGTCCACAGAGGCTTAACAGTCCCTTGGACTCCCTGTATTGGAGTTGTGTTGGCGGAAAGACTTGGCTTAGAAAGGCTTGGCCTACAGGTGCGGCCAGCATTTTCCAAGTCCTGGAGAGACTGGGCAGTGATGACTTTCACAACATGGCCATTCTAGTTTCATAGCAGCCAGTTGCATTCTTTGACATAAGGAGGCTCTGCACTGTTATTCAGGCCCCATGCTCTGGCATGCGCCCCTGCCAGCCCAGCATTCTCTGGTACACATGCTGCCTAATGCTGCTCAGGGAACTGTTTGCACTCTGACTGCTGCAGACGTCAGTGTGTGGACTTGCTTTGCCACCAGCGGACTGACCAGTTGTGAGCAGGCTTTCAGAGCTTGAGCGTCCAGGGAGTCCATGGCTGCCCCTCCCAACCGTAGCACTCCAGACACCTCTCACCTCGTGCTATGTTTTGTATACTGTGAGTGAATTGCTAGGTGTAATTCTCATCTTTTTGGAGTATATGAGGAATAATGGGCACCTACACTGCAATCCCAGGAAAGATTGTAATTGTTTCCTTTTTAGGACCTTCCTATGTGAACAGGGCAGCTGTAGGGCGATCAGGCACTAGAAATGGCAGGTCTGTGAAACAGTAACAGTTCGACTAGCTAGCTAATGAACCGGTGTAACAGTTACCCAGCACCTGGAGCTGTAGTAAAGATAAGAACATGCATCAGGGCAGACACCACATGGGTGGCAACTCCAGGCTCTTCCACTGTGATTTGCCAGCTCAGTTCCTCCTGCAGCAGGGAAGTGTGGAGCACAGCACACTGCAGAAACTCCCGAGCTGTGTGCAACCCAAGGCAAGCCTGTGGCCTCACAGGTCAACCTATTACGTGGATCACCAAGTCGTCCCTGGAAAACAGTCTTCTGGTTGTGACCACTACGGCCAAGCAAAGCACTTGAGCTTTGGCCAGCGGGTTTCCCATTTCCATCATTTCACTTGTTTTGGGTTTGTGTGGTGGGTTTTGGTAGCGGGGAAGGGACTGCAGGGATGGGTCCTGTGAGAAGCTGCTAGAATCTTCCCCGCTGGACCTGCTGCTGGCCAAGGTGACCCAATCAGTGACGGTGGTAGCACCTCTGGCATAACATATTTAAGAAGGGGAACCTGCAGTGGAGACGTGTGAGAGAGTGAACTGTCATCTTGAGCCATTTGTCTCAAAGATTGTTTGCTGTGAGAGACGGAACAGTGAACTATTTATTTCAAGCCATTTGTCTCTGGGATGGCCTGTTTAAGCAGGACACTCCTCTGTCCATAAGGATGATCACCAGGCCACTGAGGCATTCAGGGGAGGAGATGGGCTGGAGCCAGTGAAGCATGCAGGAATGTGGAGACTACCATCGTCATGGAAACTGTAGTCTTTGAGATAATGTACTGGTTTCTGGTGTTGATCACGCGAAGGTCGTGTGATAGACAAAACCTGCAGCGCATGAACAGTGCATGAACAGTACATAAGTGCACGCATCTGACTATGCCCTATAAAAAAACCGTGGAGACAAGCCGTGGTGTGCAACCATCACTGAAGAATTGAAGACTGAGGACCAACAGGATGCCGCTGGATCTGTGGTGGTGACTATTCTTGCAACCCTATCCCAAACGCTTGCTTCAATTCTGCCTTTTTCTTCCATTATAGCCTATCGCTACTATTTTCTACTTTCGATAATTTTGATAATAACAGCTGGTTTGGGTATACAGCATTTGTCCTTCTTTGTGGCTTAATCTTGCTCTTGGGATCATATCGAAACCTTCCCTGACATTGGATTGGGAAAAGAGGGGAAAGTGGAACATGGGAGAAACACCTATGCAGACACCGAGGTCAGTAAAGGAGGGAGAGGAGGTGCGCAGGAGGATGTGATGGCCCTGCAGCCTGTGGTAAGACGGCAGGCAGTTCCCCTGCAGCCCAGGGAGGTGAGCGGGGGAGCAGATGCCCACTTGGAGCCCGCGGAGGATCCCACGCCAGAGCAGTTGGGTGCCCCTAAAGATGGCTGGGACTCCGTGGGAAAGCCCGCGCTGGAGCAGCCTGTGCCTGAAGATCTGCAGCCCATGGAAAGGACCCATGGTGGAGAAGTTTGTGAAGGACTGCAGCCCATGGGAGGGACCCCATGCTGGAGCAGGGGAAGAGTGAGGAGTCCTCCCACTGAGGAGGAATGAGCAGCAGAGACAAGGTGTGATGAACTGATCCCAACCCCCATTCCCCATCCCCCTTTGCTGCTGGGGGGCAGGAGGTGGAGAAAACGGGGAGTGGAGTTGAGTCCAGGAAGGAAGGAGGGGTGGGGGGAAGGTGTTTTAAGATTTGGTTTTCCTTCTCATTAGCCTTGTTTTGATTTGTTTGGTAGTAAATTAAACTGATTTTGGTTTTTCCCCAGGTTGAGTCTGCCTTTTGCCCATGACCATAAGGGGTGAGTGATCCCTCCCTGTCCTTGCCTCGACCCACAAGCTGTTCTTGATATTTTCTCCCCCTCATCCCACTGGGGTCGGGGCAGAGACGAGTGAGCGAGTGGCTTTGTGGTGCTTTGTTACTGGCTGGGCTTAAACCTTGACACCACTTGATCTGTTGCCAAGAGCGGTTTGGAGTGAAGTGATGGGTGAACATCCCTGCTGGATTTTCAGGGATGTTTCAGGGTGAAGAGATCCAGCCGAGAAGGTCTGTCATACAGGGATGAGTAGGGCATGTACTGACCCTGTGATGTGCTTTCAGGTCCCACTTCTGCTCTCTTCCTGTGGCCTGGTACTGGCAGCGTCTCATCAGGCCCACACAGCACATGCTCCCAAGGAAGGGCTGGGAGCCTCCTGTGGCCCCATAGGTGCTGTCACCAACAAGAGGTTTTCCCACAATGCCAACCATAACTGCCGTATGCTGGGCATTGCCACAGCGGAGCTGAAGAACGCTTTGTGGTGTCCTGGCAGGAACGAAAGGAGGACACCTAAGGGTGCCCTGACAATGTCAATTACTTGTTCTTTACCACCTCTGGGCATTCAGGTTCGAAGCTGTCACAGGCCAGACCAGTGCGAAGGGAGTAATGGGGCTGTTCCTGGGGCATAGTGCCAGGTGATGGTGGGCCAGGCAGGGGTGACTGTGGTGAAAGCTGGGGGAAGGTGAGAGGAAGATATTCTGGCTATGTGGACTCTTGTGTCCGTGGGATTATTTCCCATCCTGGGTAAGCGAGATGAGGAGACCCAGCTCCTTGAGCATATCCCTGTTGCCCCAGCACCTCCCTACCAGCATCTCCCACAGCCCACCTCTGCCATTTCCTCAGTGTGGAATGGATGTGGACCATAGCCTGGTGGCACTGGTCCCCAGCAGGACAGCCCTGCAACCCAGCAGGAAAGAAGGGCAACAAGAAGCTGCAGGAGATGGGAGGGGATATTAGCAGTTTTGGGCAGGGTGGAGGGTGAGTAGCTCTGTGGTGCAGAAAGGAAGGGTGTGGGGCAAGGAGGTAGGATTGTGTGGGGTTGTTTCTGCACCGTGTCCTTTGTCCTGGCAGGCAGGGGATGGGAGGGAGGCTCAGGCGTAGGTGTGGCACAATGGCAGGAAGGGCTAAAGGTCATTATGAAGCCTTTAGCACCTGCAGCTTGCTGTCTCCCCCAGCTATAGTCCTTGCATGTAGATTATCTGGCAGTTTCTTCAGAATCTGCTCACCAATGTATGTGAGTTATGAATTGCTAGTCACAAGTTATGAGCTGCGAGGTACAAGTTGCTAGTCACGAGTTATGAGTTGCAGCTTATGAATTAGAGAACTTGTGCATTAGAAACCTCATGAATTAAGTGATGAGTTAGCGAGGTCCCATGTTAGACTGGTCTGTGAAGATGGGACTGATCCCTTGCTGGAGATGTTTGTTTTCTTTCCTAATGAGCTCATAAAAGAAAGATTAACTGACAGAATACATAATTTACAGTCCTGTAAATTTGGGAGATACGAGTGGACCGTGACATGCTGCTCCAGCGTGGCCTTATCCATGGGCCACAGTCCATTCAGGGGAGAACGTGCTCTGGCATGGCCTTAAACACGAGCCACAGTCCCTTCGGGGTGTACATGTTTTGGCATGGCCTTACCCGCAGGTCACAGTCCCTGCCACTCAAGCTCACACTGGAGTTCCTGCAGGTCCGGTACAGCAGCACAGGAAGAGCAGCAACGCTCTGGCCATCTGCCAGCTTGGGTGCATGGCCATTGCTGTTGGCAAAATCTTCCTGGGCCCAGCAGAGTGCACTGCATAAGCACTAGGGCAAAGAGCAAAAGCAAAATGCAGCCACTAAGAAGCACTAGACTGTAAAATGAAGCAAAGCAGGTGAGGCCTGCGGCAAGCAGAGGAGCCTGCCAGTTCATAGGGAAACAGCTTGAGAGCTATAACTTCGGTCCAGCACACTGCACTCAAACCTGTTGTTCTGTGAAAAAACTCGTGTCCCATGTTGGGCACCAAAAGGGACTGCTGAGGGTAAACCCCGGTAGGCAGCTGAGCCGCACACAGCTTCTCTCTCACAGCCCCCTCAGCAGGATGGGGGAAAGAATCAGAGGGGAGAAGGAAGAGAACACGTGGGTTGAGAGAAAGACAGTTTAGCTGCAAATATTTCTTCACTAGTGAGTCCTGCAAAGGCCTAAGAGACATTAAAACTTTTGCTTACCCAGCGTGCTGTGAGGAGCGGCAGTGGTGAAGCTGGGGTTCGCACAAAGGGATCCCCCTTGCTCTGGCCCTGGGAGGCTTAGTTGCAGTAGTGGAGCAGGTTTTCTTTGGGCTGCATGAGTGCAGGAGGAGTGACAACAGCTAAGACTGGTTGTGTGGAGCCACCCATCCTCTCTCCACGCACCCCCTCATGTTTTCTCCAAGAAGACATCTGTGGGGTGAGCAAAGCTGGGGGAGGGATGGGAGAAGAGTGTCCTTAAAAGAGCATGTCCCTGAGCAGATGCAGGGATCCACCTGCCAAGGGTTGGAGGGATGGAGGTGCCAACTTCTCTTGCTTTCCTTCTCCCTTATGCACAACAAGATGATGCATGATGAGATGTAGAAGGAGGTGCCCTGCAGCTCTAAGGGTGCCTGCCAGGGGTGAAAGGCATCAAAGGCAAGACTTACAAGGAGCAGCTGAGGTCACTTGTTTTGTTCAGCTTGGAGAAGAGAAGGCTGAGGGGTGACCTCATCACGGTCTACAGCTTCCGCAAGGGGCACAGTGGAAGGGGAGGTGCTGATCTTCTCTTTCTGGTGACCAGCAATAGCACATGAGGAAATGCAAAGAAGCTTTGTCAGGGGAAGTTCAGGTTGGACATTAGGAAAAGGTTCTTTACTGAGAGGGTGGTCAGTCACTGGAACAGGCTCCTGAGGGAAGTGGCCAGGGCACCAAGGCTGTCAAAGTTCAAGGAGCATCTGGATGATTGTTGTGGTTTAACCCCAGCCAGCAACTAAGTACCACACAGTCGCTTGCTCACTCCCCCCATGGCAGGACAGAGGAGAGAATTGGAAGAGTAAAAGCGAGAAAACTTATGGGTTGAGATGAGGAAAGTTTAATAGGTAAAGGAAAATCCGCACATGCAAGCAAAGCAAAGTAAGGAATTCATTCACCGCTTTGCATTAGCAGGTGGCTGTTCAGCCATCTCTGGGAATGCGGGCCTCCATCATGCATAATGGTTACTTGGGAAGACAAATGCCATCACCCCGAATGTCTGCCCGTCTTCTTCTTCCCCCCAGTTTTAGATGCTGACCATGACATCATGTGGTATGGAACATCCCTTTGGTCAGTTGGGGTCCGCTGTCCTGGCTGTCCTGGCTGTGTCTCCTCCCAAGTTTTTGTTCACCCCCAGCCTACTTGCTAGTGGGGCTGTATGAGGAGCAGAAAAGGCCTTGACTCTGTGTAAGCACTGCTCAGCAATAACAAAAACATCCCTGAATTATCAACCTGTTTTCAGCAGGAATCCAAAACATAGCCCCATAGGAGCTACTATGAAGAAAATTAACTCTATCCCAGCCAAAACCAGCACAACGATGCTCGTAGTCATATGGTCCAGTTTTAGGCAGTCCTGCGAGGAGCAGGTTGTTGGACTCAATGATCCTTATGAGTCCCTTCCAACTGGAGATATTCTATGATCTATGATTCTAATGGTTCTATTATTCTATTAATGGTACTACGCTCTCAATACGTGATGGTTTTGTTGTGGTCACATGAGGTCACTGTGTGCAATATGTGTGAAGTCCCACTATCTCTAGACAAACATTATGGTGAGGTTCAGGGACTGCTGGCAGACTATAAGAGCAGTTTTCCCATTGCGTGGGTTGGTACTTCACCCTGTGGGGCTTTTAAGGTACATGTCTGCAAGTGTGCAGAGGACAAAAGAGGCTCAGGGTGTGCATGGGATTTCTGTGGCTGTTTATGTGAAGACACCCGTAGAGCCACAGCCCATTCCCAACAGTCTTCAATGTCGACAGTAGAAGTTGATGTAAAGGCGTCTACCCATGGAATAATTAATGCATGTGCCCAAAGTCTTCATGCCAGTGTCCCCTGGAGGACAACTGCTCACCCATAACGTGTGCTACGGAGGCTTATCAGTCCCTTGGCCTCCTGGTATTGCAGTTGTGTTGGCAGAAAGACTTGGTCTAGCAGGGCATGTCCTATAGATATGGCTGGCATTTTCGAAATCCTGGAGATACGGGGCAGTTGTGACTTTCACAACTTGGCCATCCTAGTTTCATAGCAGCCAGTTGCATACAGTGGCGTAAGGAGGCTGTGTACTAGTATTTAGGCCACATGCTCTGGTATGCGCCCCTGCCAGCCCAGCACCCCATGGTCTACGCACTGGCCATTGCTGCTACGGCAGCTGTTTGCAGTCTGACCACTGCAGATGCCAATGCATGGATTTGCATTGCCACCAGCGGACTGATGAATTGTGAGCGGGCTTTCAGAATTTGACTGTCCAGAGGGACAGTCCCTAGAGGGTTCCCCCTCCCAATCGTAGCACTCCAGACACTTCTTTCTTCCTGCAATGTTTTTCATACTCGGAGTGAATTGCTAGCTGTAATTCTTAACTGTTCAGAGTCTATGAGGAATTGAGGGCGTGTACGCTGCAATCGCAAGAGAGATGATATTCAACTCCTTCGCAAGGACTTTCCCATGTGAACTTGGCAGCCGTTGCATGACCAGGCACTACAGATAGCATACGAGTACTCTGATTCTGAGGACTGCATGGACATCCCCGCATGCTTAATTGTATCCAAATTTAAGCAGGGTCTAGAAAAACCTGTTCCTGATCTGTCATCAGTCAGATATCTCTCTGCTGAGCAGTGACACAGAAGTATCTCATCCTTCTTCCATGTCCAGTTTCAGGCTATCTTTCTAGGCTGAGCGAGAGGTGAAACAGTAACAACAGCTCCATTAGCTAGGTAATGCAGCAATGTAACAGTTACCCAGCACCTGGAGCTGTATGAAGATAAGAACATGCATCAGGGCTGACACCACCTGGATGAGGGGAAGGATCACCTCCCTGACATGCTGGCGACAATTCGTCTAATGCAGCCCAGGATACCATTAGCCGCCTCTGCCACAAGGGCACATTGCTGGTTCATGGCCAGCGTGGTATCTAAGCACAACCCCGAGGACTTTTTCTGCAAAGCTGCTTTCCAGCTGGGTGACCGTAGCCTGTCCTGGTGCTTCGGGTTGTTCCCCTCCCCGTGCAGCAATTTGCTTGTTGAACTCTGTGAGGTTCCTGGCAGGTCCCCTTCCAGATAGTGGCCCACCCCCACCCTACTCGCTTCCTGAAGCCAGAAAGGTCCCAGCTGCACCAGGGCTCGGCCTGCGGAACAGTCAGCATGGGCTTGTGAAATGGAAAACATGCTCAACCAAATTTCAAGCCTTCTACAATAAGGCAGTGGTCTTGGTGGATGAGGAGGGAGTAGATGTTGTGTATTCTGAATTCAGGTACGCTTTCGGCACTGTATCTCTTAGCAACATTGTAGACAAAGCTTTTTATGGTGGAGTAGATAACCGCTCAGTGACATGGACTGTGCAAGGGTACATCTCCCTTTCTCCAGGCTTTCCCCCTGGACTCTGGGACCTGGTAGTCCTGAAGGCCGGGCTTGCTAGTAAAGGCTGAGGTGCATAAGGCACTCAGTACCTGCCATCAGGTCACCCACTCCTCTCAGCAGGGGCCTCACGTTTTTCCTTGCCTTGTTTATCCATGCAGGCCTCCTGGCATTTTTACCTGACTCCTTGCTCTTTGGGATGGGTGGTCTTGAATTCAGCACTGGTGAGAGTGTGGACTGCTGTGTCCACTCCTGGGCTGCCCAGCAGAGGAAAGACATGGACATAGCACAGCAAATGCAATGAAGGTCCATGAAGATGAGGAAGAGAGCA
This sequence comes from Harpia harpyja, assembly GCF_026419915.1. Lineage (NCBI taxonomy): Eukaryota > Metazoa > Chordata > Aves > Accipitriformes > Accipitridae > Harpia > Harpia harpyja. The sequence goes on along the minus strand of NC_068943.1, from coordinate 79,542,962 downwards.
TCTGACACACAAGGGGAGCCTGAGAGAACTGGGGGTTTACTGTCAATGTCACTACTGGAACAGGTAGTGTCCACTCTCAGAGATACTCAAAACTGAACCGGACAACGTTGTGGGCAGCCTACCATGGTGGCTTGACCCAAGATGGCAGCTAAGCCCCAAACAACCGCTCACTTACTCCCTCCACAGTGGGACAGGAGACAGAATCGGAAGGGTAAAAGTGAGAAAATTTGTGTGTTGAGATAACGAGAGTTTAATAAGCAAAGCCAAAGCTGCACACACAAACGATGCAAACTAATAAACTCATTCTCTACTTCCCATTGGCAGGCAGGTGTTTAGCTGTTTCCAGGAAAGCAGGCCTTCATCATGCATAACGGTTACTTGGGAAAGGCAAATGTCATATCTCCAAATAACCACATTTCCTCCTTCTTTCCCCCAGCTGTTATTGCTTCATATGATGTCACGCGGTATAGAATATCCCTTTGGCCAGTTGTGGTCAGCTGTACAGCTCGTGGGGGAACATGAGAAACACAGGAGGCAGTGTGTGGATTGTCCGGCTTATAGTTCACAAACGAGTTTCACCATGTCTAGTGCACACAGGTGACTCATGGGGGGTTACAAAAGTGACCCAGCCTTGGGTTGCCTTGAGGCCCTGTCTCTCTGCAGAGATGACTCATGGGGGAGCTGTGTAGACAGCTTAGCCCTGGGTTGTCTGATAAACCCTAAAGTAAACAGGGCAGAGGCTGCACCATTCAAAGAACCAAAACCTCAACTGAGCCTTGAAATCCCTTAGCAAATAGTATGCCCTGAGTCTCAATCTAACCACCATTCAGTTGCTGAGGAAGCAAGGTAAAAAAAAAAACAAACCAACCAACCCGAAACCCGGAGGGTTTCAGCTTCAGTTTCAAATGACAACCTTGTGTATTCAAACAATCACAGACCAACAAAGGAAAGATAAGGGGAAACTCCACTCAGATATACATAATCCATTTAGGCCTATATCATAATCCACTCAGACGTAGTCATACACACCATTCCACAAGTCAGGGGATAAGAACTCTAAGATTCAGGTTGGAAAGGGGGGAGTCACTTCTCCAACTATACAGTTGGCTTGCGAAGGAAACACACACACACACACCCCCACACCCCCCCTTGATCGGGATGCCGGTCAAGGTAACTTCCCTGGGATTGAGAGCCCTTACCTGGAGGGGTAAGTGAACATTGTTTATGCTTTAAGTTTGTAAATGCGTTTGTGGTTGTCTGTGAATCACTTGTGGTTGTAATAATGTACTACTCTTGCCTTCAAAAATCACAATAGTGCATTCCTCCATCGTATCTGTAAAACCTGCAATAGTGGCGTGTTAAGTCTGTAAGTGAAGTTCAAATAAGTTGTTTGCTTGAACCTTGCAGTTAAGTCTGTGAGTGAAGTTCAAGTCATTTTGGCTTGAACCTTGCAGTTAAGTCTGCAAGTGAAGTTCAAGATGTTTGCTTGAACCTTTCGGTTAAGTCCTTTTCAGTCACAGGCAGTGACGCTACAAAAGCACTATTCAGCAATAGCTAAAACATTGATGTGTTATCAACGTGGTTTTGGTCACATAAAATTGCAGCTGCCAATACAGGCTGCTAGGAAGAAAATTAACTCTGTCCCTGCTGCACCCACTACAGTTACTGAACACCGTTTGACCCTGCTTCAAGCAGGAGGGTTCAACTAGACCTTTTCCAGAGGTCCATTACAGCCTCCACTCTTCTACCATCCTAGGAGCAAAACTGGTGCTTTTTCTGCTCCCCTTTTCTTATGTCGTTTCTGGGGAGCCTGAGAGGACAGCATGAGGCCTGATGGCCAGCCAGAGCTTTTAAGAGACAGCTGTGGAGGCTGGAAAGGCTGTGGGAGTACTCTTGCATCCTTGGGTTTCTGACTGGGGGAACACCTCTAGTCTTTGCCCCTGACCTCATGCGCTGTACCCCCTGCACTCCTCCAGCAGTGGCCTTTGGGTGTGATGAAATTCCCTCCCCTGCCCTCCATTCTGTCCAGGAACCCTGCCTCCAGCAACAAGCTGTGCCCGCAGTAGGCCTCTCAGGCCCCAGGAACCAGCCAGTCAACCACCCAAATGGCGATGCATGTTATTCCCCGTCCTTCCAATGCCGGGCTCTGGGTTTGTGTACGTGGTTGTCCAAACTCATCACATGCGTATGTAGCTGTCTCTGCACCTTTACAGAAGAACAACACACAGTAAGCTCTAACAGAAGACCACACACCTTACATACATGTGGCAGACGCCAGGTATACAGAAACCATAACCATGCTGACTAGCTCTCCTGCCTCCTCTGGGGGCTACTTTTTTACCTGCCCATATTACTTGTGTATCACTTGCATTTTTCTCTCTTGCCTTCCAGCTTTGAACTCCCGTAAAATAGCTGTTTCTGCAAGTCCTCAGGAGAGTAGCAAATTCTGAGTTTCAGTTTTCCCCTTTGCCCTGGCACGTACCACTACAAAACCACAGAAAGTTAGTGCACATTGCCTCTTGTCCTGTCACTGAGCACCACTGGAAAGAGCTTGGCCCTGCCTTCCCTACAGCATCCCTTCATATGTTTCCACATATTGATGAGATCCCCCCCGAGCCTTCTCTTCTCCAGGGTAAACAGTCCCAGCTCTCTCAGCTTTTCCTCACATAAGAGCTGCTCCACTCCCATTATCACCTTCGTGGCCCTCCACTGGGCTCTCTCCCATATGCCCAAGTCTCTCCTGCAGTGGGCAGCCAAGAAGTGAAGCTAGTACTCCAGGTGTGACCTCGCCAGTGCTGAGTAGAGAGAAGGGATCACCTCCCTGACCTGCTGGCAATGCTTTGCCCAATGCAGCCCCGGCTACCTCGAACCTTCTTTGCCGCAAGGGCAGATTTCTGGTCAGGCTGTCGTCCAGCAGAACGCTCGGGTCCTTTTCTGCGAATGCGATTTCCATCTGAGCAGCCCCCAGCCCGCCCTGGTGCACGGGGTTGCTCCTCCCCAGGTGCAGGACTTTGCTCTTGCCCGTGTTGAACGGGAGGGGGTTCCTGTCAGCCCGCTTCTCCAGGCTGTCGAGGTCCCTCGGGATGGCAGCACAGCCCTCCGCGTGTCTTGGTCCCCGCGGGCGGGGGATGGGAGCGCGGCCAGGGCGGGCTTGGCTGCCCGGGGCACGGGGAGCGTCCTGCGAGGGGACGCTGCGGGCCGGCAGCCCGTGGCTCGCCGAGGCGCCGACCGCCTTCGGCAGGGCTCGGCCGGGCGACGAGCCGGGACAGCGCCGGAGCCGCGCTGGGAGCCAAGGGGCAGGAGCCTTCGTCTCCCGGGGCGCCGCGCTCCTCCTGTGCCGCCGCCCCTGCCCCGCGGCCCTCCCCGCGCCGCCCCTTCTCCTGCCGCGAAGGGGCCGCGGCCCCGGGGGGCCGGGCCGGGCCGGGGCGGGTCTGTTGGGGGCGGGCAGAGGCGTCGGCGCTGCCCCGGCGAGGGGCCGAGCCGGCGGGGCGCGCAGAAGCCGGCCCGAGCCCGGGCCCGAGCGCGGCTCCGCTCGGCTCCTCTGCGGCTCCCGCCGGGCCCTTCAGCCCCGGCCGGCCCCGGCGCGGCAGGGCACGATGGCGCCCGGGCTGGGGCCGTGGCTCCTGGCCTTGTCCTTGGCCGCGGGGCCGGCAGGTGAGAGCCGGGCGGGGCGGGCAGCGAGCCCGGGGCTGGGCCCGGGGCTGGGGCTGCCCGCGGCCGCGGCTGCTCCGGCGCCGGGCGCGCTGTCGCCTGGCGCTGGCCTTCCTTAGCGGGGAAGCGGGGAAGCGGGGAAGCGGGGAGCGGGTGGCGTGGGCGGGCGGGGGAGAGGGCGAGGGAGGCTTTCGGGCGGCGGGTCGGGGCGCAAGTGTCGGGAGCAGGCGCGGCTCAGCCCCGGGCCGGCTGGGGCTGTGCCGGGGCGGCGGGTGAACGTCCTCGGGCCGTGGGCGCGCCCTGCCCGGCTGCCTGCGCTCTCCGTCCGCAGGGCTGTGGGCGCAGCTGAGGCTGGTGGAGGACGGCGGAGGGCTGCGAGCGCCCGGGGACACCGTGCGCCTCTCCTGCCGCGGATCCGGCTTCAACTTCGGGAATTCCACAGTTTGGTGGTACCGTCAGGCAGTCGGCGGCAGTCTCGAGTGGGTGTCGTACAAGAGCTCTGATTCCTCAGTCATTGAAGTCGGGCAGTCTGTGGATGGTCGAGCTACTGTATTCTGGGACAATTCCTGGTCTGAGTTATATCTGTCCCTGCAGCCCGTTCAGCCCCGGGACTCTGCCCGCTACTTCTGTGCTGTTGCACGGGGACAGGAAATCCAGCTGAGCTTTAACACAAACCTGCTGGGCCACAATGTCAGAGCTGTGGGGCAAGGGGCTGCTTGGGGTGGGGGCCTCAGGGTGGTTCCCAGGCAGTGAAGTTCCATCACTCTACACCGCAGGAGTTCCTGGCCTTTCCTGCACACTGCGGGAATTGTAACTTATGGTAAATTAAAACAGAGTAGGATTGTGATCAACAAAAAAACTGGAAACACCTTCCCCTACACCTCCCACTTTCCTCCCTTGCTCAGCTTCATACCTTCATTCCCAATTCCTCTACCTCCTCTGCCCAAGTGGCCCATGGGTGATGGGGTTTGAGGTGAAATCATAACACTTCATCTCTACTGCTCCTTCCTCCCTCCCATGGTCTACAGTCCTTCACAAATGGCTCCGGGATGGTTCCTTTTGGAGGGCTGCAGTCCTTCAGGATAAACTTGCTCCAGCATCAGCTGTCCACAGGCCCCAGTTCCTGTCAGGGCACACTCATGTACCCTGCCATGCGATCCTACACAGGCTGCAGGGAAACAACTGTCCCACTGTGGTGTCTTCCATGGGCTGCAGGGGAATCTCTGCTCTGGTGTCTGGAGCACCTCCTCCCCCTCCTTGTTGTCCCATAGGCAATGCCTGTGGGAGCAGGTCGGAACACCTGGCATTAGTTTTCAAGAGTGACCATTAGAATTTGTTGTGCTGCATGTTTGCCAAGCCTTGGAAGAAGTAGTTTTACAAGGTCAGGTTGGAGGATGGCCTTTTCTAGGCCTGGGAGGATGTGGCTGAAGACAGTCACAAGTATGTGTATGGAATGTTTTTATCTTTAACTGTTCTGAGGACTGGCAAACATCCCAGCTGAGCCAGATATGCCCTCCTGTGTTAGTAGTATTGGCTGTATGCTGTTAGTTCTTTCTAGATCTTTGTTGAAACATATATAAGTTTGATCTTTTAGTGAAATAAAGGGAATCTTGCACAGAGAGCTTGAGCGCTTGATTCAGTCGCCAGAGATGGTGAGCCCACACGATCAAGAGAAGAAGACGGCGTGATGAAGAGAAGATGACGATGTGATGGAGAGAAGCTGGCGCGATTAAGAGAAGAAAACGACGTGATCAAGAGAAGAAGAAAAGAGGTGATTCCCCTTCACTGTGGAGACCACACAATCTAACAGGGAGAGTTCTGAAGAAGTGGCCGCAACTCCAAGAAAATAGGTAACAGCAACCCCTGTGGAACGGGTGAGTAGCATGGGGCGATCAGTTTCTCAGGAGCATTAGCTCTACTTAAACGCTTTGTAGCAGATTTTATGGACCTCTGGGTATAAAATAACAGAGGGACAAATTGCTTCACTTTTAATATGGGTAAAGGATAATTGTAACTGGTTTCCCACAGAGGGAACTTTTGATAGCAAGGTTTGGGAAAGAGTTGGAGAGCATTTACAAATGTGAAAAACTTTGGCATTTGGTGTACCAGAAAATTTAATTGTGACATGGAAATTTATTTATACTGCACTGATGCATTTACAGCCGGCAGAGAAAATCATATCAATACAACCTGATACTGCTTTTGAGGAGACAGTTTGTAAGCAGGCCGCTAATGAGCAGGATTCTGATTCCGATAATAATTCTTTTGCATCAGGCAGGGTGGACTCTGAAAAAGAGCCGGATTTATATCCCTCACTACCTCCACCACCTCCTGCACTAACACCGTTAATGCATACATCCCGCCGGCAGGCAGACAGGCAGGCAGCGGGCGGGCAGCACAGGCTCCGCGGGGTCGCCGACCCTCACCACCGCATACAGGTCCCCGCCACCCTGCCGCTGCCTTCCACGGTCTCTGCGCCCGTGGCCATGCCACCACCGTCCCCCACCCACCCACCCCAGTTGCCTGGTACTCCCTCTCCAGGGTTTGCAGAACTTAAAACAGAACCTGGCTTTGCTGCACTGCCTGTATCTCCTTCTCCTGCTAATCCCTCTAACTCTATGCCTCTGTCTAATCCTGTGGCTCCTGCTTTACAGCGGTGCGGAGAAAAAAACTGTAGTGCCTTCAGCTCTGCCTTTAACAGACTTTGATGCTAAATGTGACAATTCATTTAATGATTTGGGAAAAAATACACATAGCTTGATGCAATGCTGTCGAGAAAAAGCTCTACAGCAAGGTGATACCATGTTTACTTTTCCTGTTATATACAAACCTCATAATACACCACAGCATGACAGTTTACGTTATGAAATGATAAAAGAATTACGGAAGTCAATTCATGAAAATGGGTTACACAATTCATTTACAAGGGGACTCGTGGAAACAATTGGAGGCACTTATACTATGACTCCTAGGGACTGGAAATTGCTTATGAAAACGGTGTTGACTTCTGCTCAGTATTCTGTATGGTAATTAGAATACAATGATTTGTCAGTGGAACAAATTATGGACAACTTGTCATTGGGGTACTTATTGTCCTGGTTTCAGCTGGGATAGAGTTAACTGTCTTCCTAGTAGCTGGTACAGTGCTATGTTTTGAGTTCAGTATGCGAAGAATGTTGATAACACTGATGTTTTCAGTTGTTGCTCAGTAGTGTTTAGACTAAAGTCAAGGATTTTTCAGTTTCTCATGCCCAGCCAGCGAGAAAGCTGGAGGGGCACAAGAAGTTGGCACAGGACATAGCCAGGGCACCTGACCCAAACTGGGCAACGGTGTATTCCATACCATGTGACGTCCCATCTAGTATAGGAACGGGGAAGTGCAGGCGGGGAATCGCCGCTCGGGGGCCTGGCTGGGTGTCGGTCGGCGGGTGGTGAGCAATTGCACTGCGCATCATTTGTACATTCCAATCTTTTCATTATTGCTGTTGTCATTTTATTAGTGTTATCATTATCATTATTAGTTTCTTCTTTTCTGTTCTTTTAAACCGTTCTTATCTCAACCCACGGGTTTTGCTTCTTTTCCCGATTTTCTCCCCCATCTCACTGGGTGGGAGGGGAGTGAGTGAGCGGCTGCGTGGTGTTTAGTTGCTGGCTGGGGTTAAACCATGACACTTATAGATCAAAATATGCCACCACAAGAACAGCTAGATAATGCTATGTTTACTTTGAATTTTTTAAATCGCTCGCCAGATTTAATGGCCAGCACAGCTATAGATCGGCATTTTAGAACTCCTGATTCTATTTCACACAGACCTAAAGTACTGTATAAAGATCCCTTTAGTAGACCTGGTTGGAATGGACCTGTGGAACTAATCACTTAGAGGCGAGGGTATGCTTGTGTTCTTCTTCCCACAGGAACCAAGTGGATTCCAGCTAAACACGTGAAGCCATATTATGAGCTGGCGAAACCACTTGGACAACCCAATCCCGCAGATGAAGACTCTGAATTTGAAGGAGGAGAGACGAATGAGGAGGAAGCAGTGCATCGAGAACGAAAAAGCTATCACAGAGGGACATTTGAAGAGAATGCAACACCAAACTAGCGAGATGATGCAACATGTATCCTACTCCAAAGAATACCTTTTTTAGCATACCTGGCAATAGTGGCCAGCAACAGTATTGTAAGAATTCTGACCTTTTTTCTTTGTGGGGTCACTGTGGCTCAGGTGCAGCATTTTTATTGGGCCCACTGAAGGTGTTGCGCCTAAGCCACGGTGACTATATAAAAAAACATTCCTTGTATAAGTTTGAACCTGACACAGAATCACAAAGATTCAGTGATAATATGTACTTCACATCCTTATGTTTTTGTAGCAGCTCAATTTGTAGATATCGCTTTACGTAACCATGCTTTTGAAACTAATCTGAATTAACCTTACTCATAAGAATATATCTGAACTAAGTCTTATAGTAATCATGCCAATGTGACGTCGTGCTGAATTGTGGATCCCTGTAAATATGACCAAATCATGGGAAAGGGAATAAGGATTAAGTCAATTATCAAGGCTTTTAAAGCGGACAATTAGTCACCCAAAACGATTTATAGGATGGCTAATTGCCTTTATAATATCAGCTATCATTATTGCAGCTACTGCTGCCGTTGCTACCACGGCGCTTGCGAAATCTGTTCAGACTGCTCACACAGTAGCTAATGTATTAAAAAATGTTACGGCTGAAATGAATATCCAGGTACAAATTGATCAACAATACTAGCATGATTGGATGCTTTAGAAGCAGTGGTAATTTGGCTTGGACTGTATTGGGTTTGCGTGGCAAGGTTTTGGTAGTGGGGGGTTACAGGGGTGGCTTCTCCAGGGGGCTGCTGGAGGTTTTCCCCTGTGTCTGACAGCAACATTCAGGCATCCTCGGAGTATTGGAACAGCAGGAGCTGAGCTGCAGAGCGTCTTTTCCCATGAACATGATATATTGGCTCCATGTCCATATACGTTCTTGTGTGTACACTGAGGGGAAACGGAATTTTCTGGCAGGACTCCAACAAGGAGGATATGGAGGGTGCCCTACAGCAGAACTAAACTCCAGCCCTCCATGATTTTGGGGACTGTAGGAAACCCAGCATGTCCTATCATGCTGGGGCAGCCCCAAGTAGCCCAGGGCACTGTACACCACCTTGGCCTTGCATCTCCCTGATTCTCTTTCCAGCCTCAAGCCTCCAGTTTCAGTGGGCTCCTCTACCCTCTGCACCTCCCCTTCCCTCACCTGTTCTGGATCCCCTCCCAAAGGGGCCATGTTGGAGCACCCATGAAAAGAGAAGGGAGGGGAAGGATTCAGGCAGTCTGTGGAGTGCGCAGTGCTCCCCCAAATGGTGGTACCAGTCAAGATAGTGAAACTTTTATCAGGGCTCAGTAGGTGTCCCACCCCATGGCTGCAAAGGGCCAAGGGGAAGCAGGTTCCTGCTGGGTAGGATAAGCACAGAGAAGGGAATATACCTGCTCTGCTGAGGAGCCCCAACAGCCTGGTGCCTGCTGGGTCCTGTGCACGTGAGTTTTGGGGGATAAGCTGGGGGGATTGAGCCTACACATCTGCCCCAGATCTTCAGCACCAAGGACAACCCAGATCTCACCTGCCCAGACCCCTGTATGACCTTTGCTGCTTGGGCTGTCTCTGAGGCCCATGACCAGGAAGAAGCAGGTGGATAAGTAGTATTATGAGGGAGTGTGTTTAGGAGTAGGGTGCTGGGCCAGAGCAGAGGGAGCAGAGTGGGGAGCAAGTTTGCCTAGGGGTGCCCTGTCCAAGTGTAGCTGGGCTCAGAGGGTCCCATCCAGGAGCAGCAGCTCAGCAGCACCAAGGGATGTGGGGCCAATGGGAGGACAACCTGCCACTGTTAGGGCCAGCTCCTAAGCCCCCGCAGCACCCTGCAGTCCTTCCTCAGAGGAAGGTCAGGGTGGCCCTACAGCAACACGTCACCTTTTGCCCAGCAGAGGTTTTCCTGCCAAACGAGGGCTCTGTTATTGCACCCTGCAGGGTGAGAGACACCTGGGAGTGCACCAACAGCTTCAACTTCTGTTCCTCCAGCCCCACCTCTCACCTTCACTGTTATCATAGACCGAGGGTGCGACTAGGAGCGACTAGGACTGACCGTAGTGACAGAGGCACAGACAGGGCAAACATGGGCAGAGCTGTTCTGCAGGCAGAGAGAAGCTGGAGAGAGGTGAGACAGAGTGGGCCTGGCCATATGGACTGCCATGCGCATGGGGTTATTTTTCATCCTAGGTAAGTGGAAGGAAGGGGTGATGCCCTCCAGGAACTGAGCATGCCCCTGTGCTCTGCACGGCTCTGTGGAGCTGTGCTGATCGCTTGCAGCCTGACCTGCCTCTGCCTCTCGATGTCGTCAAACATCCCTGCAGAGCACGGTGGGAAGAGGCCTCCTCCTCTTCTAGCTGTGAGTTAGGCACCTCTGTCCAGCCTGTCTCCTCTGCAGTGTGGGGACAAGCAGGGCACCTACCTGCTCCTCCCACATCTTGGGGCCTAATGTTTTACACCTGGAGCGGACACACTGCTCATGGGGCACTGCAGCCCATCTTGCAAAGACAAGGTCTTAGGATGGCAGCATAGGGCCCAAGGCCCGCTTGCCTGTCAGAGGTCCTTGTCCCTCCTGTGGTCGTTCAGAGCAGTTTCAGGGACAGGAGGGTGGCTTCCTCACCATCCCAGCTTGGCAAAGACAAAGGGATTTGTCCCCATGGTGCAAAACCATCCTGCTTTGAATGGGAAAATCAGAAATAGTTCCCTGTATGACAGAGAAAAGGAGGGAGGGTCACGTGGTGTCTCCCTCCTCATGAGCCCTGATTCCTGGTACCAGCTCTATTCCTCAGCCCATCTTTGTCAGCTGGGTTCAAAGATAATGATTTAGTCCTCCCACTAGTCCGGTGTCATCACAATGCCCCGTCAGCATTGTTCTGTCCTTTGCTCATTAGAATGATCATGGCTTTTTCTTCCACACTGCAGCAGTCACTTGCCAGGTGGCCTTGGAGCAACATGTCAAGGAACTGGCCGTGTGAGAGGGTGATGGAGTCAACAGCAAACAGACAGGACCTTGGAGAAAGAGGCGCCATGGTCTCTGGTGACCCATGGGAACAGGATATCACTTTACTCCCCTTCCTCCAACATACCAGCCAGCAACAGACACCCATGGCAGAGGAGAAAACCAGTGACCCAGATTCACGGGGAGAAATGGCACCGGCAGCACATACTAAAAGCTACCAAAGGAAGTGCTGAGTGCTGGCAGTGGGTGACTCTCTGCTCAGAGGCACTGAAGCATCTGTCTGCTGGCCTGATATACAGCCTGATATACTAGCCCAGCACCGGCAGTCGGGGTGCTAAGAGGAGCTGTGTTTCAGTACCAACCACTTCTGAGGCAGCTCGAACTCCTTCATATGCTGCCAATATCTCTTTTTCAGTTGGAGTATGGCGGGCCTTGGATCCTTGATATCCCCGACTCCAAAACCCCAGGGGTCGGCCTCGAGTCTCCCCAGGTGCTTTCTGCCAGAGGCTCCAGGTAGGACCATTCTCCCCGGCTGCAGTATAAAGCACTTTTTTAACATCTTGTCCTGCCCGGACTGGTCCAAGGGCTACTGCATGAACAATCTCCCTCTTAATTTGTTCAAAGGCTTGTTGTTCAGGGCCCCATTTAAACTTCTTCTTCTGGGTAACTTGATAGAAAGAGCTTACAATTAGGCTGCAATTTGGAATATGCATTCTCCAAAAGCCCACGACACCTAAGAAGGCCTCTGTTTCCTTTTTATTAGTCGGTGGAGACATAGCTGCTATTTTGTTGATCACATCCATGGGGATCTGGTGACGCCCATCTTGCCATTTTATTCCTAAAAACTGGATCTCTCATGCAGGTCTGTGATGGTCTGACAAATTATAGTCAATGTCTCAAACATTCGTTAAAGAACTTTGGTGGAGAAAATGGCCTCTGTAAAAATGCTGGAGTTTTGTGAGCAGGACAATGTGGCCGAAGGAGAGGGCCCCACGGAGGGTGGGACCGCACTTCTCCAAAGCCGCAGTTCCTTATCTTAAGTGACCAGGAGAAGGAGCACAGCATATGTGCCTGGAGGAGGAGGCCCCACGGAAGATGGGACTGCGCTTCTATCTTAAGCGGTCATGCCAGCAGAAAAAGAAAGGCAACTCCACAATGAACCCCCCCCCCAAAGCTCACCAACCGATTCCAGAGAACCCCGGGAATGGGACCACACATGTCGAGACCATCGACTAACACACTATAAAAGAAGGGAGAACAAGTTCCCAGTGCGCGCCCTCCGGAACTGGATCTCTACACTGACTGGACCAATGCTGGACCCAGGACTGGTGAAACCCTTTTCTTCTCTTTCTTTCTTTCTTTCTTTCTTTCTTTCTTTCTTTCTTTCTTTCTTTCTTTCTTTCTTTCTTTCTCTCTCTCTCTCTCTCTCTCTCTCTCTCTCTCTCTCTCTCTCTCCCCCCCTCTTTTCCTTCTCTCTTTTCCACAGTCCCTACACCTCATCCTTTTAAACATAAACCGTTGACCAAGTCTGAGACTAGGAGTGGATCTAGCCACCCCTGGGCTCCTCTTTGAGGAGTCCAGAAAGCCTGCTCTGAACCTCGTGACTCAACGGGAGGGCTCTCCTTCTAATACATTTCATGTTCCTTTTTCCATTTCTTTTTCTACACCTCCCTTCTCTTTTCAAACAGCGGCTTAATGACATGTTGCAAGGTTCATATTGATAAGTTCACTTGTACTTGGGCAAGGTTAGCTACGTTGAATAAATGTTGATTGTTTGAACTCCCCTGGTGTCGTTTCACCTTAATTCTGACAAAGGAAATCCACAAACCTGAGTCGCTCCACTTTGGGACGCGACAAGGTCCCTTGACCTTACTTTGTGTTATGGCAAAACCAGCCTTCAAAAGGATTTGGATTATTTTCTTCCCCTTCTCAAAGATGACTTCTGCCATGTTGCCCCATACAATGATGTCATCAATGTATTGCAGGTGTTCTGGAGATTCACCTTTTTCCAGTGCAGCCTGGATCAGTCCACAGCAAATGGTGGGGCTGTGTTTCCACCCCTGGGGCAGTCGATTCCAGGTGTACTGGATTCCCCTCCAAGTGAAAGCAAACTGTGGCCTGCACTCCACTGCCAAAGGGATTGAGAAAAATGCATTAGCAATGTCAATTGTGGCATAACCACTTGGCTGCCTTTGAGTCCAGTTTGTATTGAAGTTCTAACATATCTGGCACGGCAGCACTCAGCGGTGGCGTGACTTCATTCAGCCCTACTGTTAGTCTCCGCTCCCCATTAGATTTCCGCACGGGCCATATGGGAGTATTAAAGGGTGAGCGAGTCTTGCTGATCACTCCTTGGCTCTCCAATCGGCAAATCAGCTTATGGATGGGAATCAGGGAGTCTCGGTTGGTGCGATATTGCTGCTGGTGCACTGTTGTTGTAGCAATTGGCACCTGTTGTTCTTCAACCCTCAGCAACCCCACAACCGAAGGGTCCTCAGAGAGGCCAGGCAAGACGGACAGCTGTTCAATTTCCTCCGTCTCCAATGCAGCTATACCAAAGGCCCAATGGTACCCCTTCTGTTCCTTGAAATACCCCCTCCTGAGATAGTCTATGCCAAGGATGCATGGGGCCTCTGGGCCAGTCACAATGGGGTGCTTATGCCACTCATTCCCAGTTAGACTCACTTCAGCATCCAATACAGTTAGGTCTTGGGATCCCCCTGTCACACCAGAGATACAGATGGGTTCGGCCCCTTTATAACTTGATGGCATTAGGGTGCATTGTGCACCAGTGTCCACTAGAGCCTTATATTCCTGTGGGTCTGATGTGCCAGGCCGCCGAATCCACACCATGCAGCAGACCCGGTTGTCCCTTTCCTCCACCTGGCTGGAGGCTGGGCCCCTCTAATCCTGGTTAGAGTATCCGTTACTCACTTTTTGCAAACGTGACTCAGAATTCCCTTCAAGAGGATCAGAAATGAGATCAGCCCTTCTACTCTGTCTGGGGGACTGCTCACGGGAAACTGGAGTGGCATTTTTCCAAGAAGAATCCCCTTTTCTGATTGCTTTTTCTCACAACTCACGTACCTGTGCATCTAGGACTGAGGTAGGTTCTCCATCCCACTTCCTCATGTCCTCTCCATGGTCACGCAGGTAAAACCACAGATTAGCCCGTTGTGTGTACTTTCTATCTCCTCTCTCTTGGGCAGAGGAACGCCTACTCCTAATAGCTGCGATGCGGGCCTGTACAGGTGGGGAGGACATATCCACTTTGAATTGCTGGAACTCCTGGGACAATTCCTCTACAGCCGAGACGCAGGCCCGTAGGGAGGAAGAGAGACATCCTTCGTATTGTTGGAGCTGGACAGCCAGTTCATCCACCATTTGTCCATTGCCTTCTTTCCGGGACATTACTGCCAATGAGTTGGCATAGGTTGGTGGTGCACTTCATAGAAATTTCTGCCACATGGGTTGTGTGCATTGGATTTCATCTGGATCTGTGGGTGACTGCTCATTTTCTGGATTATTATAAATCACCTCCAGCATAGCTAATTCCCTCAGGTACTGGATACTTCTCTCCATGGTGGTCTACTTGCCTTGCTGACATGTAACATCATCCTTGAAGGGGTATCTTTCCTTCACACCTGACAGAAGTTGTCTCCAGAGGCTGAGGACTTGTGTTTTTGTCCCAATCACCTTGTCAATGCCCCCTTCCCTAGACAGGGATCCCAGCTGCTTGGCTTCCCTACCCTCTAATTCCAAACTACTGCCCCCCTTAACCCAGCATCAGAGCAGCCAGCTAACAATGTGCTCACCTGGGTGGCGGCCAAAATCTTTTTGCATGTCGCACAACTCAGGGATAGAGATCGGGTGATTATTTCAGGTTCTGCCTCTTCCTCCTATTCTTGTGATGACCCCGGTTCACCTTCGTCCCTCACTAAGTGATCTAATTTCTTTGTGTGTTTCTTATTTTGTATAGGGGCGACTGATACTGGCACATTTGGTTCTCTGGTTCAGCGGCAGTGCCTGTCACCGGGCTTGGGGTAGCCACGGTGCCTGTCACTCTGTTTTCCCTCTCTTCCCCCTGAGGGTGCTGCCTAATATCAAGCAGTGTTTGATAGATATTGGCCAGGGCCCAGCACAGTGCGGTAAGTAAGTTGTGCGTCTCGGGAATAGCCACAGCATTTTCCTTTCAAATATTCTACCACTTCATGAGGGTTCTGTGGTTGTTCAGGAGTGAAGTTCCAAGCCACTGGAGGTGAGAATTTCTCTAGATACCTGCCCATATCCTCCCACATGCCGTGCCACCCATGAATATCTAGCCTTGGAGCAGGTCTCTGGGTGGTATTCTAAAAAAACTTTTTTGTACCCCTAAACAAGACCTGAAACATATTCAGGAGACATAGCACTAACAGCATGCTGGCTTGCACATCCCAAGGATATTCAAAATTCTCAAAAGCTCTTGTAATTAGCTGGAAGGAGAGAAGGGAGGTGAACGGACAGGGGGAAGTATCCCCCCCTGACTTCCCCATGGATTGGGTGCAATTACCAATAACTTCCGATAGAAGGCACCCAAAGTATGGAAATGATATCACTGCCGCATAGAGATACCGGCTTAACCTCATGACCAGTGATGTAATCATTTCATAAGTCGACATTACCCAGTATAGCAAAATGATAATCCTGATCCTTCTCCCAGAGGTGATAAATGTAACCGCAGGGAATACATAGCGCATATAAGAACTTACACAACACTACCATGTGAACAAAAGAACCAACATTGTGACTAGCGACTATTTAACTAATATAAGAAATGCGTATGACAAATTTGTTTTAACACGCTCTGGCCAGATCTGTCGTTATCTCAACCCCTCAGGCCCCATGTTGGGTGCCAAAAAGGACTGTTGTGGTTTGAGCTCAGCCGGTAACAAAGGACCACGCAGCTGCTCGCTCACTCCTCCCCACCCCCCTCCAGTGGGATGGGAAGGACAATCAGAAAGGAGAAAAGAAAGAAAACGGAACCTCATGGGTTGAGATAAAGACAATTTACTGGGACAACACAAAAAGAGAAGTTACAACAACAACAACAGTACTCATAAAAGAATATACAAAACGAGTGATGCACAGTGCAACTGCTCACCACCTGGAATCCGACGCTCCGCCACTTCCCCCACCGAAAGCCAAGAGCTCCCTCCCAGCCCACTCCCCATTTATATACTGAGCATGATGTCACATGGTATGGAATAGCTCCTTGGCTAGTTCAGGCCAGCTGTCCTGGCTGTGCCCCCTCCCAGGTTCCTGTGAAAATTAACTCTATCCCAGCTGAACCCAGGACAGAAGGCAAGAGACCAGCATGGCTGAGTCAAGACCTGCTGGTCAAACTAAAGGGCAAGAAGGAAATGCAAAGGCAGGGGAAGCAGGGACAGGTATTCTGGGAAGAGTGTAGGGATGTTGCCCGGTTGTGTAGGGATGGGGTCAGGAAGGCCAAGGCACATCACGCCAGACTAACCTGATCACCTTCTACAACAAAATATCATTTTCTGTCAACATGAGGATGGAAGCAGTGGATGTTGTTTACCTGGACTTCAGCAAAGTGTTCAACACTTCCCCACATCCTTCTGCTGGACAAACTGGCAAGATGGATGGGTGCCTTGTGAGACGGGTAGGAAATTGGCTAACAGGCTGCACTCAGCATGTGGTGATCAATGGTTTTAGTCAGGCTGGCAGCTTGTCACAAGTGGGGTTCCCCAAGATTGATACTGGGCCTCATGCTGTTTCATATCTTCATAAATTATCTGGATGGTGGGCTTGAAAGCACCCTTACCAAGTTTCCTGATGACACAAGACTGGGTGATGAGGCGGACACATCAGAAGGGAGAGCCATTGTACAGAGTGCCCTGGACAAGCTGGAAGAGTGGCCTAGCAAGAAAAGTATGAAGCTTAACAAAGACAAATGCAAAGTCCTGCACCTGGGACGAAATAACTAAATAGCCCAGTACAGGCTCAGATCTGTGTGGCTGGGGAGCAGCCTTGCTGAAGGGCACCTGGGGGTCCTGGTGGACAACAAGCTGAAACTGAGCCAGCAGCGCACTGCTACAGCAGCAAAGGCAAGTCAGATCCTGGGCTGCATCTGCAGGGGCATTACTAGCAGAGACAGAGATACGATCATCCCACTCAGTGCTTTTCAGGCTGCACTTGGAGTACTGTGTCCAGTTCTGGTCCCCACAATTTGTCAGACACAGACAGACTGGAGAGGGTCCAAAGAAGGGCCACAAAGATGATCAAAGGGCTGGAGAACCTGTCCTCTGAAGAGAGACTGAAGGAGTTAAGTCTCTTCTCCCTGGAGAAGAAAAGACTTAGGGGGAACCTCATGACAGTTTTCCAGTACTTAAAGAGTGGCTATAAAGAGGACAGAGGCTCTTCGTTCACAAGGAGCCACATGGAGAAGACAAGGGGCAACGGGTCCAAGTTGCACTGGGAGAGGTTCATCTTGATATAAGAAAGAAACTTTTTACAGTGAGAACAATCATTCACTGGAACAACCTCCCCAGAGGTGTGGTAGAATCCCCATCACTGGAGGTTTTCAAGATGCAAATAGACAGGGTGCAAGGTAAGCTCTTTCTTACAAAAGACCAGATGATCTTTTGACATCCCTTCCAACCAGGGCTGTTCTATGATTCTGTGACTGTATTCTGGGAACTTCAGAGGCTGTATGGTGAAGTGCAGGTTAGTGCACATTGCCTGGGTTCCTCTCCAACATGGCTCAGTTTTTCCTCTGTGGCCTGGTTGCAGAGCTATGGGATCATGGAGATGTGGTGGGGTAGCTTACAGAAGTACAGTAGTGGATGAAGCCAGGCTGTTCAGGAAACACAGGCTGGGAAGGTGAGGAAGGGGAATAGCCCTTTCTGTGAGAGAACAGCTGGAATTCATGGAGCTCTGCTTTGAGATGTACGATGAGCCAGCTGATAGCGTAAGGGTCAGGATTAGAGGGCAGATCAGCATGGGTGACACTGTGGTGGGTGGCTACTACAGATCATCTGATCAGGAAAAAGTAGACAAAGTCTTCTTCAGACAATTGGAAGAAGCCTCTTGTTCACTGGCCCTGGTCCTCATGGGGTACTTGAACCATGCCAAATGTATGCCGGTGGGACAGAAGCCCTGGACTTCAGGAGAGCAGAATTTGGGCTCTTCAGGGATCTGCTTGGAAGAATCCCATGGGTTATGGTCCTGGACAGAGGAGGGGTCTATGATTCTGCATTGGAAAGCAAAGCTACTTTCCAGCCAGTCTGTCTTCCTTTTCCCATGGTCAAGTTCTGAGTTGTTGGTTTCTTTTTGCGTGCTTGTCTCCCAAATCTGAGACTGTAACAGGAGCAAGAGCTTGTGAGCATCTGTGTTTGCAGCTGATGAATCCTAGAGATCACAAGCAGAAGCCCAGGGAAGTGGCAGAGTAGATTAAGCAATTGCTTGAGCTGTTCCTGCCTGTTCACCTGTGTCTCCTGGGGTTGCAGGTGCCCTTTCTCAGGTGCAGACAGAGGCCACAGACTCCACAGTAGGGAAGGTCTCAGAGTCTCTCATGCTTACATGCCACATCTCTGGTGTACCCATCACCGACAGCAACTACGCTTGGGACTGGATCCGGCAGACTCCTGGCAGCATATAGTGTTGCAGTATCCTTTCATGGGACTCCAGCACATTGCTTCATCCTTCCAGACCTGAGTCACCATCTCTTCAAATCCCTCCAGGAACCAGCTGTCACTGGAAGTGCTCTCGCCACCAGTTGCAGACACGGCCACCTATTTCTGCAGCACCAGAGAGCTGGAAAAGGCCACAGTGCTTGAAACACAGACAGGGCCAGGGCAGAACTGGAAGGAGGCTGGTTAAATTCAGCCAGGTCTTTTGTGGTTGGCTGCAAGTCAAGGCTCTTCCTAGACTTCTCAAGACTAGTCTGGTCTGACTTTCCTGGAAAGCAGCACAATGGTGCTGCAGCAGCAGCAGCAGCCTCTTTCTCAAGCACACACAAAACCCACGAACATGCTGATACCTTCTTCCTTCCCTCTCAGTCTCTCCCACAGGCAGAAAGAGAGAAAGAGTGTTTTTTATTTTGGAATAAGCACAATGAGCATTGAGGGAACTAAAATTTTAACATGGAAAGGCAGAACTCAATTGCATTTGGATACCTCATATTGTTCAGGGAGTCTCAGAGTAATGTTGCAGCAGCACATAACAATAGTCAATCAATGGTATCTGAGAAGAGAATGGCACTGCACAGAGGGGAACTGCACTGCCAAGCTGATTCTTCCCAGGATATGTTGAAAAATTTCTTCTCTGCACTCCTAGCTTTGGCTTCATGTGAATAAACACACATTTTCTTATTCTGAGGACTGACCATTCATCTGTTTATTTGGAAGTGTGGTTTTCATGCAAGTGCATTTGCATATGTCTCCATATGGAAATGCATCCATATGCTTATGTACATGCACACATTGCCCTAGGCATCCTATACAAGAGATACAGATATGTGGGAGGTCAGTTATTCCCAAACTTTGCCCTGATTACCATATTTGGTTCTATGGAAGAATTGCTGCAGTGGATTAATCTAAGAGCCATTCAACACAGCAGACTGCCTCTCAGGCCAATGTCAGATGTCTTGCAAAGACTATAAATACAAAGCAAATGCTACTTTATTTCTTCTGTTACCACCCTCCTTTCTTGTAGATGTCAGCAGCTCAGGGACTTCCCCAAGCAGATATTATAGATCTCTTTTTAAATCACTGCTTTTAGCTGTCCTCTCCATGGTGAAGGTTGTGACTTACTGTTTGGTCTTAAACATCTAGTTTCCTAAGATCACCTATAGTGTCTCCAGGGAATCCATGACCAGTAACATTTCTGTCTTGGAAGAATGGTTGAATGGGATGGTTCTGTCCACAGAAGAATATAATGCCCACCACATCCTTTAAGAGAAAAGTCACCATCTTGACAGATGTATCCCAGATCCAGCTCGCCTTGCCAATAAAAGCCATGGACACAGCCTCTTACAAATGTGTGGTGAAATCAGGTGGACATGCTGGGAGCTAGACTCAGAGTGAGCTGTACCCAAAAAAAGGAAATTGTGTTAAAATACAAATGGAGATTTTGGGGGGGTCAAGAACAATTACGCTGGAAGGGCCAGGATAGTTTCTTCTCAAAAGAAGCAGAGTAGACCTTTCAGCAAGGGCAGAAGGAATTCAAACAACCATGCATGCACAAAACACCGGCTAGTTCCCCTCCAAAATGTGTCTTCATCTGCCTAGGACACTTTTCTGGAGGAAAGCAGGGCTCCCTCTCTTCTGATTTCCTCTGAAGCAGAACTCAAGGAGAGGTCTTCAGTCTTGTGGAACACAGCCTAAACATTCTCTCTAACATATCTCTGGCAGTATTGGAGCGCCTCCTGCAATTTTTTGGAGGAGGATGCACCAGGACAGAGAAAAAACCAAAGACAGAACTCAACTTTTAAACAGAACAAATCCAAGCATGTGGCTTGTGGGAGGCTGTGAAGACAGGTGTGTTTCTGTGGCCACCCAAATGGAAAAAGACTGTTTAACTGCATCTAACTCAGTGACAAGCAGGGTGCGGTCTCACTGCTCTGGGAAGATTTGGCAGCAAGTGGAGGGTGTGGGAGAGACACCTGTATGTACCCAGGCCTGTCACAGGAGGTATTTAGAGATTGTTCTCTTTGTCCTGCCAACAGTTCGAGAGACTGAAAGTATCACATCAGACAACTCGACAACTTTCCTGGAGGAGTGAGGCAATAAGGAGGAGAAAACAATTTGACACAATAAAAGGAACAGCAGATGAACATACCCATGTAAACAATGGAAAATATAGCAGCACTGGTACTACAAACAGTGATTAAAAATGAGAAATACACCTTTGTACTTGATAACAACAATAACGCAAATAAACATACTGAGTAATACAGCATGGAACCACACAGATTTGTGAACAGGATGAAATAATGCTGTTTCCTTTTGTGTTCTAGAACTGAGCTTGAGGATTCAGAAACTGCTCCACAATTCCAGGGAACCATTAATCAAATCATTAAAGTAAGATAAAAATCAAATTAAAAGGCAACTTCAGTCAACCATAACTATATGTTCCCCACCTTCAAACTCAGCTAAAGGCACATATAAATAAATCAAAAGTCCAAAGCATAGCCAACTCAGTGGTCAAATAATCTAGTTCACAAGATCACGGAAACTGAGAAAAAAATGGGGCATATAATCAGGAAGAAACTCCCAACATGCTTATAAAAACGGCACTCAAACAAGGAATATTAAAACTCAAATACCAGAGTAAATAAGCAACTTTCGCACATCAAGGCAAACAGAGTCCATTAAGCCACCATCAGCTAAACCAAAATAACTTTTGAACAATTCATAAACATGGACTGATTTTTTTTTTTATTTGGCATGAAAATAGGTTTTGAGAACATAAATACTTGAAGGTCCAGAAACAGTTAGGAAATGTAGAATGAAACTAAATTGAAAATTAGTAAGACTGGGGCAGCTAGTCCCCAGATATTCTTTAAAATATTTCACCCTAACTCTCTTGATGTTGGTCAAAAGACAAACCAGTAATTGGGTACTTTAAGTAAGAACAGCTCTAACAACTCAAAAGGAACAATATTTCTTTTTTACAAGTATGGGCAATATTTTAGTGAGAGATTAATACAACACTATCTGCCAAAAAAGGCAATGCTGATAATGTTATTTTTAGTGTACAGCAACCTCTCTGGAACAGTATTAGATTGTTCAGAAGTGGAACAGTGTAGAGGAAGAGGAAAACAAAATCCAGCTCTTCAAAGGACATGAAACAGGAGGCATCACCTGGCACTGAAAAAAGCAAACGTTTTTGTAGAACGGTCTACCACTGTGGGGACTACAGTCACCACAGTGACTGAAAAAGACTGAACCACCACACAAAAATTGTCTCACTCACTGACTTCTCTTGAAGGTAGAAACACGGTGCCCTGCATAGTCTCTTTTTCCACAGACAACTCTATGCACATACACAAATTTGATTCCCAGAATGACTCAGACAGCCAAAAGACCTTTCTATGCAAGACCAGTTTCCTCAACATTCACCATCAGATCTTGGATCCTGCAAGCACATCATTTTAGACTTCTGATTGTCAGCTCAAGTTGAGAAAATCAGGATTAACCTACTGTATTTAGATGTTTCCATTTAAGCTTAACATTATGTTCTCTTTGTCTCAAAGCACAGAGGAGGTAAGATTTGTTCCCACTTTTTTGGTAAGAACAAAGATCCTTTTAACTTCATATCCAACAGTGACCAGAAGCAGATGCATGAAGAACACGAACAGGAGACTAGAAAGGATACTTCCCACTAGTAATGTCCCAGCTACTAGACATCAGAACAAGGACTTTGAATCACATGTGGTTCCTTTGTATTTACCATTTATAAGTTTATTCAGGAGCCCCTTGTTCATAATTTTGGCCTTCTGCCACCTTTGCTTGACTTACTGCTTTGCCAGGATGAACCATTCTTGACCTTGAAGGAGGTGATGTCTGAAAATCAAGCAGCTCTCCTAGACTCCTCCTCTGTGCAGGACCATGACCCATGGGATTCTTCCAAGCAGATCCCTGAAGAGCCCAAATTCTGCTCTTCTGAAGTCTAGGGCTCCAGTCCTGCTTTTTGCATTGCTCCTTCCTCTCTGGATCCTGAGCTCAAATACTGCATGATCACGGCAGTCAAGGCTGCTCCTCACCTTCACATCCACCACCAGTTCTTCCTTATTTGCCAGTAGGAGGTCCAGCTTATCAGCCATTTGTGTCAGGGAGTTTTCATCAGTACGCTCCAGAAAACTGCTTGATTGCTTGTGCCCTGCTGTGCTGTCCTGCCAACAGACATTTGACATGGTTCAAGTACCCCATGAGGACCAGGGCCAGTGAACAAGAGGCTTCTTCCAATTGTCTGAAGAAGACTTTGTCTACTTTTTCCTGATCAGATGATCTGTAGTAGCCACCCACCACAGTGTCACCCATGCTGATCTGTCCTCTAATCCTGACCCATATGCTATCAGCTGGCTCATCATACATCCCAAAGCATGTACTCCAGCTGCTCCCTCACAGAAAGGGCAATCCCCCCTCCTTGCCTTCCCAGCCTGTCTTTTCTGATCAGCCTGGCTTCATCCACTACAGTACTTCTGTAAGCTACCCCACCACATCTCCATGATCCTATAGCTCTGCAACCAGGCTGCAGAGGATAAACTGAGCCATGTTGGAAAGGAACCCAGGCAATGTATGCTAACCTGCACTTCACCATGCATTTCAGTTCTTGGGTCATGTGAGCTATCCCACCATATCTCTATGTTGTCAAGGAGATCATAGCTCTGCAACTACTAGCAGAGCTCTAATTTCTCTTGTTTGTTCCCCATACTGCACGTATTTGTGCACAGGCACTTTAAAGGGGCACCCAGCCATGCTAATTTCCCAGAAACTGTATGAGGGCTTTTTTTTTCCTCATAGATACTTCCTTATTTATGTACATACACTTGAAGTGCACCCCTTTCAGCCCTTTTTTTTTAATTATGAAGTCTGTCCTGTTCATATCAGTCCTCATATGTTTTGTACTAACCCTTCCCACCACTTTCTCTCTTGATTATTAACCATCCTCTTCCTCCACTGTTGTTCCTAGTTTAAAGCTCTTCTTATCAGGTTGGCCAGCCTGTTGGCAATGATGTTTTTGTCTCATTTAGTCAGGTGGATCCCATCTCTTCCAAACAGTCCTCAATCCTCAGAAAGGGCCCCATGGTCAGAGAAACCAAGTCCCTTTTGCCAATGCCAGCTGTGCAACCAACTGTTGACCAGCAGGATCCAGCCACTCCTCCTCACCACCCTTCCACTCACCAGCAGGATCAAATCGAAACCCACTTGGGCCCATGTGCCCTTGACCATCACCCCCAGAGCCTGCTTGCTACTTTCCAGGACTCCTCTGGCAGTACCATTAATACCCACATGGAAGACCAGCAGGGGGTAATAGTCTGTAGGTGTCATAAGTTTTGCAAGTCTTTTAACAATGTCCCCAATCCAAGTCCATGGCAAGGAGTAAACCTCCCTAGGTCACAGGTCCAGCTGTTAGAGGAGGCTTCTGTTCCTTGCAGCAGGGAGCCTTCCATTACTAACACTCACCACTTTTTCTGGTGCTCCTGCTCATGGTCAATGGGCTCAGACACCTCGTATGACAAAGCTCCCAGCTCCTGATTTGCTATGACAGCACTGAATCTATTCTGTAGTAGCAAATCTTCAGGTGAAGCAAGAGCCTTCCTCTTGGTGCCAGAAGTCACAAGCTCCCAGCCTTTGTCTTCATGGGAACCTCTATTTCATGGGAACCCCCATTTCATGGGAACCCCCATGTGATGGGCGCAGATTCAACTTGCCTCTCCTTTGTTAGGAAAGGGAGGAGTGGGCTCTTGAAGCTGCAGAGTCTCAGGGACTGAGTCTGTCTCTTGCTGTCAGGGTCCAGATAGTGCTAATGATGCAGAAATTGATTATCATGAAGGATTTCATCAATCTGCAACAACTCCTTTACTCTTTAGTAGCCACTTCCATAGGTACAGTGCCTCTACCTAACAAAGAACAATCATTTTGCCTACTTTCTCATCTTACTTAAAACAGCATAAAGACTTTTTAAGGCACCAAATGACCCTCAGACACCAACTCTAAGAGCCCAGATGAGGCACATTCCTCATTCTCCTGAGCACTGAAACCAAATTCAAGGTGAAAAAGTAGACAGCTTCCTGCAGCCCAGAATAATTTTCATAAATGCTTTGAGATAGCACTAAAAGTACTGATATTTTTTTCCTGCTTTCTTTCCAACTTAATTCCATGACACTTTTCAGAGGTGTGATGTAATCCCCAAATTTTCACTTATAATTCAACCTTTTTGTTATTATTTTAGACCATTCTTTGAAAACCATATCATGTTTCTTCACGTGGTATGTTGGGTCAGAAACCACTGGAGAAGTCATGTGACTGCCTGTATAATCCAAAATTCTGTGTAGTGAAAAAGAAGGAAGAGACAGTTTTTGTAATGAAATATATCACTGTGGGACTGGCTGGAGTACCACAATGATATAAACAACATATGGCCCTGTACAAAAACCCAAAGAAGGAAAAAAGTCAATATATTTTGAGGAAGAAAGGAGATGGGTGGCTGAAATGATTAAGGAGATAAATGCAACATTATTTTTGTATTTCTATTTATCCTGGACATGTAGAGCTCACAAGGTTTCTAAAAGATGGAAGAAAGGGATAACTTGGAAATTCTGTACTCAGTCAAGCTATTTGAAATCATTGAACTATTCAGTTATTGTTTTTCACTTTCCAGTTTTGGAAGACAATGTGGCTCTGGATACCCTCATGGAGTTGCACATGTGGATAATTAGGAAAAATATCGGGCTTTTCATCTCCTGTTTTTACAACCCTTTTGAATACCATGAGCAAAGAGTTACTTATTGGAATAAGTATTAGCAGTGTGAGCACTGATAAGCTTGTATTTGGAAGTGGGACCACTCTCACAGTTGAACCAAGTAAGTACCATTATTTTATTTCTAAAACTTATGTTAAAATTAAGGTGGGGGAGGACAAAGTAATCTAATGGTTTGGGTTCACTGTAAGAGTTTTCTGCTGCAATAATCCCTAGAGTGCACTCTCTCTGGCCAGCGTTTCAAGCTGAATCCTCAGCTTGTATCCACTTAGGAAGGCTTCACAGGATCAACTGGGCTACCTCTGTATATCACCATTATGCTATGATCCCCAAATACCTGGTGTGCACTACTTAAGTTTAACACATTATAATTTATTCTCAGTCTGGTTAGCACGCTGGCCCAAATTTACTGTGAAGTGTCCTATCCTCCAGTGGATTTTCACTGCCTCATTTTGAGCAGGAACACACATCTTAGTGAAGAGCTGACAGTGGAGAGAAGTTTTGAGACAGATCTTTAGCTCTCTGGTATGAGAAGTTAGTTTTTGACACTGGCACCACACTCATAGTATCACCAGGTAAGTAATTCCACTGGCATGGAGACAGAGGAGGAAGGAGGTTAAATGTCCTTGGGCTTAAATTTTCACAACTGCATCATATCCAAGACCGCTTAAAATGAATGAAAACTGGCTACCAAGTTGCCTAGGCATTGAAAATGCAGATATGGTGAGTAGAGATTATAACAAGCCTTAGTCCTTCCTATCTTTATTTGGAACTTCATGATGTACAAAAAAGGTTGCTGTCGCCCCAAGCTTTTCTGTGGGAGTGTGAATGCTGGGGTAGCAGGGGAGTTTGTTAGGTTGATCTTTGTTATCCTAAACATCCAGATGCATACCTTTAGAGTTGTTATGAAGCTTTCAGAGGTCTGCATGTCTTTAAAGTCCTGCAAAAGTGTCCCATGTAATTTTACATAACTAAACCATCCTGCTCTCATTTCAGAAGGGCATGGGGCTCCCTTCAGTGCTGCCTAATATCTGTCCAGGTCTGTAGGATACCTTACATGGGAATAAATGTCTATTCTGGAACAATTTAAGTCCAATTCCAATTCCAAAGGGGCAAAGGAATACAAATTTACCATTCTGAAGAAAGATCTGTTCTTTCCAACCAGCAAATCCTCAGTTGGAAATGTAGGACCAGAAGAAACTGCCATATTCCATTATTTTAACATCAGTCTACATTGATTTGAAGATGATATTTGTCAAAAAAAAAAAAAAAGAAGAGGTAAAATATCCCATAGAGAATAGTAGAATCTGGCAAGAAAAAAACAACCAACAAAACACAGTCTAAGAGCTGGCAGGTGGAAGACTGAGCAATGGTATCGCCATTTCAGACCTTTACAGAAATGCTGATATGATACTCTTGTTTCTCACATAAAGGGTTTTTTATGTCTTTTTAAAAAAGTTTAGTGTGTTGGTTCTTCTGCTGACAAGAAAATATTTGTTTCTTCTCATCAGCTGAAGGTAGCATGTGGGCTTATTGACTGCAACAAGGTATTCTTGGTTTAAGGAAACTTTTACAGTACATTACTCAAATTTCTAAAACATCTTCACTGAGTTTCCCACAACTTGGGTTAGAGAACAATTAATTTCACAAAAAAAAAAAAGGTGTTAGCCTTGTCTTCTCCTCTACCCTGAAATGCTTTAAATCATTCTTTCCCTGCTTTTCCTGCCTATCTATCCTCTCTGATATCCTGATGCAAAATTACATGAAACTTCAGTTGCGTGAAGTTTCCATGCTGTTCAATGATTTGTCTTTTTCTAGCTAAGGATGGTATGACATTTTCAAAGCTGCACAAAGACTTTAGGATTATGTTTCACAGTAAAAGGTAATAGGCCTTAAGCATCTAAATCAGGCAGCGTCTGTTGAAATAATAAGTTGAAACCAAAATTTCCAGAAATTGAGCAACCCGACCCTTTTGTTGTTTGGATTTCTTTGGGAGATACTAATATGCATTTTAAGATGCTAAGAACAGACATACTTTATTACCCAAATCTTTTGAGAATCCCCAAGATGAAAATGACATAGAAAAACATGCATTAGTAGTCACTATAAGATATTCAAAGCATATTCTCTTGAGGGCTCAGTTAAAGACAGATAAGGTGTTCGGTTTGGTTTATTCTAGATAAAACTTTCATTAAGAATACTAAGGCCTACAACATTATGGAATATATAGCTCTTCCCATGACTTTGTAAGATTAAAGGGAAAAGAAGCACAACTTTTTGTGCTAATAAAATGCCACTGCCAGAATGTAATGTACAAATCCCTCTCAAAAGCAAGCAGTGGTAGAAATTCATGGCTGTATTTTTAGGTAATGCAAAATAGTGGGACTCAGTTGGGGCTTCTGGGGTCTGATAAAGAAATAATTCTGCTTTATTAACTACAATTGCACTGTGTACATTTGTTCTTGCTGAAGATCTTACCCAGTGAGTTATGCCAGAGAAACAGCTTGCTAGTATGCAAGAGATCAGAAAACATGAAAAGCCTTTAAAGATCTTCTCAGATAACAACGAATCCACAGGACTAACAGGTTGTGGCAAAACCATGTTACAGCACCTGGAAAGGAAATGTATGCAGGAAGAATAGCAAAATGAGCCTTTTTTGATTTACACGTTTTAACTGTGTGTTACTGTTGGTTTTGTCTTTGGCAAGGGGACTCAACTGACTGTGGTGCCAAGTAGGTATTCTTTATGCATTAACCTTTTCTGAGTTGTTATTCTTTGGATTTTCACTTTTTTTCCTTTTCTTCCTCCTAAAATTCAGGCAGCCACTCCCCCATGCTTTAAAGTCACTAATTAGACTTCAGGCTTTCCATGTATAACATTTTTATATGTAATTAGACAATTTAAGTATAAAAACCATGCTGATCCCACTTCCCAGGAGTTGCCAAAGAATCTAGGCTCCACAAGGACAAGTCCTGTCTGCTATATGCTAAATTTCTTTGGGACCTAACATCTATCCACTTACTCAGGCATCTTAATAATTTTCATAGTAATTGCTAGGTTTTAGAGTCATGCTTGGACAGTCTAAAGGGAAATAAATTTTCTGTGGAGGTTGACATTTAAGTTTCTAAGACTGTCTATTCTGTCAGAGTTAGAAAGACAGCACTGACAGGAGGGAAGGATAATGTACAAAAGCATTAAATGGAATCTTATGCAATATTTCTGTACTAGTTTAATGTCACTAAATTGTTCAGAGTTTGGGTTAAACTGAATAGGTCAAATGAAGTCCATGAATGTTTGATTCCTGTTTGGTATCTGTTTGCTGTAGGTGTTGACAACCATGGAGTTGTGCTTGTTTTATTAGTAGACCCAACCCATGAAGTTATGATAGAGTACTACTTGACTTTCACTTCAGTCCCTCAGTATTGGGGTATGGATGGTGGGGAAAGAGAGTAAAATCAGAGCCCCTTGATCAAACCTTGAAAAAATACCCTGTGATGAACAAAATGTTAGACCTGAGGGATCTCTTGACCAGACTGCAAGGCAGATGCCCTGCAAAATTCAAAGCCTAATGCAGCTCTCTTTAGCAAAGAGACCCATCAGGATGCTCCTGTCAAATTGGACATGTAAATCTTTTTTGATATGTCTCATAGCATTTCATAAGCTGAGCTCTTTTTGGCAAGGATGCATGCTAAATGATTCCCTTCAGTTTCATGTTTTTATGTTAATTCATGTTGCTAATCTTGTCCTGACACTGGTATGTGGAATCACCCCAGTTTCTTCACCTATAACCTGAGGGCAAAGATATTTTCTTTTTAAAGAAATCATATCATAATGATTTGTTGGCTACTAAATTATTTTGAGACCAACTGTTTCCTTAAAAGACATCCCCTTCAAGTTTGAGCAATCTTATTTCTTTACTTGTATGTCTTATAAGAAATTCCCAAAGAGGGCTGTTGCTATACAGTTGAAATTCAGGCTTTTGCAGTTCTCAAGCCTTTGTCATTTATGTATGTTGCTTAGAACTGGGAATTCAACTCTGAAATTCTTTCAAAACTGAAAAAAAATATAGCTAAAAGTTTCAGAGTAACTCTTCTGAAAGATGCATGAGAGAGCAAGGATCCCAAATCCTGTTAAAACTTGTCAGCATCTTTTAGGTTCTTTCAAAACTCCAGTTCTAGGGCACGTTTTTCATGTGTCGATGTTTGTCGGTATATTAACACTGAAGGACTATCACTGAAGGTTATTACAGTAGTCAAAGGAAGATTGTAAGAAGATTTGTCCATGGACATCAAAAGTTCATAGGCCTCGGGGTGTTCTTCCCTTCAAATCAGTTTATTATACAAATCCTGCATTATACTTCTAACTGCCTCTGGAGTTGTGGGACTAACAATATGGCACAGCACATGGATGAGAAAGGTCACAATTTTGGAATAGGCACAAGAATTTTTGTCGAACCAAGTACCAATGCTATTCTCTTTTCATTGTCTCCAGACTGGGTTGGAATGTCTTACACCATGTGCAATGTCTAGTGGGGAAGACCTCCCCCACAATTGAAAGTTCTTGACCTTATCAGAAACTCCTGGAGAAGTGGAGATATGCAATTCATGGCCTTCTGATTGCTTCTCTCCTACTCTTCTATCTTAGAGACAAAAATCCATCTTGCGTCTGAGCATTTGTTATTGAAAAGGTCAACCTTGCCCCCACTCCAGCAGCAGTACTTAATTTCTGCAACTAATGTCATTCGTTGGAGTAACCTCGCACAACAGTGAAGCAACAAACTGTCTTCTCTTTGCCCTACCATTCTTGCAATGGTTAGACCTTTTTAGCCACATCAGAAGAAGATTTGGGGGAGGGGAGGGAGAGTAAAGGAAAAACAGTTATTCCTTCATGCCTCATGAATATGTAAGACAATCCTTGATAGAAGTGTTATTTTTAGGAATTAAATTGTTGAGAAAGCAGAATGATTTGACTTTTGGAGTGGCATACATAAAAGTTCTCTTCTCATTTGCAGGTCCCTTACTTACAAAATAAAGAATTCACACATAGGCATGAGCTTTGGCAAAAGGAAACTTAGAATCCTGTGGAATTAAAGCATCTATAAAAAAACTACTCTCATACACCCTTTCTGCCTTTGATCTGATCTTTTGGAAGCAGCAGCAAGAAATAATGACAAAAAAGGCAATTAGTCATTGATGATGCTAGGAATTAGTCACAGCTGGAGTATATATGAATTCCAGGTGACTTAGCACTCAGGCAAGCTTGCAATAAAATCAAATCATGCCCAAACAATGTTTTTTTTTACAGAAAATCAAAATAGTTCTGACCCACAAGTCATTGTGATGAAATCAAAGAATCTGGAAGGAGATGGCAGCATTGGGAAAGCAGCTTGTTTGGCAAAGAATTTCAATACAAAGACCATCAGCTTGGAGATGTCCTCTAATGAGGTTGTATATGAACAGAGCACATCCATTTTGACATCCGTGGGGTTATATGATACTATCAAGGTGGTCAATGTGACAAAGGACACAGAGCTGACCTGCACGGCCCACTTCAACGGCTTCACTATTACAGCCAACGCAACATTGCCAGGTACAATTTTGTGGTACAACTGCAACTTATTTCTGGAGGCACTGTCTTCCAGTGCTTGCTATTTCACCTGCTATTGAGCATTGCCTTGGGTAACCAGCAAAAATGGGAAAGACATCTGGTACTTAAGCAGGTAGAGCTGAAAGATGTTTAAAAGCATCTAAAATAAATTGTCTTAACTGTTTAACAACTTGGAGTTACTTTTTTTTGTGGGAAAAGACAACACAATCTTTTTTAAAATGCACATTTACCTATGGCTAAATACTTCACCACATAGCAGCAAATCTCTTAGAGCACAGCCTGAAATAGCCTTTCTAAAACCAACAAAAAGTTAAAGTGGTGGTGTGGTTGGTTTTTTTCCTAAACCACTTATATTTTGGGGGATTGTTTTTGTCATCATGAAGCTCATTCAAATAGCAAAAATGAAACAACTCAGTAATTCTTTTGTTTCCTGCAATTTCATGGAGAAATCTTCTCCTCAAATTAATGTTAGAATTAGTGACCGGTTATCTGAGCCTCAGACTGTACTGCACACATGTTGCTATGGCAAAGGTCACATGAACATTTTGTTTAATCGTTTTTAAAATTTGGATATAGTTTATAATGCATTTGCTTTATCATGCTACAGAAAAGGAGGCTGAAGAACCAGTAACAGGGAAGGTTTGCAACACCACAGACACCTCTGCACAAGGTTAGTTGCCTAAATAGATTATGAAGTTACATTACTATGTTGGGGAGAAATGCATAGAAATATGTTTTCTCAGGGGTAGAGGAATCAGAATACAACATATTCATCAAACACAGCCTGCTTTTTCAAGGTAGCTAGTTTAGTAACAGACAAGCAACAGGAAGCAAAATCCAAACTAGACAAAAATTCTCCTTCCCTGTTGTTGCCATGTTTCCCTATCATCTTTTCCTTTGCTGTTGATTCTTTCCCTGAAACTATTACCTGTGGTTTTTTCCGCTTTCTGCCAATATCACAATATCCAAATCTAGACCATGATCTCTGCCATCTTTTCTCTATCACTAAGCAGATACCAAAGTGGAGAAAGCGAACATGCTGTCTATGGCTGTGTTGGGTTTGAGAGTCCTGCTGGCAAAAAGTATTGCCTTCAATACACTCATGAGTATCAAGTTGTTTCTTTCCTGAGGTAAGGAAGCACATAGCTTGATCTGTAGAAATACTAGAAGCACACGCCAGGAAAGACTGCCTGTCTTTGTGTACTCCTCTAACTCCACAATCAACGATACCTGTTCATTTGCTCCTGTTTCCTTTAAATAACTCTTGCAGGTTTCTGGGGAAAAAAACGCCAACCACAAAAACCCCCCAAACAAACCAACCCCCAAAAACAACTAAAAAAACGCCCACCCTCCCTCCCAAGTCACAAAGAACACAGCCCCTTTCTCTATCCAAAGCTCAGTTCTTGGTGGCTGGTCCCCAAATTTTCTTTGCAGGAAACTTGCTTTGCCAGAGCAACTCAGGTATTACCAGAAATGCCTAAGAGATATCTCATTGACTATTTCAAGTAGCAGAGCACAAAGCCTAGAGAAAAATCAAGACAAATAAGGAGTCAAAAGCAAGGCTCCCAAAACACAAACATGTGAAGTAGTGGGAGAAAAGAGAGGAGGGGGGAGGATTTTTAAATTAAGGTATCCAAAGAGGCACAAAAGATAGTCCAGCCTAAGTTTTGTGAGTCTACCTGTCTTGACCTGACATCTATCAAACAGTGGCACGTAGGCCCAATTGCATTAAATATAGTTTAAAACACATTTGCTCTTCCAGACAGTGGGGAAGCAAGACAACGGCAATCTGAAGAACAGCAGGAGAGAGCGTGTACCAGCAGCACAATGGGTTGAACAGCCGATGTCATATCTTCTGACAGTAACCATCCAGAACACAACACAGCACCTTCCCCTTAAGACATTTTATATTGTTGAATCCTGCCTAGCTAGTTTATTTGAAGAGTTGTAACTTCTTTTGCTATTTCTTTTTCTCTGTGAACTGAGGAGAGTGTATTTTTCCTCATCTCCCTGCTAAGTAGAGATTCATCTCCCCGCTCTTCTAGCCTTTGCATAGAAGCATCCAACCTGCTTCAGTAGTTTTGAGAAACCCAATCCTCACTGTAGATATATGACCTGTTTAGAACACCTTTTACAGGCATGTTGCATTACTGTCTGGATTGATGTACTACTGCTGAGAGACTTCAGGCACAGTAGATGCTATTTATAGCTTTAATGTTTTTTAGATAGCTTTAATAACAATAATTTTCTATTGTAGATGAGAAGATCTGTGTTAGATCTGAAGTGATTCAATTCAACCAGATGATGTTCAACCATAAAAACATTTCTTTGTTAAATCTGTATTTCTTCTGCAAAGCGCATGGCACATGCATTTTAGATTACTGCAGTAGTGACCAAAATAAAGTTTTACTAGGCCAAAATGCTGTGGTTTGTTCTGTGTTTTTTTCTTCTGGATTTGAGGTAGAGATTGCTGAAATCCAACTGTCCTAATGACCAGTGAGATTAGAAATACAGCTTTGATAACTTGGATTTCCTGTTGGCTGAATTTGTCTTTTCTAAGACTTCGTACAGAGAAGTGGAGATTCTCTCTGGCACATTAAAAAGCTTCAGTAGAGCCATGAATTTTAGACTTAGGGGATTTGAATGAGGTCTGGTCCTTCAGATCATTTTGAAGAGACCTCAGCAAGAGATGTTGCATCATAGCAAAAAAAGACATGTCCAAGGAGAAATCAGTTAAGAGACAGCTTGATATGAACATGAGGAAGGAAAATACACATATCAGAAGAGAAGAAAACATTCTGTTTTTTTCCACTCGTTGATACTAGGAAGAGACCAACAGGAAATAATGTATGGGGGTTTGATGGAGCGATAGTTTCCATAGCAACTTGGTTATTAGTCAAAAAGACCCCAACACACACATTCCCCAACTCATCTTTCTCTCACAAGCAACAGGCAGGATGCTGTGGTCAACATTTATGACTAAGTTACACCACGCAAAATTAACTCCCCCTTGTTTTGAAAAACAAATTAACCACATCCTGAAGGGGAAATAAGGTTTTTCACATACTGAGTGAGTTACTGTTGGCTTCAAGATAGCCTCTGCAGAGTGCATAGTAAGGTCTGTTTAACTAAGGTTTGTCAGGTTAGTCCCTGAGACCTTGCAGACACCTAGAGGAAGACCCTCACCCTATGCAGAAGGTAAGTGAAATTTGTATGGCAAATCCAAAACAGTAAAATGCTTACTTAGTGCATTCTACCACCGTAATGTAAATCGGGGGAGCTGTTCACTAGTATTTTTATCCTGCTTTTCTGATGACACCCTGAAACTTTTTATCTTGCACTCTACACCTTTTCCCAAGCTCTCAGGCAAGACTCAGACTGGGAGTACCATTTCTGTGTCTCTGTGCAAATCAAGGAATGACATTTTCCTGAGTAGTTCTTGGTCGCGCCTGAGGGCTTTGGCAGAATTAAAATCCTGCAACACTGCACAAGCAAAAAGAGTGATCTACAGATGTGTGACTACTGAGGGATAGCATTGACTCACATAGAAATTTATCAGCCAGATAAAGACAACAGTCTGTATTGTTTCAAACACCCATCCACATTAGCAGAGGACACCAGAGCCCTCATTTCCATCACAAATCGATTCATGACCTGAGTGATACCTCCATGGTCAGGTTTTTCAGACCTCCCTGTGCACCACTGGGAAACCGGTTAGTGCACAAACATCTATGCCCTCATTAATCCCCTAAAATGTCAGTCACCCAAGTCTCTGTTATCTAGGTCTCAGTCAAAAAAAGAGAAACTTGTGTCTTTGAGAAGGTGGTTCAAAGTCTTCAGCTCTGTGGATCATGAGAAGCAGGGAATACCCATCCAGCAGTCTCTTATGACAGTTTGTCATTTGCCCCCAGTGAGCAGAATTAGTCCCCATTGGAGTGGGCTAGCCTGGTGGCCAGGCCTGTGGCTCCCCTAAGACTTTATTTCAGGTCAGAGTACATGAAATAAGAGGGCTGTGTCACAGCTGGCCAAAATAATGTTTCTGAGACACGATGCCAAGGATGGATACTGAAGACAGCCCAGGCATCCTCATACTGTAGCCAAAGCGGGTCCAGTCTGTTTTTCTCACTTTATCTGGAGAAAACTATCTGGTTGGCTGTGTCTGGCCTTCTGGAAGGAAAGGATTAGCTTCCTGTGGCAAGAAGCAACCTATGCTGGCTTAGACTAACTGGGGATGAGAGGAAGAGGGAACAGACTGCATCAATACACCCCTTGGGGAGAAGAGACGTATCTGTACCCAGTGAAGATCCAGCTGGAAGAAGCAGATACATGTGCAGACACACAACCCCTTTCCAGCTCTTAAACTTCTAGACAGATTGTGCTGGATTTTTTATTTGAACCATTTCCCCTGTCAGGAGCTGTCTAGGTCTCATTATTTTAGTTTGAGTTAGTGTCCTGGTTTCAGCTGGGATAGAGTTAACTGTCTTCCTAGTAGCTGGTACAGTGCTATGTTTTGAGTTCAGAGCGAAGAATGTTGATAATACTGATGTTTTCAGTTGTTGCTCAGTAGTGTTTAGACTAATGTAAAGGATTTTTCAGCTTCTCATGCCCAGCCAGTGAGAAAGCTGGAGGGGCACAAGAAGTTGGCACAGGACACAGCCAGGGCACCTGACCCAAACTGGCCAACGGTGTATTCCATACCATGTGACGTCCCATCCAGTACAGAAACGGGGAAGTGGGGGGCAGGGATTCGCCGCTCGGGGGACTGGCTGGGTGTCGGTCGGCGGGTGGTGAGCAATTGCACTGCGTATCATTTGTACATTCCAATCCTTTCATTATTGCTGTTGTCATTTTATTAGTGTTATCATTATCATTATTAGTTTCTTCTTTTCTGTTCTATTAAACCGTTCTTATCTCAACCCACGGGTTTTACTTCTTCTCCCGATTTTCTCCCCCATCCCACTGGGTGGGGGGGAGTGAGTGAGCGGCTGCGTGGTGTTTAGTTGCTGGCTGGGGTTAAACCACGACAGTTAGGAAAGAACCTGTAGCCCCTCTGTCCTATTTTCTGTCATTGTAACATCCTGATTGCCTACCACTAGCAGTGGCTTTTCACTTTACAGTTGCAAATCTGTAATTTTCAGCCAATGCAGAGCATGCATCTTAAGAAAACAGGAGGATGTCATTGTTGGCAGAAGAAAATCCGTAACAGGGAGCTTTTGTACAGCCCAATAGTAAGATTGTGTTGGTGCGGCTAATTCCACAGAAGAGGCCAGAGTCTGCAGCTCTCCCAGCTGATATGAGCTAAGGGAAAGTTTTTGTAGAGAAATTGTGCTCCACAGTAAAATATCCTCTATTAAAATCAGCACCTTGTGATTTAAAATTATCCCTAACTCGGAAAAAACACATTGTCCTGTAAGAGATCCAATGATACCAGAAAAATTGAGGAAGGTGATAAGCAGAACTCTTTAGTACAAAACATTTTAATAGTACTATCAATATTCTCCTACAGATTTAATTGTGTCCATATCTGATTGTGTTCAGATGGCCTTTGAATATCTCCAGGAGTGGAGTCACTATCCCTTGAGATATTCAAAAGCCATCTGGACATGGGCCTCGGCAAACAGGTCTAGATAGTCCTGCTTGAGCAGGGGAAGTGAGATGACCTCCAGAGGTCCTGTCCAACCTCAGTCATCCTGTATTTCTGTGATGTCTTTGTCATATACAGAACGTTTGCCTAGAAATTTCAAAGAAGGCGGCCCAGGTTGGGAGCGTAATTATTCAGATAGGAAAAATCAATTGAGCATTAACAGTGCAATTCAGTAAGGAAAAAAACCAGCTTACCTTGTCTTATAGCTGTAGACAGAGTGGTCAGGCGCACTAACACAGTCAAATAAATCACAAGAAGATAAGTAAGTAATGAGATATTTAACAAAAGACAAAAATACAGTATGGGACTTGAGAAGACAGTGATAGCAGTAACACTTGGTACAAGGGCTCGAATACTTTTCTTTACCATCTTTCACAATGAGAGGTGGAGAAGAACTGAACCTCAGTTTGAATATTGCTGGTGTGAGGCAGGCTGTAGAGACTTGAAGCCCACAGTTTGTGAGCGAAGTCTGTTCCAAGCAAGCCCAAGGGAGATGTTGCAAACAGCCAGCAGAAACTCAGCTAATGTGGCAATTCAAGCTTACAGAGCCTGAACGCAATCTGAAATTTCTTGAAGACAATGTCAGGCGAGCAATGTCTTATTAGACAGACAAATAGGTGGGGTACCTTTGAAGCATACAAAAATATTCAGGCTTCAAGGTCTTTTGACATGATTACAAAAAGCAGTACTGCTACTACTACATCAAAGGCACTGTATTACACCATATCACCTCTGTTATCCATCAATTTCATTTTCTTGTGGATGTGCATATGGGAAAATAAGATCTGTCCAGTTTAGGGCTAGTAGTTATTCAAAGGTATAAATTAACATTTTTATAGCACAGAAAATGATTCTAAAATTACTAATAATGACTGTGGTTTGACCTTTCCATCCTGTCCATTTGACTACACCATTTTTGTCTAAGGGAGTATTCTTCAAACTTAAGTCTGGCCTAGGGTTGAGAAACTGCTCCCCACACTGTTGTTGTTTTCAGAATAAGAACAACCTCCAACATTCACCCAAAGTAGAAGCTTTCTCTTAAGTCCCTCCAAACAGTATTCTCTCTCCACCCAGTGTCAGAGCCTGGAAACAGCTGATGTGAACACCTGTCTCCATATGCAAGTGTGTTTATCCCATCTGCAGAGTCTGTGGACTCCTATATTTCTTTCCTTGATGTTAATACTCATGGCTCTTCGCAATGATGCATTCCTCTCCATTCCCACTTCTGGTCCTAAGGATCTATCAAGCAGGTCTGGATCATGCTAAGCCACACAACAAATGTACCTGCCTCAGGCGGCTAGGAAATTTTCCTTTTAGTAGGAAAAGGTCATGCATGTGTCAGACTAGGGGTCTGAATGCCTTGAAGTTGTTAATTGTGAGTATCTCCTCACTTCTTCTGTGCAATTGCTGTTTTGTTGTGGGGGTTTTGTTTGTTTGTTTGCTTGTTTAAGCTTCTGATTCACACCCTTTCTCCTTTTAATGCAGACCTAAGAAACTCAAGTCATAAAAGAAGATGTTCATCTAGTACATGCCAGTCAACAGCATGTCCATAACCCCTAAAGCTATAACTGAAGTCTACTGGAAGTTACAGACATTTATTGTAATGAAAATGACAAAGTTCATGGCTTCCTAGATGAGTTTAAAAGTACTTGGGAAGGATCCCATTAATATGTCCTCAAAAATGATCACCCAAGCAATGAGAATCAACAAGGCAAGTCCTTCACTAGTGAAATTCCGCATGATTTGTTCATAATGGCTGCTCAAAGGTGTCTTCCCTCCTTCTCTGCTGTGTGTCAGCATGGGATTTTTGCTTCCCCTCCCTGTTACATTGCTTTATGAAGCCTTCTGCCTGCCACCTGCAGAACAAGTTGCAGTTTTAATTCTCTAGCAAAAGGTAGGCAAAGTCTGATGTTCATGTGCTTATTATTCTTATCCAAAGCAAGCTGGTTGCCTGCGCTTCTGCCTCTGCCTCCTACTTTCCAATACCAAGATGCAGGATGGCACTTTCAGAAAACAGCTGAAATTTCAGCATAGACGGTCCCCAGGAGTCCAAACCAGATGCAAAGGGAAGATATAACAGGTGAGTGACAGCATCTCTGGGGGACTGTGCTCTTTTAGCATTGTAGCTGGCGCCGCAGGACTGCCACAGATGTCTAGAGTGACACGGAAGACATACGGTGTCTGTATCTAGTTTGGCATCTTGGAAGGACTCACCTGAAGAAGAGTATTCTTTCTTCTGTGTACCTTAGTGATCCTAGAGGTTCATCCATATGATGTGAAAAGGAGTGAAGAGCTTAAAATGCCCCTGAGGTCTGGTGTAATAGGGCACCTAAATTTCTTGGTAGCTTTTAAGTTCAAGATCCTTTGCATCCTCAGGGATTCCAGCATCAGAATCAGTGCAAAAACTTTTGAGAATACTTGGCCCAACATGTTGAATAATTCAGCTCTTTTCTCCAAAGGATTCTAAGAAGTAAGTCAGGTGGTTCAAGGGGGAGAGCATATAATGCACCCTTCCCTACTAAGTATGTGGAAGAATACATGGCTTTTTTTGCTAACAAAGTTTTATTGCTTTGGTTTTCCTGAGTATTTCTAAGTCTTACTACATCTGCTGCAATACAATCCCATTTTGTATAAAGACCTTAAGGAACCAATTTCACCATCAGCACTTTTATTTACACAAAATGGCAATGTTTACAATACTTAATGAAATTATTTCATATGACGGCTTTCTGTAAATTTAAGCCATTTAGTTGCATGTTTCAAATTGTTGTATAGGCTTGTATTTTTTATTATATTTCAAGGACATTCATTTTTGTCTAGGCATCATCATGGTCATTTCTCTGTTAGATTTATTTTAACTGTAGAGTAACTTCAATAGCCTAGCTGTTCAGAAATCTACTTTGTTTTTCTGTGGAAGAGTTCATTAAAATTATGATGATGTCTAGATTTCAAGTGAAAATCTAAACTACTTTACTAACTCCTGAAAATCTCTTCACCTGGATGCTACTTAAAGATAGTATCGTGTTTTAGATCAGATGAGCTGGTTTACACTCCTTTCCCAAGAGTCCTTCAAGTACTGTTCAATTTTGTCAGCATTGGGAAATTTTAGAATTGTGATTCTGCTTGATATAATTTTATGGCTGTTCTGCTCTATTGTATTTTAATTTTTTTTTTTTGCATTGTTTTCTTATCTTAAGTTAGTGAGATACATACAGTATGCTTAGCCATTGTTTTACACATTGGTAGTCCTTAGCTCACATCCTGGGTCAGTGAGGCTTCAGTTCTTTTTGAACTACATGAAGCATTAAATCCTTATTGCTAACAATGTCTTATCCCAGTTTAAGTCTGCAATTCTTTTCTAACTGCTATTGAACCTCATGGGCATTCTCTGGCAAAAGTTGACAGCTCATTGTATGCAAAAGTTACATCTTCACCTTTTTATTGGGGATCTGCTGCTCGTCATTTTGATAGCTTCTCCTCCAAGTTGCAAATGCTTCTAAGAAGTCAGTTGTCTAACTGCATGCTACAGGCAGATGGGAATGCAGAGAAGTTCACAGAGCCCAATATGGCTCAGAAGGTGCAACATCTGCATTTCTACTGCCTAGTGATACCTGCAATCATTCAGATACAAGAGCTTCACTCATCACTGATAGAAAGCAGATCTCTGCCTGATAAAAGTAAGGTGTTTCTTGCCATGTATTTTTGCAGACTCTTCTGGTTTTACAGCACGTGAAACTGCTGTAGCAACCAGGAACTTTGAGACTTGACTGTCAAAAGAGTCCGCCTCCAAACAGCTTCTCAGCCCTTTTGCTGCCAGCAGATCATAGCACAGTATGTTTTGTGGCTTCTCATTTAAAAAGCACACATGCCACCCACAATGTGAACTTAAATAAAACCTTTTAATTACTTTCAGGCAAATGTTCACCTCCAGCACATCAAGTTTAATCTTATTTCCCCTTGGTGAGCCTCATGGATAGAGTATGCTAACACCTGTGTATTGCTTCTTGCTGAGCAAGTTAAAACCGTGACAGCTCTCTCCTGTGGCAGAGAATGTTAAAAGCACCCTAAATGAGTAAACATCTTTCCAAAAGGTTAAATGGAAAAGCATCACGAAGAACAAGGAAAACTGAATAGCAGGGAGAATATTTTGCATTTTCTTTCATATTTTTATTTATGTATAGGGAGAGGAGTGTTTATGCTTCCAGCCTATACATTTCTTGCTTCTGCAGAAATGTATGGGAATGCCCCAAGCAAAATTAAATATTTCTAACATTTCAGTGCCCAGCATCCCACATGACACAAAGGATGGCAAAGCTTCATAGCCAGAAAGGCTCTGGCAGCACAAGGCAGGACTCCCAGTCTCATTCCTTTAGTGTCTTGGCTTTCTCAGGGCCAATAAGAATGTCACAGAAAGGGAGAAGTTCAGGGACAGTATCAACATCTCTGTATGCAGACTGCCAGAGAAAAGTGCTTAGACCAGCCTCAAATGACACACAGGATTTTGTATCCTCTGGCAAACTGTTACAACACAAACAAATACTTACTCCAACCATACGTTAAAAAAAAAAGGAACACCTATCCACCCCTTTCCAACTCAGCCCCATGAACATGCATTTATCAAAGCTTCAGTCTTACCCTTGCAGAAAACCTTGTTTCTTACTTTTTTTCATGTGATTCCCCACTGTCTTCTAGGGCTAGAATACTTCTTTACCCTCAAGTCTTTAAGCTGCTTATGCAGACAGCACATCAAACTGACTTGGGGTTTATTTAGTACTTTCTTGCCAAAGGAGAGTAGGGAAGTTTGCTGTAAGTTGCTCTTAAAATGGGTCTGGATGTAATGTGGCTAATGATGCTTATTTCTTATTATTGTAAAACCCAGCTGGGTGTAAGAGCTATGTCTGTGATTATTATTGCATGTGCTTGTGTACTCTTGTGCAAGGATTGCATTTGAAATGAAGAGCATACATATACTTAAAAGGATACTCAAAGCAAAACCCAAAATGTCTAGGAGTTTTAACTTGGTAAAAGTAATTAAAATATATGAAATGAGGTGAAAAAAAATCCCCCCCCCCTTTTTATCCAACTCCATCTGTATATTCTTTTCAACTTAAACTTTATAATTCACATGGTAAACCAGGCTTTATTTAACTTTCTGGTCATATAAACTTTGATAGATTTTTTTTTTTAAGAGGATAAACTGATTGTTTTCTTGTTATTACTTTAAACAATACCAAACTGCATGAGAATGGTAAATATTAAATAACTTTACAGCTGAATCCTTTGGTTGTCTTATACAGCATTAAAAATAGAGTATAATAAAGATATTCCTGCATTCTGCTGGCCATAATCTGACCTGTCTGTTCTGTTTCCCAAAATACTAGAGTTCCTGATAAAATTAGATATATTGATGTAAACTGAATTTCTTTCCTTGATCT
The DNA here is from genome assembly GCF_026419915.1 of Harpia harpyja. Classification (NCBI taxonomy): domain Eukaryota; kingdom Metazoa; phylum Chordata; class Aves; order Accipitriformes; family Accipitridae; genus Harpia; species Harpia harpyja. The sequence goes on along the minus strand of NC_068943.1, from coordinate 79,501,078 downwards.
CTCCTGCTACCTGCTGGTCAAAGTGTTTATTGTGCTCACAACATTTTCGATTTAATGAAATCCAGTAAATAGGTCAAATGGAAAAAAAAAAAAACCAAACACCCAAATCCCATAACAAGTGTTGTCACTGCACATGCCACAAATTAAACTTCTTTGCTCTTCATTTGCATTCTTGCCTTGCCAGCAGGTGCAGATGAAAACCCTTGCTATGTGATATAGAGGCTTTAGAAAGTCCAGTGCCAGAAATGCACAGGTGAAAGAAGATGAATAGCTGAACTGAGATCCAAAGAAGCTTTATTCAAAGATACAAGCTAAAACAGTTGTACAGTTTTAAGTAATTTGTAACAGAGGAAATGGAGTAGAATACGGGAAATGCAGCACTACTTTTGAAATTTATTAGTATTTCTAAGGGAGCTTTAAACTGTAAGTTATTCAGGAAACTCAGTGGTCAGAATGTCCTACACTGGAGATGTCTTGCTGGGATTAAGGGATGCATCTGTGCCCTGAAAACCTGTTATGTCCAGAGCAGGCTAGGGTCTGCCAAAGGTATGGATGTCTTGCTAAACAAGGAAGAAGTCTGAAACAGCAAGGAACGAAGTACCAACTTTCTGGTTTCAAGCAATGAAGAGGCTGATAAGAAGATGGATGAATACAAGTGCCAAAGTGTCTGCTGCCCTGTGATAAAGAAATTGTGGGGCAAGTTGTTGCATCTAGGAAGGCTGCAGATGAGATGCACCCAGGAGCTGTGGTCTTCTGGTGAGACTTTCTACTGCTTTGAATTGTGAGGTTTTCTGCAGAGGGATTTCTTACTGTGGAAGGACTAAGCCATGTCAGTTCCATCAAGTGCTGCCTATGGACCTGGCTGTTTCTGGAAACAGGTAAGTCTGCTGTTGGCCAGGAATTTTGCATGCCACAAACCTGTGTATATAATACTTCTCTAATTTCATTGAACTGGGAATTCAGGGGGCCATACATTGGAATCCTTCTCTTCATTAAATGTATTGCAGTCACAATAATGACTATACTGACGGGTATGCTCTTGAAGAGATGTAATCGGGTTTAGTGGTACAGTCAGTCAAGGGGAGAGTGGCTGTTAAGTGACTGGCCTTAGAGATGGTCACTTATTATATGACTTATCCTTTGGTGTCCACTATATGTGAAAGAGGAGACAGAAATTAAATTCCTTAAAACTTCTTATGTACCCAAATGCTGCAGGGTCTTGGAGGAGGATGGAATGACTTAGAAAGACAGAATTTGTCTGTTCTTGTTTTTAATTCTGTTCCATTTATATATTTTATAGTAGCATCAGTGGGAGAGTTTCCATTCATTGAACAAATTTGTGTATTTGGAATTCTGGGTGCAATGCTTAAAACTGTTGAGTGATTGATCTGCTGCTTTTCATCTTATAATGAACTGAGCAGTTTTTCCTCCCCACATCTCAGCCAGCTTTTAGTTGAAAGTCTTTGACTTTAGCGGGGATTGCACGTACAAAGCAGCTTGGAAAGTTAACGATTTTGTATATAAATCGTTTTTGCATGGGCAGACACAAAGGTTTCCCACCACTAAATTTATAGTTTGAACAATAGTAATTCCTTCCTCCCTCCCTTACTTCCTCCCTCCCTCCCTTTCTCCCTTCTTTACTTCTTTCCCTCCTTCCTCTCCTCCTTCCTTACTACATTGTACAGTACTTTTGGAACCTGGGTATTGTGGTTTAATCCAAGCCCACGACTAAACACCACACAGCTGCTCACTCACTCCACCACCCACCCCCAGCAGGATTGGGGAGAGAATCAGAAAAAAAAAGTAAACCTCGTGGGTTGAGATAAAGACAGTTTAATAGGTAAAGCAAAAGCCACGCATGCAAGCAAAGCAAAACAAGGACTTCATTCACTACATCCCACCCGCAGGCAGGTGTTCAGCCATCTCCAGGAAAGCCGGGCTCCATCACGTGTAACGGTTACTTGGGAAGACAAATGCCATCACCCCAAACATCCCCCCTACCGTCTTCTTCCCCCCAGATTTCTATGCTGAGCATGATGCCATATGGTCTGGAATATCCCTTGGGTCAGTTGGGGTCAGCTGTCCTAGCTGTGTCCCCTCTCAACCTCTTGTGCACCCCCAGCCTACTCACTGGTGGGGTTGGGTGAGAAGCAGAAAAGGCCTTGACTCTGTGTAAGCACTGCTCAGCAGTAACAAAACCATCCCTGTGTTATCAACACAGTTTCCAGCACAAATCCAAACTATAGCCCCATACTAGCTACTGTGAAGAAAATTAACTCTATCCCAGCCAAAACCAGCACAGTGGGAATGGCACTTAAAGAAAAATTCCAAATGCAAGTTGTGCTATGGCTGACTTACAGAAAAAAATTGATCTGGACGTGGTAAAAAGGGATTTTTTTTTTGTGAACTGGTGTTATACTCTGATGCTAGGAGCTGGAAGGGAACTTGCTGCTGCACAGGAACCACATATACTCTTCAGTTCAGCCACTATAACTCTGAGTAAAAATATCCCTGCTGTGCTTGCTACCCAAGAAAATATCTGATCAGCTGCTGTTTTTTTATTCTTTCATTTGCTGCAAGTAAATGTGCTTGAGACTGCTTGACTGGAGTGGAACTGATTGGCTAAGCTATTGTGGAACAGATGCCCAGATATTTTTTCAGCTGATCCTAATATCCATTCAAAATGTTTTTCTTCTCTGTAGGGTGTGAGACAGAAAGAAAGATTGCATTCAGGAGAAAAATAAAAGTTTTAGAATAAATGTTCTTTTTTTCTCTAAAGAAAATCTGCACATATTCCATTATTTTAGAAGAGTTACTGCGGAATTATTTGTTTCATCACAATTATGTCAGTTACATTTTCTCAGCAAAAAAAGATATGGCTGGTTTTTGAGATGCTGTTCATTTTAATTCATTTTTCATGGCTTTGAAATCCCTACATATAATTGTCAAGTTGCTTTAAAATAAAAGTTATCAATACTTCTATGTGATAAGGAATAGTTAAAATTCATAATGTACATTGAAAACATCTTAAATTTCAGGAGAGGATGGAAGTCATGTTTTTGTAAAGGGCTGTGCTGCTGTGGGCGTGATGATTGAGACATTCATATTTGTGTGTGGAATACGTCTAACAGTGTGTTCAGGTAAGCTGCTCATTTTTACCTAGAGAAATATGAAGATGGTATTTCTAAGTGCCTTGCTCCCATTTAAAATTCCCAAACATGAAAAAATTGACACAGGAGCACAAATCACTTCCCTGCCAACTATAATAGCCAGTTTTGTGAAATAAAAGATAATCAGTAAAATTCTGCTTATAGTAGAATCTTTTTCAAAGCTATTGTCTAATATAGCGATGAAGCATCTTCCCAGAGGTGACATTCTGAACAGAAAGTGCAGCCAGGTAAGAAAGATTGGAAAAAACCACTGCAAATAGATGGATATGATCAAAATAGATCATATTATTCCCTGTGCATTTAAATGAACTTAAGTTAAAATAAAATTAAATTAGCTAGCTGCGTGTATTATTTTTCAAGGCCAGTATCAACTGAGATCCTTGCTACTAAATCATGTGTTATCAGTTTGATGTCACTCTGTAAATTCAGGCCTGCTTTCTGACTGGACAAACTGATTGTGATTGCCAGTCCAGTCCTACAGGAGAAAGGGTTTGAAAGCTACTGCCTGTTTATAGACAGAAACATGGTGTAGGATGGTTTGTCCTCTGGGGAAGGATTTGAAGCTATATTTGAGAAAGGAAAAATTAGTATTAAAATCCTACAATGCTTCTTTTCTGTACTTCAGCAATTTGAAAAAACTAGAACTAGTGCATGAGAGTAAAAAATAATTAGATGCTTCAGTCCTCTGTGTGTTTTGTGGGGGTTTTTTTGTTTGGTTGGTTTTTACTCAAATGAATTTTTGCAAAGTTTTCTATAGTACTGAAAATACTTGCGGCAAATACCAACTTAATTTTTGTCAAGGGGGCATATCTGACACTAAATCCAAGTCAGTGTAAGAAATTCTGACCTTTTTTTGTCTGTTTTTATTTTTTTTGCCTAAAAGATAGTTTATTTGTTCTTAAATATGAGAAATACACATAACTCTATAAGCTCAATTATGTAAATCCATCTTTTCTGGCATACTCATCTTAAACTGCAACTTGAAGATAACTGTATAGATATCTATATATTGTGGTCTAGAAACACTAATAGAGTTCTTATGTACTTCAGGTTTTTTCATCCTTATTTATTATATCTGACATATTTGTTTACTTCTTGGGTATCTTATAAAATTAGTTCCTGCAAAATCCCTGAGAACTATTACTTAAAACCGTGATTTTTATCTGTTGCTTAGAGTCATAAATTCTAGGTCACTGGTTTTGACAGCACTGTTTGTAAAATATCTTGGGTGTTAATGATGCAAACGTTATTTAGAAAGAAATGAGACTATAAGTACTTAAACCCCAACAAAATAAATGCTACACTAATGTTGTAAGAGAAGTGACTGACTTTTGGGAGCAAATAAAAGGAGCTCACAGGAAAGATGTCTAGAGGGCTTATGTTAGCTTTTCCTTAGCAACACAAAGAGGTTATTACCTATTTTTTTCAGTAGAAAATCACAATGAGTTAGAAAGATTATTGACTGCTGGGAAATGGCCTTTACCTGCAATTCACAACCCTAGCTGCTTGAAAGCTTTGCACTTAACTTTGAGCAAGGTCAAAGAACAGAAATTTGCCCTCACTGCTCTATCATGCGATGAGTCCACCTGCCTAAATTAATTATTCATGAGTTAAGCAGAATTAGATTGAGAGCCGAATCTTGAGAAACTATATTTAGAGAAGTGTACCCAGTCAAGAAGAATGACTCCAGTGAACCAAATAAGGCTCATCCTCCTAGCTGAAAAGAGTACTCAATAGTTCTGTGATGGGACACAGTCACAGTAACTTAATGTAAAGTTCTCAGCTACCACATAGTGCTGGTGTAGCCAACTCAAAGCGAGTCTTTCAGAAGGGGATATGTCTGAAAGTCAGTGCAAGTAGGTCTGAAAGCAGAAATGGTTATTTGGGTAAATGTATGCAATATCTCAAAGTAGATTATTTTAGAGATCTCTCTGCACTGTAATACTAGCCTTCAAGCAATTTGGAGGATGCCATTAGAAACCACAAAATGCAAGTGAAGTGGTGCCCAGTAACAGGACCAGAGGCAATCGGCATAAACTGAAACAGAGGAGAGGCTCCATCTGAACATCAGGAAACACTTTATCTCTGTGAGTGTGACCAAACACTGGCACAGGTTGCCCAGAGAGGTTGTAGAGTCTCCCTTGTTGGAGATATTAAAAAGCTGTCTGGATGTGCTCCTGGGCAACCAGCTCTAGGTGGCCCTGCTTGAGCAGAGGGGTTGGATTAGATGAATTCCTGAGATCCCTTCCAACCTCAACCATTCTGTGATTGTGTGGCTGCATGTGGTCTCATCTCCTTTCTGAAAGAGATGGTAATGTAGCCTGAATTTTTTAATCTTAGTCTGTAAGTTGAAACAAACTTTCCATTGGAAAGGCTTTGCTCAGATGCTGCAGCTCTGGGTTCAAAAACATTAAAAAGAAATTGCATTGTAATATTAATTGGAAAGATCACCTTAACAAATAGGATATGTTATTTTGTATGGACACAACACATTTTATGGTTGACAAAAGGAAGGTGCAAAGAGGAGGACTAAAAGGAAAAAGAAACAAATTTTTTTGCAATGGCTGAAAGACAGTGAAGAAAAAGAATTCATGTCTGGGACTGAAACAACACTGAAACTGGCACTAAGTGGTTCATTTTCAACCACAAAAGATGGTAAAAAAAAGATAACTACAGTGGGGACAAACATTACCCTTGTAGGGTGTTATAAGTTCTTGTAAAGCTGTTAGCTACTGTGTGAATGAGGATAGATGGATAATAACACTTGGGACTGGAACTACACTGAAAGTAAATCCTGGTAAGAACAGAAGATAGAGGGACAGAGATGGATGTGAAAGGCCATTCTAACAGTTAAAAAGTGAGGTCTTGAAAAGAATGAGACTGGGGGTTACAAGGTCTTTCCCTCAGCAATATCTTACCTATTTTAGAATAGATCAAGCTCCTTGGGTCAACACCTAATAGAGACAATATGTTACTGACAACAGTATGAAGGCTGTGCACTTACTTTACACAACACCTGGCTTTAAGAGCATGCTCAATTACTGTAATTAAACCCTGTAAGGGCATGATTCTTTAGAACCAGTGCAGATTTGCTTCAGCTTCTCTGTTCTACAGATAAAGAAAAAAGCTGTAGAAAGGAACCATAACAAGATTTTGTAACCGTTTCCTTTCACTTCTATGACCTTGTCTAGTGTGTAGGAGAGCTGAATTCCCCATTCAGGGATGGGACAGGTTTGAGTAAATCCTGCTGTTTACCTAGGGTCAGCTGTTCCGAATTCATGATGCAGGGGGGAAACCCCATTGTAATGGGGGTCGTACAACTGTCCATATAGCAGGAGTGGACCTGTGATAAATGACTGCATCTGTGTCTGCAGAAAAGGGGTTTCGTTCTATAGGGTGGAGAGGCCATGGGCAGAATCTGGCTTGGAGATTAACCAGTCTTGAACCTAAGCCGTTTAATTAGAATTATTATTAAAACACAGCTGTATAGGAAAGAAAAAAAGCGTACACCAAATGTTGGTCAGAGTGTAATGTTTTCAAGATATTAAGCTGAAGTACTTACTGTAGGATTGCAGTAAGCCTCTGGTGGTTCTGAAGATGCTTTAGCAAAGTTGATGAGGTTTGGAAATAGATTTATAGTATCCCACAACTAACAAAAGAGAATTTTAAACCACTTCCTGGAGCCTTCTTTAGTATTGAACAGTTAAAATAATGTATCAGGTGCAAACTGGCTGGTAAATATTCTCATGGTGGCATAGCATTGAACAGTTCATATCAAGACACATATTTGGAAGTGGATATATTTGCATGTGCTTTCAAGTAAGTTCAAATGGGAGAAAACATCTCTACGAAATCTATTGGTTTACGGCTAAACTAGACAAACAGGATCAATTCAGTACTTCTCAGTAATTCAGCAGCTCTGATCCGTATCCTGTTAATTCAAAGTGAACACTTAAAGCTGCTTTTAACATCCTTTAGTGTTTTAATTCTCAACATCACTATAGCAGATCATACAGCTCTGTAGGGTGCCCATCATAGCAGAAAATTGTGTGGTTTTGTAGTTTTAGAGTGAAAGTCTAATAGAGAATTCTGAGAAAGTAAGTGATGGGGGCAGAAGCATTTAGTTGTCTCAAAGAACTTTTCTAGATTGAGTTCTTGGAAGTAATACTCTGAATTTGCCTTAAAGAACAGAGCATGTTTTGCACCAGGCTGAAACATGTAATTATCCATGCTTAAGTTGTGAGAAACCAGCAAGTTTAAGGGTCAGGTTTTTGTAAATCTTCTTAGGTTTTTGTAAAGTTTCTTACAGTTGTGATATGTTGGTTTTGAGAAAATAATCTTTGGTCACGGAACAGCTTAACAGTAAATTCAAGTAATTCTGAAGAACCTGATCATTCCAGAGTAACTACTGAGCAGCAGTACAATGTTGCCTGTAATTGGGTGGCTTCCACAGGTTTTATATCTGAGTTCTGAGTGGCATTTTGAGGTGGTTTGGTAATAACTTCCATTGCAGTGGGAGTGCTGGAAGTGGCAATGCACTTAGCTTTGGGACAAGCACTCTTCTGAAGGTAAATCCAAGTGAGTATAATGGAAGAAGAAGAAGAAAAACCCCACATGTTAGAATAAAGAATTATCTGAATATATTCCACTATTATGTTTGCATGCAAGTTTTCAGGCTTACTGATGTGTAGGTAGTCATGTGCAGACAAGAAAGAGATAATACTGAATTGTGGGGCTGCAATGCCAGTTTCTAGGAATCTCTGTGTATCTGTTGGAATGAAAATAGAGGCAGAAAGTGGGACTGAGTTGCTCTGTAGAGTGTCTGTCTATAATTTTAGTTATAAAGGAAGATTATGGAAGTGTTTGTGATTTTTTTTTTCCTCCCCAAAACTGGGGATGTGAGAACAGAGGCGAATTCATATCTTAGAAAGGAATAAATCCTTAAGGCTTGGTCATCATTTTGGTGCTGTTCAGGGGCTGAGGGGCATTAGAAAAAAACAAACAAAAAACCAGCCCAAGTGAAGAAATATCATTGTTGTGTTTAGACTCACTGGATGAGGAGTTTAGTTTTGATGTGAGGTGCCTCAAAGTTGCAGGCTGGTGTAAGCTGGGACAAGATAAGCACTAACTGAGGTGGATGAAGTACTACAGAAAAATTTCCACTCCTGTCTTGCTGTTTTTTATACATCTTCATGGTTACAGTTAATTATTCTGACTTCTACAGTTGCTGTTATCATAGAAGGATGTAACTACAGCCTCCTCTGTGATAGATATGAGCTGGGCTGGTGAGATAGGATCCCACAGCAGTGGGATTCACAGTAGTGAATTGTCATGAGAATTTTTACTAGGGTTTTGATATAGGAAGCCTGAGAAAAAACACCCCAGGAGATCTATGCATACACATCAAAGTTAAAAAACTCCTTTGAGTCAAAAGCTACTGCCAGCATTTTTGGTAAAGCTCTTTGTCACAGTGAAACTCCACAGGTCCCTATGAAAAACTGGCTTTTGGAAGGGGGACAAGGCTGGCTGTTCATCCAAGTAAGTGCCAGAAATAAACATCTCAAAAACTGAGCTTGATGATGCTATGATGAGCTTTGGCATTTAGGGATTTAAAGTAATTTCTTCCCCTAATGATAAACTTTCCAACTATCTGTGTTTCCGCAGTTAGTGGATGGGTCACATTTCAGATAAAGAATAAGCGAATGTTCATCTTGAAATTGTCAGACTTGTGAATCCAGGTTTATGCCCTTTAATACAAAGCATTCAAGGTCAAATCTGCTAGCCCAAGGTGATTTGCTTCTATCTTCATCACTGTTTTTTGAGGTGGTTTTTCAGAGTTAATATCTTCAAGATGAGAACTGTGCTTGAAAAATGCCTGCGTTTTCTCTGCTGATTATAGAAGGACACTAGGACATCTGTACTAAGTTTAGATAACTCACATCTAGGAGTGTAGGATATGTTTCTGGTCTGTCTCAAGACATCTAATTTCCTTGAACATGTAGTCCAGAGTGTCAGTTTGGTTTTTTTTTTTCCTAGTTTTACAGTTAGAAATTGAAAGACCATTTAATAAGTAGGGAGAAAGTCTGTCATGGATCAAAACTTTCCATGGCCATGATTTTGTAAAGCTCTGCTGTGGTGTAACTTTGGAGGTGGCAATGAAGAGCTTAAATCTGGAAGAGGAATGCACCTAAAAGTAAAGCCATGTAAGCCTAAAATAAATGTGAAAGGCTTTAGAAAGCAAGTGCCTGTGTTTCTGAGGATTGCATGCATACAGATGTGGGCCATAGATGTCCAATACTAGTTCCCCATAGAGTTTAACTGATGATTTGGGTCATTGTCTTGTTCTGAGTTTCCAGAATGGAAATGGGGAATGACATGTGAGTACTTACATTTCAATATTCTAAGACATTTGCCTTTTAATTTACATATAACTTAGGTTTTAAAAGCACTGGAATATCAAATGTTGTTAAGAATTTATGAATGTCCTTGCCTGGGGCCCCTTATCAATGAAATCTATTGATGAAAAATATTTTTGAGTGTCTTTAGCTTCCAACATTTATTTATCTCAGTGTTTTGGCAACCAGCTTTTTTAGTGTTCAGAAAATATCAGTATGCATGGATTTTTGTTCCAAGGCAGACAATTAGATCTTCGATAGGAGCAGGTAAGAACTTAGTGTTTTCTAGAAGTACCTACTTGCCTTTATTCCCAGATGACTTACAAAAGTCAGACCAAAACAAGCAGGTTTCATCTAACTTATAGTATGTCAATACTTTGGATGAGATTAATCCTGCCTGTGTGATTGGATATGACACAATCCTTAAACATAAGTAGAGGCAATTTACTGCAGCATGTTTTGGCAATGTTCACAGGGAGCAACTACCTCTGGATTTTAAGCCAGAGCTGATCATATGTTTGCCAGCAAATGAAGTACTAGTAGAAACTAAGTTCATTAAAGCTTTAGTTACTGCATATACCATTGTTCTGAGTTCTCCCTGCAACTGGTAATTCACCTTCAGGAATGGAAATAAACTGATGGTAAAAACAGGTATTTTTTTCCCAGTGAAGAATTGCCTTGTAAATGTTTTTATGGTTGAAAGCAGATGTATAGATAAGATGGAGTGATAATTAGTCCTTGGTGAAAGAAACCAGTTTCCAATTTAAAGTGGAAAGGAAAGAAAGAGACACATAGAATTATATATAACAGGTTGCGGGTAATGTCTTTAGTTAAGCCATGAGTCTCATTCAGTAATAAACTACAGATACCATAATTTAATACTCCCAATTGCATTTAGTTAACTTCTCTTCTAGGAGAGGAGTTAAGAAGGCAAATATATTTCTCTGGATGGTTTTTGCAAAGCACTTCCTGGCTGTGTGAATACAGGAAACTTTGGGAAATTAATATTTGGACAAGGAACAAGAATTGTTGTAGTACCAAGTAAGTGAGAAGTGAATAATATCATATATAAACACTAACAGGTTAACTTCCATTTCCAAGGTTCAGTTTCACATATCAACCTAATTTTGCCAATTACACCTCCATGTGCTTTTGTTTAAGCATTTAATTTGTTTGAAAGTTTAGGAAATCTTGTTTCTGTTCTGGTGAGTATCCATAAGACTGAAAAACTTTTCAATATTGCTTATTTCAATATTTCTTATGCTAACCCCATGGCCTTCCCAAATGTGCTCTGTTACAAGGGCGATGTTGTGGAATGCTTCAGACAAATCTTTTTTATTCTTTTAAAATTAATATGTTGGCACAATAATGGTTGCAGAGAAATGTTGCAATGCTACATACTGTCCTCTTTTTGTATCCATGCTTCATCTGAAACATCTTAAATGTAAAAAATAGTGAAATGTAAAACTTGTTTGCTTTTACAGACCCAAAATATATGCTGATATGGACAGTAAAGTATTAATTGATGCCATTTGTGATAAGATTTGGTTTAGCAAAATTTTAACCAACAAAAGTATATTTCTGTGGATACAGTCATCAGCACAGCAAGACATTTTGCTTCATACTGGATCCTAAAGATTTTGGAAAGGTGATATTTAACTCTATCATTCAGCGGTGATTGGGAATCTGTTAAATTCTTCCTGTAATGGTTTACATAAAGCGCCTTGTCACAGTGTGATCAGTGGTTATGGAAAGTTCACTTTTGGTGGAGGAACTCACCTGTTTGTGCTTCCAAGTAAGTCTTCCAGTAAAAATAATGATCTCAGACCATAGTGTTTCAGCACATCCCAGATCCAGTGAGAGTCCATTCAGTGCGACTCCTGTGTCCTCAGCAGAGCTGGATGCAGAAATGTTCTTGTGCTTTGGTCATAAATACCTTCTCCCAGAGTGTGTGCACACTCATCAGATGAATTGAAATTCATCCTAGAAGTGTGCAGCAGTATAAATCAGACAGGCTAATTTCAAGTTTCTGTTAAATTCTGTTCTGCCCTTGCAATTTCATTGAGGTATTTTCTATAAAGGAGTTTGTATTCAAGCCCTTCAGTGCCAGGTTTTAATTTCCAAGCTAATATCTGATAAAATGCATAGACTTTTTCAGGGGCTATGAGACAAGTAGCTACTTATTTCCTACCTATATTGAGATTTTAGCAATGCTGGTTCAAAACTGCTGCATTGTCCATGCAAGCTAAGCAATGAAGAAATAATTGAAAGTTTAATGGATAGGCTTAGATATCTGAGCTACTTAAAATGTTATCTTGTTCTACTAGGTTGATTGACTTCATTGTCTATTGAATACCCATTATATAGTGGTCATTTGTGTTGCTGTTGAGAGTCAGATATACCTGAGAAACAGAAATCAGTAAAGTAAAATTAAGTTTCTTTTCACTTAGTAGAAAGAACTCAGAAAAATCTTTTGTTAATAGGAAAGAAATTTCCAGTTTGCACTTTTAGTTTAAGGTAAATATCTGAGGAGAAAAAGAAGAAAAGCAGTCCAGACAGCATTTCCTGTAAAATATTTATCTATATGTGACTGAGGGGTTTTTTTTTCCATTTTGTACTATGAAAGGCACAGATTTTTCTTTATAGTCAGGTCCTGGGACTCACTAGGATGCTTTTAGCCAAGAAATTCTTAAGTTCAAACTTCAGAGTTAATTTTTGTAGAAGACTTTCAGGCAGTGCAACTGTAGGAGGAAGAAAACAGATATTCGGACAGGGGACACGGTTAGTTGTGACACCAAGTAAGTGTAGTCTGGTTAATGACATGCAGCTTTTTTACCTGTTTCTCTTTATACTCTTCAAGATGTGCAGATATATCTGGCTCTGAAGACAAAGAAAAAGTGTAGGAGGAGAGAAGTTGAAAGCTGAATGCAAATCATAAGACAAATACTCAGTGGTATTAAGCAGTTTGTTCTAATGAGTGTATGTTTTCACATGAAAAATAACAGTTCCTAAGGTATTCTTCTGGAAGCTGGTTAAAGGACCAGGGGCCTAGATTCAACAGGGTAAGGTGATCAAATTTACTGAAGGACGTGAAAATACAGTTTACAGGGCCAGTTTCACTTGTTCTGAATTAAAGCAAAAAATAGCTGAAGTTTTCCAAAGTTATTTTGGAAATGTACCCAACTCAAGTTATCGGTCCATAATGCCAATCTGTAGAGTGTCATTCTTTTTCCTTTGTGACAATCTCAAATACTGCAGGAATCTTACACTCAGTTTTCTTGCTTGTGTTATGTAGGGGTCAGGCTAAATAAACCTAGTAAGTCTTGATTCTCGATTTGTGATCGAAATGGTATTTCTGTCAGATTTCTCCCTAGATTCATAGCTGAGAAATTGTGGTTCTGCTGAATCCTGTGACAAGCATTTCTCTTTTCCAAAGGGCAGAAAGTACTGGGGGTGTGTGGGGAGGGGAATAGGATGCTGGTAATGAAATGTGATATGTAGAAAATGACAGGAGGAAACCCAAGATTTTCTTAGTAAGTGGACACCACAATGTGTAGGTTAATTCAGCTACAGACTTGACTTGATCCAGATCCTATTCAAAATGCACTGAGTGATTTATGCCCTGACGAGGTGCAAAAAGGAGGACTGCATGGGATTGCGTTCATGACATCTTCATTACTGCATTTCTAAAAACCTTACATAAACAAATCATCCACTTAAATATACGTGGACCGCACAGTATGTGCAATAAACAGCTGAAATATGCATATCCATCACAGAAATTCATTAGGAGTATGGTTAATTATTTGACTGCAAGGGCAAGTTCTCTTTTTCTCTCTCCCTTATATTTTAGTCTGCATTTAAGATCTGAACTCTTAGTGAGGAACAAAGAACATAGGCTTGTAGTTAGGGTGCAAAAATTTTCCTGTCCAGGTATCTTACAGAATGGAAACATTTTAATGAGATTTCAAATATATGCCTGGATTTTCTTTGCCTGGTTGACTAAGTCTGGGATGGCGTCATCTTGGTTCATTCCTGTCCAGAAATCATCACAGATCAGGTGTTTCCCTGTTTTGTGTACAACTGCAGAGCAGGAAAGGTTTTTACAAAGGAATTAAATGATGTGTAAATTCTGAAACCAGTTATAATAAGGTGCAGTTTGGCAAAGGAACAAGGCTCAGCGTTAAACCAAGTAAGTGCATGATCTGAACAAAAGTATTTTGAGAAGTATTGGAGAACCTGATGCTTTGAATTGGTAGTGCATAATTATCCCGGGAAGGGAATCTCCTTCCGTATCTACTGCTTCTAGGGCTGAAATGAACATGTGGCTGGAACATTTAGTGTAAAGACAGCAGCAAGAAAAAGTCGGGGGGGGCGGGTGTAAGGTCTGATAGTAATAGCATACGGAGAGAAGCTGTTATGTGAGAGGAGTCCTTCTTACAGTAATTACAGTGAAAAGTTCCTACTCACACAAAGGAAGTAAGGACGAGATTCCCAGCAAAATGAAATCAGTTTAAATCAGCATGGAGTGCCAGAGAGCTGTGACAAATCTTTCCCCAAATTACAGAATTGTCTCATTTCTCAAGCTGCTTCAGCTTCATGGCGTTCCTTGGTAGAAAGACATTGCAGACAGTATAAAAGAATGGATTTTCCTTGTGCTTTTCACATTTAACCCTTTTGAAGAGTACCATAAGCGCTACCCATGTGTGGAATTACATGAGCAAGAAGCAGAGAGAGGAGAAGATGGCTCTTCAGAGATTCAGGAAGTCTCTGCCCTATTAAAAAAAAGTGGTTTAATATACATTAACAGAGAGGGAAGAGCCTGCGGAAGTTCTGTTCCTGTGAAATACTGGACCAGGTGTCCTAGCCAGACATTCTGACTGCTCAGTTACATCTTCCCCTGCAAAACTGTTGAGGACAGGGGAGTGAAGTTCTTCGGGTAATGTTTCTCTCTCTTTGCCAAGGCACAGCTTTGAAAAAAAATAATAACTGTATGATTTCTGTAGAGAGGGTCTTAGTTTATTCCTGGCTATGCCAAAGCATCTCATGTTCAGGGCACTTCATTTCTTGACCTGTAAAAAGTATTGACATGAAACCTGTTAGGAGATAGAGAAGACAACCCAGCCTTCATTTTGTGGGGCTATCTAACAGGCATTTTGCAGATAGAGTTTTATTTTGATGAAGAGAGTCCCCTGCCATGGAAACTGAAATGTGCAGAAGAGCATGGGGGTTTTTGTAAGGGAGCTTTTAACAGTGTGTATTCAGGAAATGCAGCCAGAGTCATCTTCGGAAGAGGAACCAGGCTGCTGATAAAGCCCAGTAGGTATCTCTTCACCAATAAGGTTAGGAAAGACAGAATACTTTAGGTCTTTTGTCAGATCTTCCTTAAAATACAGAGGGAAGAGCTTCTTTAAAATAGGAAGGAAAGAGGGCATGGGGATGAAGAGCACATTTGCTTGTAACTTCTTTGTCATGTTCATGTGAGTGGAACAGATCAGGAATTGCTACTGTTCTGCTAAATTCAGTGAATGACTTTTGTGTTGTGCAAACACCACATTAGTCAGGATGAACCCTACAGGGGAATATATTTGAGATTAGTGTTCATGAATAACCTTTGCTTGCTCAAAAGATTAGGTGAAACTAGCTTCTGGGACTTAGGGTTGGATTCCTTACTGGGTTCATTGCCAACTGAATAAACAAGAAAAAATAGGACTTTGAATTGGTTTTATCTGGGAGTTTCCTTCTGTTTATTTTTTCTTGGCTTCTTTCTCTTATGGGTCTGGACCCTTGCTTAGCTTCTGAGATTGACTAGCTGGCTGATCTGTCTAATCTCCTTCTATAGACCATGAGAAATCTTAGAAACAGCTATGTTAGTTGTTTAAAAAAATGTTGGAAATTTTGTCCCACTTTGATATGTCTAACAGTATATTCTGGCTTTTAAAGACTGAGGCTTCTCTCCTTACAATTTTTGTATAGAGGCTTATTACTGTGTCTGAGTCTTCCTGGAAACTCACCTTTGGGAGAAGCACAAAACTGATTATGAAATCAGGTACATCTTAAAACAAATATAAATTATGCAAAGCTGAGATTCTCCTGTCCTAACTATGGCAAAAATTGTTCTACTTAAAAACTGTCCAATAAGCTTCAATTGCATTATGCTAACAGGGTAATGGGCTTGATTTTCTACTTCACACATTTCAGAATTGTTTCTATCTGCATTTCTATGGAGAGATCAGAGGCATGCAACTAGAAAGACATCCTAATTTGGAGTCAAAGGTATGTGACAAGGGTGACATCTGTTTCCCCCCTTGATGTCTTTTCAAAAAGGCATATACTTGTCTGGACCAAAGGTTGTGTGTGGTTTTTGTTAGTGGATGTTTCACTGTGTGAATTCAGCAACCAACTGGAAAGTCACCTTTGGAAGTGGGACAAAACTGATAGTGAAACCAGGTAGGTAGAAAAGTGAGAAACCCTGAAGGAGTAAGGATAGGAAAGCCTAACTCTCCTTTCTGTGAAACAGCCATTAAAATTCCATCATTCTTTCCTTCTGTGGACAATTGAAGGTCAAGGTTGACCTTGCATTAGGGAAAAAAATCATTATAAAGCTAAATATCTGTTTGGAGGACTGGACTCTCCTGTATGCGTCATTGAGAACTAAATGCTTTATTCCATTTGTGAATGTTCAAAATTAGTTTAATGCAGATTCTGGAGCAATGACTATATTAATAATTTTCTGGGCAGCTTCTATTGATGTTAATTGTCCTCACGAGAGGACAGAGAGAGAGCATCCGTCCCAATAGACTGTGTGCTGGGTGTTTCTTTTTCTCCAAAAAGAATAAGCAAATCACTCAGTGCTTTCTACACCTGGAGAGAGGAGTTTTACCCAAATATTCCTTTTCTTCACTACTACATGTTCCCAGAAATCTCCCAGACCTGCAGGGACACTCACTGTCCTTTTATTTCCATTGCCCAGAATCTTGTCCTCATTAATTCTCAGAAGCTGCAATTCTTGTCTCTGCTGGGAAAACTGTCTTACCTTTTGCTCTGCTGCTCCTGCTTCTGGCTGCAGTCAGGTTTCCATCCAGGTTTTCACTCCTTGACAAAAAAAGCTGGGCTGTCTTGGAAAGAGGTCTGAACAAGCAGGGCATTGTTTGTTTGGGGCATCAAGAAAGGTATTTTGAAGATTTGTGCTATGTGCAGGAAGGTCCAGTGGAAGATCTCAGACTTTAATGGTGATCTAATGCTGAAAGAGGAATTTTACTGTTAATTCTTGTAGCCTTTCCTCACATGAATGAAGGACAAAACATGCAGTCAGTGGTCATCTCTGTCAAAACTGAAAGAGACCATCAAGTAAGAAAATCTTTAAAGGAAATCTAAGTTAAAGTTGCCAAAGAATTTACTTGGGTAGACTAAGTTAAAAGAAATGCCAAGGAGGCACTAATAAACAACTGGCGGAGAAAAAAGGTTTTTGTTTTGAAGACAAATACTGTGTGAATAGCTATGGAAACAAATTCACTTCCTTTGGAAGTGGAGTGCAACTAAGGGTAAAACCAAGTAAGTTTTAAACCATTTTCTATTCAATATTGTATAAAAAAAGAAAGACATGTATGAGCTGAACAAAGGTCTACGAAGGTATGCCCTCAATTATTCAACTCTGTCAGTAATCTACTCCTTCCTTTCACATAAGCAGTGTGGGGTCCTGAACCCATTTGCTCAGGGACGGACATATTGTGCCGTGGCCAAGCGAGTACAGGTTGCCTTTCGCTCTAAGGATGTGCATGAGCTTGTGTTCTTGTTGAGGTGAAAACCAATGTGTGAACTATGGCAAGCTTACACTAGGCAAAGGGACACAATGTCAGGTTTTGCCTAATAAGTGCTGCCACTTTCTTGTAGTCTCCTTCCATGTGGGGCAAAGTTACTCACTGCCCAGCGAGCCTTCCAGCATCTCTCTTCTTGGGACTGTGGCTCTTCAGCTATGGTGTTGCATGCCACCTCCTTTCCTCCAGGACAGGCTTTGGATCAGGGCAGAGGCAGCAGTCATCCCAAATGGGGACTGTATTCATAGGTCCAATGGTGCTCTGGATCCCATACACAGATCGCGGAGGGGTCTTCTTGTCAGGATGTAGCTGACTATGAGTGACATTCAGCACTGTCTAGTCGGGCTGTGGATACCCAGCTTTGCCAAGTGGTTGGGAAGGTTTTTGCTGAGAGAGGAAATGCTGTGTGACCTCAGGAGCTGGTGCATATAAACCCAATTTTGGCTCCGGAACAAGACTCTTTGTTAGACCATGTAAGTCTAACACTGCTCCTATGCTTTCTGTTTTGTTCGAGGCATTTCTTGGGGTGTTTGAGAGCAGCAGCGTGGCTGGGTGTTTGATCATTTATGTGTGACCGTATCTAGCAATGGACTTTGCTTTAAGGGAATGGGTCTGTTTGGTCCAAAACAACCCTTCTTGCTCGCTCAGTTTGCCTGGGATGGAGGAAGTGGTCACACGCCTGCTCCCAAATGTCCCAGCTGCCCCGTGGGGAGGCTGTCCTGTGCCACTGCATCCTAGGGGGGTTTGTGCTGCACTGGGAAGCACAGTCACCCTTCTGCTGCCCCTCCTAGGCTAGGCATGGCTGGGCAAAGATGTGGGGAGAGGTGCTGCTTCTGAAGTGCCTTGCTGGACTTTTTGTTATGGAAGGAAATGCTGTGTGACATTGGCTCCACCTATGGCAAGCTGACCTTTGGCTCAGGGACCAGACTGTCCGTCCAACCCAGTGAGTGTGCAGCTTTCCTGTGTGTCCTCTGTCAAAAATCCTTGAGGTTAAATTGGAGTGGGTAGCTGATGACTGTGTCTAGCACAGCCCCGGGTGGTTGTCCTTTGCTCTGCTGAAGAAAGGCCAAATTAATAATGCTTTTGTTTGCACCAGAATCCTAGTTGTCATCCCTCCTGTAGATGAGATTCCCAAGAGAGTTCTTATCAAGGCTACAGTCATACTTGGCTTCAAATACCTGGTGTTGATGGGAAGGAGCTGATCTCCTGGAGATTAGTTGTAGAGCAACTGGCATGAGAGCTGATGGTTTTTGCTGGAGGGTGAAGGACTGTGTGAACACAGGGAACTACAAACTGACACTGGGGACAGGGACACGCCTGGTTGTAAAGCCCAGTGAGTACAACTGCTGCCCACCTGGGGGTATTTCTTGTGCTCTGTTATACAAATCCTCCCTTTCCAGCTCCCTGACCACTTACCTTCCTCTGATCAGAGCAGGCATTCCCTGGATGTGAACAGGGTCTCCTGAGCTGGGCTCTTCTTTTCCAACCTACTCTCCCCTTCCTCAGCAAATGGATCTAGGGTTGTTGTAGAAGAAATGCGCACCACTTGAGAGGTGCTGCTTCTGAAGTGCCTTGCTGGACTTTTTGTTATGGAAGGAAATGCTGTGTGATTATAGCTACAGCTACAGCAAGCTGACCTTTGGCTCGGGGACCAGACTGTCCGTCCGACCCAGTGAGTGTGCAGCTTTCCTGTGTGTCCTCTGTCAAAAATCCTTGAGTGTCCACTGTCATGCCTTGTAGATACTTTTGTTGTATTTGGGTCACGTTACAGATGGGAATGAGAACATAGGTGCTCATTTGTCTAATGTAGACCATGTAAACCATCAGGGGAGTTTCTGAGATGGTGGACATGCAGAAACCCTCCGACTTGGAAGAGCACCTTCACCTGAAACACAGTTTCAGGAACAGATTTCTCCATGTTCTGGGTAGCAGCACTGCCTTGGAGCCTGTTGCATCAGAGCGATTTGCATAGCTTTTTGTAGAAGGTCATTTGCAGGGCTAACAGGGACTTTTTTTACTTGTCTGTGTCAGAATGGGTAAGGTCAGAGAAAGTCACTTTTGGAAAGGGAATGGTACTTCCAGTTGTAGCCTGTAAGCAGCCAACTACACTGGAAACTGGAATTGCTTCATTTTTCTCTTCTTCCTTATTGTGTAGTGGTGACAATTTGGGGAACTAAACAGTGAAACAGAGGCATTCCTTGTCTTCTTCCAGATATCTCCATGTCAAGGCTCCAGTTATTCCTGTCTTTAAACAATTGCTTGTACGGCATTGAGGTGGTCCCTGACAGGTCATCTCACAGCAGCCTTTGAAACCCACAGACGACCAAACCTCATGAATTTCCATGGGTTCCCTGCACCTAAGCAGGCTTTTTGGATGCATGGTCACCCTGATTCTAGGCAAGTGGTACCATGGGTGGGAGTTGTCACGTATGGGTCTTAAAAATTAGGAAAGGCAAAGGGAAACACTTTTCTGACATGTGCAAGGGAGCTAGGGAATAGATTTTGCATTGTTCCAGGTATACGAGACTGGACTTGAGCCTGTTGTGTCAGGGAGCTTTGCTGTGGCCTGAATGCAGGCGCTTTGTGTTTGAGACCATGTGCAGGGCTGACAGAGACATTTTTTGTAATGAAATGTGTCGGAGTGTGAATGTTGTAGACAAAGTCACTTTTGGAAAGGGAACGGTGCTTTCAGTCATACCAGGTAAGGAGCACCTTGTCCTGGAAACTGGAATGGCTTCATTTTTGCCTTGCTCTTCGTTGTTTTGAGGGAAACAATTTGGGGAACTGAACTGTGCAGTTTTCCAAGTGACCCTAGGACTTGGTTTTCCTGCATGTCCCATTGCCTTGTGCTCCAGTGCGGTCTGTTACAGCGTCGAAGTTTCTTTACGTGCCTGTTCCCATTCCTCCCTTCTACCTGCGCATATAATGGATGTGTGCGTCATAAAGAACTGATACTCCAGAGAGATTTGGCAACCTGGCCCCGTCCATACTGAACTTGTTCCAATGGTCCTTTGGCTCTGCTATGTCACTGCGTCCCAGCGGGGTTTGTGTTGCAGCGGGAAGCAGTGTGTGAGCAATGCTGCTTACCACAAAGGCACCTTTGGGAGTGGGACAAGGCTCCGTGTGGTGCCCGGTAAGTGCTTGCTCACTGAGGCAGGAGTGCCTGAGGCTTTTCGAGCTCGCTGAGCTCCAGGGAACATGCACCATCAGAAGGGTTTTGTCTCACCTTGGTAGAGTTTTCCCACTCTAACGCAGCCGAGGGGACAGTGTGGAGGCACTGTGGGGACAGGAGGAGGAGGTTTGAGGGGTGCCCCTTAGTTCTGGCCCCAGCCCTAAACTCACCCCACACAGTGGCTTGCTGGGCTTTTTGTTATGGAGGGAAATGCTGTGAGATTATGATACTGACTACAACAAGGTGACTTTTGGCTCAGGGACCAGACTGTCCATCCAAGCCAGTGAGTGTGCAGCTTTCCTGTGTGTCCTTTGTCAAAAATCCTTGAGTGTCCACTGGAGCACCCTGTAGAGGTTCTTGTTTTGCCTGGATCGCGTTACAAAGGGGAAGGAGAACATAGGTGCTATTTCAAGATACTCTTGTGCCTCGAACCTTTTCCAGGTGTTGGACTTCTGCTATTTATGTAGAGAAACATTCTATGGACATGGTGCTCCAGGCTACTGTTAGTCTGGCAGTGAGCAGGAACCGAGGCGTGGTTTAGGACAGATGGACTGATTGACCAGCTTGTGCTCCGTACCTATGTAGGGTAGTGGAAGGCCACTGGGCATGCATAAATGGGGTTCTGTTCTGTTCCTTAACTTGAGACTTTCGGGTAACTTGGGCAAGGCTCAGATCGTGCTCGGTGCAAATGTTTCCTGATAGTCATGTCAAATAGCTCTAGGTACGTAGGTTGTTTTTCTGAGCATAACCAGAAAGAGAAAAGCTGCAGATGGTTATTGTAGTAACTTTCAGCCTGGCTAAGGTGTGGACATTGAAAGGAGGAACCTGAAGAGGCTGAGCAGACAGCCAGAAGTGGAAGGACCCTCCAAAAAGCCAAGCAAGTGAAATTGCCCACCACTGACCTGCTCTGCGGAAATGCAGCAGGTTTTCACTTTAGTGTGAGCATCCCGCTTGCCCAGGGTGTAGGTGAAGAGGCTGCCAGTACAGCCCAACTGGTGGAGGTGTCGCCAGCTGGGAGCTAACCCTCCGGGTTTCTGCAAAGTGCTCTGCTGTTGTGACAACAGCCTCAAGTTCACCTTTGGCTCAGGGACTAAAGTCACCGTCTGGCCACGTAAGTGGGTTAATGCCTGAGTGTTGCAATATCCCTGACAATTACGTCTTAAGGCTATGCTGTGACTCGGCAAGAAAAGCAATTGGCTAGCTGAAAGGCATAGTACTGATTTAAATACTGCAATACTTCTTGCATTGTAAAAAAAACCACCCGTAGATGGAAATCTGGACCGATAGGAAGGTGGGCTTCATCAGTTACTCTGACCTTAGACCATGTTCATGTTGTTGTTCCCATCCCTTTTTGCCATTCCAGCACAACAAGGCTTTGGGATCATGTCTGCAAACGTCTTTGCAGGACCTGTTGCACCAGACCTAACTGTAAATTCAATAGACTCTTTTTTCTTCTAACGAGGGTCTTAAACAGCTTCATTACTAAGGGTCCATTTGCATCGTTCAACAAGTGCAGTACCGAATCTCCATAACCACCCCTACACATTGGGGTATACTCTTAGACAGCAACGTGAGCTTTTCTGAAGTTTAGCATTCATGGGATCAGAAAATCATGGAGATTGTAAGTACTCAGGCCATTGGATGGGAAAATGATGAAGGCGGGGTCTGCGGAACGGGGATTATTCCATTATTTACTGAAAGAGAGTTGCCCCAGGTGAGCCGTCTCTTCCTTGAGTCAAGGTGGACTCAATATAGACAATGCTGTACTCTAGCTTCAAAAATAACAGTTAACATTTGCTAAGAGAGTAGCAAAACAGAGACCAGAAGCAGGCTGTAGCCGAAAAGTAGTAACAGTGATTGCTTGGTTACTGTAGCATCTGCTGGATATTGTAGAACAGGAGAGGTGGTCTGCAGAGCAATGATGTCAATTACACAAGCTGTGGAGCTTTCCTTTGAGAGAATGCTTAAAAACTGGCAACTTCTGTAGGTGCATGCAACTTATTTTCCCACTGTGAGTAGCTTCACGCTTGCAAACTGTCTAAGCAAGCTTTGTGGCGTGGTTTTCCTTCCAGAAGTTTAATGAACTCGTGTTTGGAGTAGGAACTAACCTTCTTATTTCTCCAGGTGTATGAACTTTGCAAGTTAGGCAAATGCCTAACTATAGGCTAGGTACACTCAGGCTTGAAAATAGTCACACACAACTCTGTAGTATATATCTTCCCTTCATCTGGAATAAAATTATGAGTAAGAAAATTGGTCCCTAACTATAAATGAGGGGGGATTTCCTGATAGCTGCTTGGATTTGGAGATATACAATGCCACAACAATGAAGGAAATAAAAAAGATTAATTATTTCCTCCTTTGAAAATTGTGAGCCTATACTCACACCTAGGAAACTTTCCTGAGCATTTGAATCAGAAACCTCAAGTAGAATTTTCACTACCTCAGTAATTAAATCTCAGGTAAATTTTCAGCCAGAATTGTAGACTCTTCAGGAGATTTTTGACTTTCAAAAAGGAAAAAATAGTTAAGAGAAGCAAAAGGCTCTTAGAAGATTGCCAATGCAATTTTTTTTCTCCCCATTGGAAGCGAGTGAAAGGAATTGTAAATACTTCACCTGTGGCTTAGATCTTATCTCCGCTTTCTCAAAAATTAAATCCCATTTTCTCTTTGGGATGGAGAGCAAACTGAATTGCGATCTAGGTTTTGCAGGAAGAAGGGGAGAGAGGTGTCACTGGTGCTTGGATTTTGTTTGCTCATTAACTAATGAATTAACTAACTATGACCTCATTCTCCATTTAATTTACACGCTCTTCAGGGACAGGGGTCTTTTATGGGTCATCTTAAAGGAAGGACACTGGGCTTGACAGAAACCAGGGAGTGAGGTTTTGGTGCACTGTGCCCTGATCTCTGTTTTTGTGTGAACGCATTTTTCCAGCTACGTGTGACTTGATTTACAGAGCTTCCAGCATGCTAAGCCAGTTTTTGTCGTGCAAAACTATCTAGTTCTGCAAACTGGGAGGATGCCTTTGGACATTCCTGGCTAAATTACCCAAGTTTGGCTCCAACGGGTTTCTCTTTGCAGTTTGGTTGTGGGGCTTTTTTTGGTGGGGGGGTTTCTTGTTTTTGTTGTTCCATTTACTAGCTCAGATGCAAACTTCTGTGAATGCATGGCCTGAATTCAATTTCTGGTATTTGAAGTTTCGGCATTATTCTTTTCAGCCCTTCTCACAATAATCATACTGTTCAGGTTCTTCGGCTATCTAGGGCAACTCCGGTTGCATGACACAAGCTCACATTTGGTACTGGCACCCCCCAACCACACTCAGAGTGGAACCCAGCAAGTATTAATTAATACAACATAAAGTACAGCCTGCAAAGGAGGATGGACATTGCAAAGGAACAGAGCAGAAAGGTAACACAGACTGGTCAGACTAAATGATGGCAAGAATGGGCTTTTTCTCCTTCGCACAACAAACCAAGACCAAGGCGTTTTGGCGCACTCGCCTGAAAAGTCCCAGTGCCAGTGAATGACTGGTATTGTCCAAGTGGCCCGAGAAAGTAATCTCTGAGATTTTGTCCTTCCCTCCTCTCTGTGTTGCAGTTCCCAAGGCAGATGCCGTCTCCTGTCCGAGGGGCTCGTCCCTCTCCTCACAAAAGCAGACCAGAGGGGGAGAGAGAGCAGGCTGAGCCTTGGGTTCTTGTTTGGGTGTGTAGCACTGTGTGACCAACAACGCAGCAAAACCCCAGTTTGGGCCAGGGACGAAGCTACACATTCTGCCAAGTAAGCTTTCTTCTCCTGCTTCTCCACTTTTTGCTCTCTCCTCTTGCTGCATTCCCACTTTTAGCCACCTTAAGACCAAAAAGAGAAGTCAGAGGTGCAGCTGGAAGAGATGGAGGATTTGTTTTTTCCTAGCCTTGACATGCCTGGGCAAAGGCTTGGGGAAAGTTTCTGCTTCTGAAGTGGCTTGCTGGACTTTTTGTTATGGGAGGAAATGCTGTGTGATTATGGCACCAGCTACAGCAAAGTGACTTTTGGCTCAGGGACCAGACTCTCCGTCCAACCCAGTGAGTGTGCAGCTTCCCATTGGTCTTCCATATGCCTCTCTTGCAATAGGGTTGTTTCTGTAGTCGTCCTTTTTTTTTTTTTCCTTTGCACACCCGAAATGCCTCCTCTCCCATCACAGGCTCTGAGAATGCCTTCAGTGCAGTCTTTCATGAGGTTGTGGTTGGATGGAGTAAATCTTCAAGCAAAAATTGAACTCTGCGTGATTTTTGAAAAGTGTCCCCCGTGCCTTGCTGGGGAGGTCCTTGTCAGCCACACTAATGGCTTCCTTGCTATGGGGGGATGAGAGCTTTTGTGTAATGGCTTTTGTTGCTGCAAGTGCTGGTGGGAACAGGTACACCCTTGGAGCTGGGACAAAGCTAAGCGTGAAGCCTTGTGAGTACTCTCAAAGGTACTTTTTAGCCCTGCGGGGCAATGCATAAATGTCCAAGGCAATAATGTCAGGGAGTAAATTTTGGGAAGCCTTCCTGTGAGCGTGCACAACCCTGGCCCTCTCTCTGGGAACGGAAAAGCTGTGAACTGCTGTGGGAGGAGAGGGGGCAGGGCAGAAGGTTTGTCTTTGGGAAGGGGGGAAAGCTCTTTACAAAGGCATGTAAGTGCTGTGACATTGAGAGAAATGCATATGTCTCAACAGACGTGTCCTGAGCAGCGCTGGCTGCTCGTGAAGGGGCTCAAAGGCAGCGTGCAACTCTTGCAGGCAAGGGCACTGCTGGAGGAAGAGCAGCTGTGTGTTAGCCTGGTGTGTGGGGAAGGATGCTGTCGTAGCTCAGGAATTAGTGATTTCCCTTGTCTTTCCCCGTTTTTTCCATGTTCTGCCGGGAAAGACAGAAGTCAGCCTCTTCTGCAGGTGACAAGGTTTCCTTTCTAAAGCTGGCCGTGGCCGTGCCAATTTGCAGGGACAGGTTTTGGCAAGCTCAACTCTGGGCATGGAAGCAGACTTTCTGTGAAACTCAGTAAGCAGCTCTGTGTCAGCTGGCTCGCAGTGAGCCCCAGAGGAGCATCTTGTTTTCCCCCCTTGACCTCTATGGGAAATCTTGTGCTGTTTTCTGGAGTAAAACTTGTGTGCGGTTTTTGTTAGTGGATGTGTCACTGCAGCATCCACCTGGAAAGTTGCCTTTGGGAGTGGGACACAACTGATGGTGAAACCTGGTAGGTAGAAACCCAGCCTGAAGGAGTAAGGATAGGAAAAGAACCCCAGCTGAGCTGTGTTGGAAACTGGTCTGCACAGGGATGGTGTTTATGTGTGTGTGTGTGTGTGTGTGTGTGAAAGATATAGCAGCCAGCACCAAGAAAGACTTTTTGAAGGTGTGCAGTGTGTGCAGGGGGGTCCAGGGGAGGATCTCTGCTTTTAGGGCCAATTTCTTAGGGCTGAGAGAGGAGTTGTGATCATAATCCTGCATCTTTTCTCTACACGGGACAAGGGTGCACTCAGGGGTCATCTCTGTCAGAGCTGAAAGGGCTGCCCAGCTGTGACTGTTGTAAAAGAAGTACCCAGTCAGTTACCCACAGCTTTGGAAGGAATAAGCTAGTGCAGGGGGTAGGTGACTTACAGGGTTTTTGTTGTGACGGCAAACACTGTGTCTAATTATGGCAACAAAGTCATCTTTGGAGGCGGCACTCAGCTAAGGATAAATCCCAGTAAGTTTTAGAGCCTTGTCTTGCTCCACTTGGTGGAACAGTTTTGTGGTCATGAACTAGCGTAACTGAAGTGGAGGGAGACTGAGTCAATCTGTGGGGCTTTTTGCTCTGCTTTCTCTGGTAGCAGCAGGGACCTTGATTCAACAAGACCGTGACTCTACCCCTCCTGCTTCCTCCTGCTGCCTCCTCCTCTCTGCCTTTCACATAAGCAGACCAGGGTCCTGAACCCTCTTGCTCAGGGAGAGACATTTTGTGCCATGGCCGGCCGTACTTGCGAAACTTGGGGTGGCTTGCTGATGGCTCTGTCTAGCACAGCCCTGGCTGGTTGTCCTTTGCTCTGCTGAAGAAAGGCCAAATTAATAACACTCTTGGTTGCACCAGAATCCTAGCTGTCATCCCTCCGGTAGATGAGATTCCCAAGAGATTACTGTCGGTAGCTCTTAAACTCGTGTTGCATTACTGCAGTGGTAAGAGTTGAAAGTGCATGGGCTGTAACTGTTTCAGCTGAAGCGGGCGATTGCTTTCCTGCCGCTCATACAGAAGAGCCATGCTTTCTGCTGCTCTAAAATTAGGCAGCACCATTGATTCAACCGCAAGCACATGGGCTCTGTCTGAAGTAACCCAAAGTGCAGTTCAAGTCCAGGTTGGCAGATTCCTCTTGCCCAGAAAGGTGGCTAGCTCAGGGGACACAGATAGGACTTCCTTGGTGCTGGCAACAGCTCCGGTTGTTTGGATGACCAGGGAACAGGTGTCCAGAAGTGACCCGCTTCTCCACCAGACGCTCGTCAGACCTGCACACGGTGCAAACCCCGGTGTTCCTTGTTGTCTTCCAGATCCCTCCTTGCCAAACCTGCGGTTATACCTGGCTTCAAATACCAGGTGTTGATGGGAAGGAGCTGATCTCCTGGAGGGTAGTTGTAGAGTAACAGGCATGAGAGCTGATGGGTTTTGCTGGAGTGTGAAGGACGGTGTGAACACAGGGAACCACAGACCGACACTGGGGACAGGGACACGCCTGGTTGTGAAGCCCAGTGAGTGCAACTGCTGCCGGGCTGGGAGTTTTTCTTGTTATCCCAGTCCTCCCTTTCCAGCTCCCTGAGCACTTCGCTTTGTCTGATTGGATCAGGCTTGGTCCCGGCCCAGTGGGCAGCGAGGTCTCCAGCCGCTCTCTTCTTGAGATTGTGGCTCTTCAGCTATGGAGTTACGTGCCGCCTGCTTTCCTTCAGGACAGGCTTTGGCTCAGGGCAGAAGCAGCAGTCCTCGCAAATGGGGTTTGTACCCGTAGGTCCAATGGTGATTGTGCCAGGTTGATCCAAAACAACCCTTCTTGCTCGCTCAGTTTGCCTAGGATGGAGAAAGTGGCCACACGCCTGCTCCCAAATGTCCTAGCTGCCCCGTGGGGAGGCTGTCCTGTGCCACTGCATCCTAGGGGGGTTTGTGCTGCACTGGGAAGCACAGTCACCCTTCTGCTGCCCCTCCTGCCTAGGCATGGCTGGGCAAAGATGTGGGGAGAGGTGCTGCTTCTGAAGTGCCTTGCTGGACTTTTTGTTATGGAAGGAAATGCTGTGTGACATTGGCTCCACCTATGGCAAGCTGACCTTTGGCTCAGGGACCAGACTGTCCGTCCGACCCAGTGAGTGTGCAGCTTTCCTGTGTGTCCTCTGTCAAAAATCCTTGAGGTTAAATTGGAGTGGGTAGCTGATGACTGTGTCTAGCACAGCCCCGGGTGGTTGTCCTTTGCTCTGCTGAAGAAAGGCCAAATTAATAATGCTCTTGTTTGCACCAGAATCCTAGTTGTCATCCCTTCTGTAGATGAGATCCCCAAGAGAGTTCTTATCAAGGCTACAGTTATACCTGGCTTCAAATACCTGGTGTTGATGAGAAGGAGCTGATCTCCTGGAGATTAGTTGTAGAGCAACTGGCATGAGAGCTGATGGTTTTTGCTGGAGGGTGAAGGACTGTGTGAACACAGGGAACTACAAACTGACACTGGGGACAAGGACACGCCTGGTTGTAAAGCCCAGTGAGTACAACTGCTGCCCACCCGGGGGTATTTCTTGTGCTCTGTTATACAAATCCTCCCTTTCCAGCTCCCTGACCACTTACCTTCCTCTGATCAGAGCAGGCATTCCCTGGATGTGAACAGGGTCTCCTGAGCTGGGCTCTTCTTTTCCAACCTACTCTCCCCTTCCTCAGCAAATGGATCTAGGGTTGTTGTAGAAGAAATGCACACCACTTGAGAGGTGCTGCTTCTGAAGTGCCTTGCTGGACTTTTTGTTATGGAAGGAAATGCTGTGTGATTATAGCTACAGCTACAGCAAGCTGACCTTTGGCTCGGGGACCAGACTGTCCGTCCGACCCAGTGAGTGTGCAGCTTTCCTGTGTGTCCTCTGTCAAAAATCCTTGAGTGTCCACTGTCATGCCTTGTAGATACTTTTGTTGTATTTGGGTCACGTTACAGATGGGAATGAGAACATAGGTGCTCATTTGTCTAATGTAGACCATGTAAACCATCAGGGGAGTTTCTGAGATGGTGGACATGCAGAAACCCTCCGACTTGGAAGAGCACCTTCACCTGAAACACAGTTTCAGGAACAGATTTCTCCATGTTCTGGGTAGCAGCACTGCCTTGGAGCCTGTTGCATCAGAGCGATTTGCATAGCTTTTTGTAGAAGGTCATTTGCAGGGCTAACAGGGACTTTTTTTACTTGTCTGTGTCAGAATGGGTAAGGTCAGAGAAAGTCACTTTTGGAAAGGGAATGGTACTTCCAGTTGTAGCCTGTAAGCAGCCAACTACACTGGAAACTGGAATTGCTTCATTTTTCTCTTCTTCCTTATTGTGTAGTGGTGACAATTTGGGGAACTAAACAGTGAAACAGAGGCATTCCTTGTCTTCTTCCAGATATCTCCATGTCAAGGCTCCAGTTATTCCTGTCTTTAAACAATTGCTTGTACGGCATTGAGGTGGTCCCTGACAGGTCATCTCACAGCAGCCTTTGAAACCCACAGACGACCAAACCTCATGAATTTCCATGGGTTCCCTGCACCTAAGCAGGCTTTTTGGATGCATGGTCACCCTGATTCTAGGCAAGTGGTACCATGGGTGGGAGTTGTCACGTATGGGTCTTAAAAATTAGGAAAGGCAAAGGGAAACACTTTTCTGACATGTGCAAGGGAGCTAGGGAATAGATTTTGCATTGTTCCAGGTATACGAGACTGGACTTGAGCCTGTTGTGTCAGGGAGCTTTGCTGTGGCCTGAATGCAGGCGCTTTGTGTTTGAGACCATGTGCAGGGCTGACAGAGACATTTTTTGTAATGAAATGTGTCGGAGTGTGAATGTTGTAGACAAAGTCACTTTTGGAAAGGGAACGGTGCTTTCAGTCATACCAGGTAAGGAGCACCTTGTCCTGGAAACTGGAATGGCTTCATTTTTGCCTTGCTCTTCGTTGTTTTGAGGGAAACAATTTGGGGAACTGAACTGTGCAGTTTTCCAAGTGACCCTAGGACTTGGTTTTCCTGCATGTCCCATTGCCTTGTGCTCCAGTGCGGTCTGTTACAGCGTCGAAGTTTCTTTACGTGCCTGTTCCCATTCCTCCCTTCTACCTGCGCATATAATGGATGTGTGCGTCATAAAGAACTGATACTCCAGAGAGATTTGGCAACCTGGCCCCGTCCATACTGAACTTGTTCCAATGGTCCTTTGGCTCTGCTATGTCACTGCGTCCCAGCGGGGTTTGTGTTGCAGCGGGAAGCAGTGTGTGAGCAATGCTGCTTACCACAAAGGCACCTTTGGGAGTGGGACAAGGCTCCGTGTGGTGCCCGGTAAGTGCTTGCTCACTGAGGCAGGAGTGCCTGAGGCTTTTCGAGCTCGCTGAGCTCCAGGGAACATGCGCCTTCAGACCGATTTTGTCTCACCTTGGCAGAGTTTTCCCACTCTAACGCAGCCGAGGGGACAGTGTGGAGGCACTGTGGGGACAGGAGGAGGAGGTTTGAGGGGTGCCCCTTAGTTCTGGCCCCAGCCAGAATTCCCACATTCTCTGTTGCTCTTGACAATGGAAAATTGACTATATATTGCACTTAGAGTGTGCTTGCTTCTGTGTATATAGCTGTATAAACACCACTGCTGAACTTGACCTGCTGTGGAAGTCCTAGTTCTGGAGATGATGGAAGGGAGATTTCTGTTGCATGCTGAACCACTGTGCAGACTTTAGGGCATGATACAAGCTCAGGTTTGATACTGGCATCCCCCCTCAGAGCGGAACCCAGCAAGTATTAATACAACATGAAGTGCAGCCTGCAAACGAAGATGGGAATTGCAAGGGAACAGAGTAGAAAGGTAACACAGACCGGTGAAACTCAAAAGGAGCTGTCAGAAAGCTTCTGAACACTGTCTGGGAAGTTGTATATGCACACACTGTTTGACAGATGCTGCTATTGTGTGGAGACAAAGGAAAGAATAAACAGATGACTGACTAGGTGGTGGACAACAGCTAGAGTAGTGGGTGTCAAGAATGATTAAGCAGGCAGAGGAATGTGGCTGAATGAAATGTTTACTATATGTGCTGAGGAGGTGGCCAACAACATTAGTTAGATTATTCCAATTGAGAATCTTGCATTGCCATGTTCTCAAGTCTTAGTCCAGCATATGTGCATACCAGTGCACCATTTTGCAAAGCATAGTGTCACAGTGTAATACAGTGAGTTATGGCAAACTTACACTTGGAGCTGGAACCAAACTCACGGTTTCTCCAGGTATGTCTGAATTCTCAGATGTGATTCCTCTTGGAAGTACTTCTTTCTCTTTGCAAGTTATTTGCCTATTTCGTCACTCCACAATATATTACGAATAGGACTATAAATTTTCATCTGGTATAAGAGCAAGGATTTCCATGGCTGCATATATATTTTCCCCTCCTTATTCCTGATGATTAATTAGCCATAGCAGAAGTTATCCATATGCAAGAGGATTTTTCTTGGAAAGTAAACAGGAAGCGGGGTCCTAAATCAAAAATTCTCATGTAGAGTAGAAGCAAAGGGAAATCGTGAAAGCCAGCATGGGCCAGCAAAATGCAGAGTGGT